>NC_085046.1:111157966-111468777 GCF_963662255.1 Cinclus cinclus | reverse complement strand
AGGGAAAGTTTCAGGAAAAGGAAAAGGAAGAAAGAAAATCTCAGCATATTTTCTATGCAAGGTGACCTGGATTTTTAGTTTCTACTTTGACTGTTATGTCCTAAAATAAAGTACGCCTCTGCAATTTGGTTTTAAGCCCCAAAATTTATTTCTACTATCAGGAACATGATAGTAAGTAAGGAGAATGGGTTACAAAACTGCCTTAAATGTGTACCTAGCTCCTTCAGATTAACATCTACCCTTTTGGATGCTTATTTGAACTGATCTCTGAGTGTCTGGAGATATGCCTGTCACTGCTTCATAATCGTAAGTTATAATAATAAAAAAGGAAATTGAATCAGAGGTTTAAGGAGGAAATGGCATATGGATTTAAGGAGGTAACATCAATGGATTCAAGAAGCAGGTATATGTGTCAGAACCATACATGGGATGTTTTTTAAACAGTCCAGCTATACATTCTGTGGAGGTATTGCTTGCTTAAGTGAAAAGCACTTATATTGTCAAAAACTGGAATGCAGCCCAGTCACAGGGATGTGTTAGCTTGTCATTCAGAGTCTCTTCAACCAGATACCAACGTTTTCCAATCCAAGGGACAACAAGTTCAGTCCTGCATATGAACTGTATACTCTAGTCTGAAAGAACTGCAGAAAAAATTTGAATTTGGACTTGAACTTATTTTAATTTGATTTGTCAGCTAAGTTTTTGCTATGGTATTCAAAGTGATTTTTTTAAAAAAATAAATTCTTATAGAGTAAGTCCTTGTTTCATACAGTCTGCAACACAAAATGTAAATTAGACACTTGGAAAAAAATAGATGTACATATATGAGCTTCTTATTAAGATAAGGTACCTTTTCAGAGCAAAAACTTTCTTTTTCTGACACTGTAAGGATGCCACTTTGATGTGTGAATTGCCAGTGAGCTTACTGTGACTATGGAGTTGAACCCAAGAGGTAAGGTAATATAAAATTAAAGACTATTGTGAAAACATCTATATTTCTTCAAATTTACTCCAGCTATTACATGACATTCTAACAGATATTGTAAATTACCAGCCATTTTTCGATCACATGATTTTGAGATTAAATCATGACCTGATGCTTAATTTAAGAAAAATCCCAGAAACCCACAATGTTAGAAATCCCAGTATTGATATTTTTGAGGATTTATAAACAAAGGAAAACAACATCTTACTCTGAAAAGTTTAAATCAGAAATGGCATAAAAGTGAACCAGACTATAAAAGTATATAACAATATTTAGGGAAGAAATTGAAAAAGCTAAATATGTCTTAAAATTTGAAACAAGTTTTGTTGCAGGAAAGCCCCCCAACAACTTAAATATGCAATGTTAAAATAGAGGTCACTACACCTTTGAATAACAGAACATATCAAATTATAAAGCCTGTGCAGTCTACAAGAATATTTATAGAATTCATAAAGCAGAGGACAAACAGTTTACCAATTCATTAATCCTTCAAAGAAACAATGAACACTACTGTGAAAACAAATTAGTAGAGTGTGAGCAGGAAAATTAATGGGATATTTATTAACTTTATTAAGTTTGACACTATACTGGGGGGAGGGGGGAAACCAAGCTATTAGAAGTAAAGAATGAGATTTCAAGAAGTTAGGAAGCTGCTAATGCATCTTGTTCGTAAAGTACATGGAAAATAGGAACTTCAGAAAAATGAAGGGGAAAATGTTCTAATGCATTATAATCATCCCAAGTCTTAAATTTCAACAGAAGGATACTTTCACTGCAGAGGACAGTATTATGTCAGAGACTGAGGTTATCTTCCAGGAGATAGTTTTCAGAATACAAAATAAGGTCAAGTGAGTACAGGAGAGCATTTTAAGAACCCAGTGACTTTGATTTATGCTCTTGTAAAGTTCAAAAAGCTCAGGATAAAGGGTAAAAGAGGAGCTGGATAGTTTTATGGTTTAGAAATTGTTAAATAGAAGAACCAACAAAATGGATATATTTGCTGATCAGTGAGGGAAAAGAGCATGGAATACTAAATAATGAAATATGAAACAGGAAAAATATTCCCAGAAGTAGGAAGCAAAGCCACAACCAATTTTTTTTTTCTTAAATCACCTCTTCAGACACCAGATAGTTTCCCTTAATAAATGTATGTATGTGTGTAAGATCTCCTCTTTTTCTAGTACCATTTGAATTATCTAACATGGAAGTTCTTGCAGAATAAAATTACTTCAAGATGCCTTGTAAGGTAGCACAGCCTGAAGATTAGATACTTGGGGAGAAAATAATCATTAGGATCCTAGAAATCACTCTGAGATTGGAAACAAACTACCTGTTTACATATCTGTGTTTAACCTCTCATTATAATAACCCTGACTGCTCCAATCAGATCTGCTGTAGGAACTTAGGCACAAAGTGCACATGCAGGTACCTAAAAGGAGACAAGACCATTTCAGTGCCCAAATCTCAAACCAAATCTCACTAGTAGACACAAGAAGAGATTAGAGATGCATGAAAGCATCAGTACTATGAAAGAACTAAGGTTCCCTCAGAGACTAACAGTGCATTAGAGCAGCAGTTAATTAGAATGAAAAGTCATTTAAGGAAAAAAATTGAGTATGTCATGGACAGCATGAAAAACATGCTTTAGCCTCAGTGCATCCATGTGGAAAATTTTGGTTTTATGCTAATTGAAACTCAGCTCAAACCATTTACTGCCATTACGAAGGATGGAAGTACCGACAAGAATCTGAGATGCATTCACCAGTTTGGGAGAGCAATTTTAGTTCTTCTGCAGTGTAGTGGCTACAGCACCAGGATATGCAGATGAAAGGAAACAAAATGGGAGAGGAAGATCAAATAGTCAAGACTCTTCACAAAAGCTTTTATCGCCATTATCAAAAAATTTCTTAGTAACTATTCTGGCATAGAATATGCCAGAGATATTTTTCCCACATATGTAACCTGATTGAGAATTTAATACAATAGAGGACGGGATGGAGGGGATAGAAGCCTGACAATTTCAAATGCTCTGACTAGAGAACAAATTAAACAAACAAAAAAAACACCTGGAGCAAAGTCTACAGCCACTTTACCTGTCGTGTCAACTGTTGAAAAAAAATAAAATATCAGCAAAATGTTTGTGGCTTGAAGTGACTAAACTAGTGTCAAAGATGTACCAAGATGGAATAGAACCTCAAGCTAATTAAGGGTGTAGTGCCAGAGTGGTCTTCTCCTCAGATGCTACCATCACTTTTGCAAGAAGCTCAAGTACCAGATGAAGTTTTGGTAACAAATCTGGAGAATTTTAAGGTATGAAGAATATTTCAATAAAAGTAATATCTGAAGGGTATATACTGGGACTTGAAATACCTGACAGAATGGATGATTACATCTTGTATTGACCTCAAGTGAAACATTTCATTAAGTAATTAATACTTGGATGGATGAGATTTAAAGTCCAAGTAACACCCTGCTCAGTTCCATCAGCCTATTGAAAGTCCATTACCACAAGCTCAAAGGACCACAGGACCACAAGCACAGGACCACAACAGCCAGTGGGAACCCAAATTAGGGACTCAGAAAGGGACACCCAGTCTGGGTTTCCTGCCAGGGCTTTCTTAGAGCAGCCTCAGCTCCACTGTCTGTGTGTGAAACCCATTATGCACCTCTTGGAGTGAGTGGAGGTCAGTGCCTGAGAGCATGGAACCCACAATGGAATGCAGTTTTGGATTGCAGAGGACCTGATATGGGATGTTCAGGGGAGGAACCAAAGACAAGGGAAGGGATCCAGTGTTTTGTGGGAGTTAATGAGTACCTGAAAATAGAGAGTTAAGGCAGAAAAAAAAGGGCAGGTCACATGCAGCTTTCTTGTCCATGTGTTTGTCTGGCCATGACCCAAGCCCAACCTAGATTGGGAGACTGGAGACTGGGATTCAGGGATAGCTTCTGGGCACACTGGGCAAGTCATCTAAGCCCCACTGCTGGATGCACCCACAACACAGATATATACATATACATACATACATATACTCTAATAAATGAACCTCAATCCAGCTCAGCCAGAGAAGAGAACAGGGTGAGGGTGCTGGTGCTGTCTGTGAGTTACTATTGGATCTGTGTGGCCCATTATGTACATAAAAATATATGTAGATACATGTGTATCTGTGTATATATGTGCTCTGCCTCCATGTGCCTACCGGGGATACATCTGCACCCTGATGTCTCTTCTGGACCTGGGCATATGGAGCTGCAGCAGCCTCCCCTCTCTCTCAGGTTTTCAGATCTAGCTCACTGTACTACTTCCCTCATACAAAAATCAAAGCAGATGATGCATTACAGTGCTAGTGCTAAAGTTTTAGTCAAAAATTACACTATGTGCAAGGATAAGGCTACTGATTATTTATTTAGACACAGGCATGTGATGCAAGTAGGTTGAAAGCCTGTGTTTTATTAACTTATTTTGGGGAGGAAAGAGATAGACCATAGTCTCAGAAGTGACACCACTGATTCTGTGGCACAAAACACATTTTACACAAAACATATAAACTGGGGTTGAATCTACCTCATTTAATTTTATTTTATTTTAGTTAAGGAATCTTCTTTGTGGTCTCCAGATAATGGAGATTTTTTTTAGGATGAGTGGAATCATCCTTTCCTTCCCCTGTCTACCATGGAAGCTCTGCAAAACAGCTGATTTTTAAAGAGCTAAATTTGAAATCAATGCCACCATTAGAAACTAGATACAGAATGAAACAGATCTGTCAGTGTACTTGCACTGTAAAGGCTACATTAGGACTTGTATTCCAAGCTGTCCTGTCTTTAGGCTCCTCTTGTTATTATGTCTGCTGGATAGAGAGTGAAGTTAGTTGCCACTGAATAGTCTCTAGAGGTTAAAGAATAACATAAAAAAGCTATGAAAATAATACTTATCCACATCTTTACCTGAATGAGTGCATTCAAAAAGAAAATAATAATAGAACAAAAACCAAAATGCCCTAATAACATGCTTTAACTCTTGGTCAGCCATGAAGCAGTTAGGAAGTCAGACTACATGGTCATTGGAGGGTCCTTCCAACTGAAAATATACTATTTGAAAAGCCAAACCTCAAGATTATTAAGAATGCTTCCTCTAATGCATATAATCTGGAACATACTCTATACAATTTACACTGTACATGCATCTTCTGAGGTATTAAAGCCTTATACATACCATCCTGGAAAA
Organism: Cinclus cinclus; assembly: GCF_963662255.1. NCBI lineage: Eukaryota > Metazoa > Chordata > Aves > Passeriformes > Cinclidae > Cinclus > Cinclus cinclus. The sequence continues at coordinate 111,463,570 of NC_085046.1, read as the reverse complement.
ACATCAGAGTATTCTTTCTCAAAGGCAAGGCTCATTTTAATGTTACTTTTTGACCCTACCGCTCCTTTCAGAATGCTGTCATGATTTAGTGCTCTTTATTCTGTTTATTTTCTCTTCTCCCCTAATTTATTCCAACTGATTCTTAAGTCACAATTGGTTTTAGTGTTTTAGCTGCAGTTAGTTCTTGATTTTAGTGCTGTTCCATTCCCTTCACTTCTATTTTTTTCATGGGATCATGGTCACACTTAAAGTTCTAGCCAGTTTTCTTGTTTCCAGTCCTACCTTCCTAAATGCTGTTTGTGGTTTTCAGTGTACAGGTAACTGTCATGACTTTTTAATTATAATAATGCATTAAAATTATTACATAATTTGCTGTAAATGGTTCTCACTGTGTCTCAATTGCTGAAGTCATTAAAAATCACATTAAAACAACTGTTCATAGACAATCACTGAGTAAATAAGATGCCCTTGCTAATGTCTACAAATACATTAGATTTGTTTTCTTTAAGGCAAATTAGTATAAACACAGAAAGCACTCCCCTAATCTCTAGTGGAGGTGGACTTTACATCAACATTGTGAATCTAATTCTTGGCAAAAATTACTCTTACCTCAATAAATCTGAATGGAATTGCTTTTCATTTTGGTCATCTTCACAGCTTCCCTTCCCCCCACCCCCACACCTTTCTCCCATATTCATTCTACATTTCCCCTTTGATTCTGCTGAGCAGCACCAGACAGATTCCTGACTCCATTAACATTTTTCTTCATGCATAGGCTTTCAGATATAAACAATTACAGAAGACCAAAGCTCTCACAAAATGTAGCTGCCTGCACCTACATTGTTCCTAAAGAAGTAAATGGGAACAGAGGTGAGGTCTAGTGATGAATACACTGGCACAAATTCTTTCATCTTCTACTACAAAGTCCATTGGCCACCATGAACTGTTCAGCTGAATAATTTATACTTGACTATGTAATTCCTAAAACTTCAGAGGTAGGAAAAAAAAAAAGGGGGGGGAAAAGGTATCTAGCATATAAAAAGGATTAAAAGTTCATTGATTTTCATTCTACTATTTGAAAAAAAAACCTGATCCTACCTCTTCACAGGTGGTCCTGAAATCCATGTGCTATGACACAGCAAGTGATATTTGTCTAAAATGGAGAGAAAGATTTCATTAGAATGAAAAAGATATAGCAAAACATAAAAGTTATCTGTCTGAGATGAGCAATTGCACTTCTTTGCTACGTCTAGTTATATCCATTGCTTAAAAGGAGAAATGATCAAAGTTGTAAAAGGATTAGGAAGATGTTAGAAGTTGTTCCTGTTCTTATAAAGTACACAACCTGGTTTCATTGAATATAATCAAAGGAATGCTTGTGTTCCCACCACATCCTCCCTTTCACAGGACATTGAAACATACTTATTGCGGGTGCAAATTTCCTTCTTTTTGTGTTTTTCAAATTCTGTTTCGTAAGTAAGCATATGCTCAAAAGTAACAAAAATAGGGACAATTAAGTGTTGCTCTTCAGAACACTCACTCTCTTTAAAAAAACCTTTATTTCTTTCCATCCCTAATTTAAACCATCACTCACCAGTACCTCTTGTCTCACATTTTATTAATGTACCTAATTCTCCACAGAAGCTGCTGTCATTTAACAGTGTGCTTACTTCGTAGAAATATTTGTGAGTTGAAAAACAAATGTTAGAAAAGTCAAGAATACGTGTGAGTGCTGGCAAAATGTCACACCAAATCCTGTGATTATTACTTTGCCTGGCCTTTACTTAAAGTGTATTCATCGTCATGCACACTTATGCATTCATTTATTTATGTGATAAAGCCACTGGAACAGGATGCTAGCAGAGGCTACTAACAGTATCCCGCTGCTGGGTTCTGCAATAGAAACACTCATGCATCAGTCAGTAACATTTTCAGGAAACACAAAACAGTCCCAGGCAAAACAGCAGTTTCATTCAATGGCTGGGAAAAAAAACAATCCTGCAACAAAATTCTCTCCAAGTATTTTATTGTTATTTTGTATTAATAGAGTACTTCCTATTATTTGTATTAGTACTCAAAGTTCCAACACAAAATTTGCACCATTAGCCTAAGTTTAAAATAAAATTTTAAATTCCTCACATATTACAAAAAGTCCTAATACTTACAATTAAGCCTCTTAAAAATAATAAAATCTTTTTATTAAGTCTCTTGATTTATTTTGCTGCCCTGAATGCAGTTTTACTGAACAACACACATATGAGGTTAATGCTCTCTATTTATTGAGGTCTGCCTTATTCACAGCCTGTGCTCTAGACTAATTTCTAGCAGAGATAGCCTGGGTTAGCTAGGTTACAATTCAGAAATTTAAAAAGGACCCATCATTATTCCTTCCTTATCAGCTTTCCATGAGCACCAAGATCCAATAATGAACTGTATCTGTAATTCTGCTATCAAAAATGCTCATAAAATCAAGGTCACTATTACTATTACTGTTTCAAAGATTTTTCTCTCTGGTGGGTCATTCATTGTATTTCAAAGTATGTTTCCTTGTAATCTTTATGAACTCTTTTCTCAGCTGAGTAAACTGAAGTAAAAAAGAGGATTTACTCACTTTAGCCAAATATTCTGAGTCTTCTGGAACTATAAGATCACGCGTGTTTGAAAAATAAACTGAGGTAATGCACAGTGCTCTCTTTTCTTGGGCCCTGGATATGGCAGGTTACTAATTTGTACAGCAGTCAAAATTTTATTCTCTTGTGTTATGTTCTGCCTTCTTAATGAAAGTTTTGGCAACTTTGGTTCCACAGTCATCGACAATTCCACTTTCATTCTCTTTTAGCCACTCTTTGATCTAAACCTTTTCTAACCCTGTTAATTTCTGTAACTCAGTATGACTCCTTTTTTAATCTTGGCTTTTAGGTATAATGCATTTATTTACTTATTTCAGATACATTTGTATTATCACAGAGAATAAAGCAATTGTTACTAGTAAAATATTGTCTAAAACGTAAAGGTGGAGCTACACAATTCTCAACACAAAAGATAATTCCTTGCAGAGAGTTGTGTGTTTCTCAGGTAGGCAACATCTCAGTTCCTAATCTTTGCAATCCATCTGCCACTGCTTCTGCTCCCCTCTACTTCCTACTGATTCTCATCTACAGCTGCATAGAGAATGTAAGCCCATTATCAGTGTTCTTTTCCCAACTATCAGCAATTTTATAACACTTGATATTTGACAAACAGCACACAGAAGGTTTGATTATGAAGTGCAGTACCTCATAAATCATCTCAGAAATGTCATTGTTTCCAGCATTTATACCCCAAATAAACACTCTAGATAATTAAATTACAGGAATACATAGCATGCATCATGCAGAAATGTTATATCTTATGCTGGTAAAAGCCCCAGTGATTACTAATTGTCTCCTCCTGTAACATATGAAAAAAAGCACAAAATATACACCTAAATAATTGCAAAAATAGAACATTTGTAGAATTATCAACTGTGAAACCCATTGCTTACAGATACCGCGATAAGCTTCTGGCTAATATCTGCAACACCATCTCCAAATCACAGCCACTTTAACCTGAGCAACTTTCCAGGTCTCATAGGAGCTTCCTCCAACCTGAATACTTGATTTTTTTTTTTTTTTTTTTTTTTTTTTTGCCCCTCCCCACCATTAGGTTGCTCTGGGACAAACTGTGCTTCACAATGTGAGAAAGGAGCTGCCTGAGGCTTTGAATTGAAGAGGTACAGAGGAAACAGCTCCAAGACAGAGCCTGGTTTTGGTTTGCAGGCACAGAGGGAGGCACGAACAGCATGTATCACTCAAAGATATAGGAAGGCTCCAAAAGCAGCGTGCTTTTCTCTAAAGGGCTGGGAACCACTGCAATCAAAGATATGTAAACAAGCAAGCTTTGAAAAGTTACTTGTCATCCTTTCAACTTGACTTGCAAATCTGCATTTCCTCCAAAACTGAGTTATCAGACCTATTTAGCTCACCTCTGCTGATGCATGTAAAAGGAACACTGTGTGACAGACAGTTGGGAAGAGACTTTGACACCCTCTTGGCAGAAAAAGCGCTTATTCAATACTGACGAAACATTTACCAAGCAGTATTTTTATGGAATTTGTGTTCTAAAGGGAAATCAATGGCTAAAACATAAAGGCAAAGATGAAGGCTATGGCAGCCCTCAGAGACAAAGCTTCATTTAGGATAATGCACTGAGCACTTGAGCTATGCTCTGATCTTCTTATAATAAATCAGGTCATATTCCAGTAGTATAATAGATGTAATTTCACAAAGTACTTCCATGACTGAATACTCCAGTATACAATAATGAAATAAGATGGCAAACGAAAAGAAAACTTCTTGTGCAAAAAACATCAAGAAGAGACATTGTGAAGTGCAGGAAATACCACAAGCCAAATGAAGTACTACTGATAGTATTTCCTACTGATAGTAGGAAACTTCAGTTCTTAAGGTTGCTGGTGCAAAGTAAGAAAACAATACTGTATGCACAAATAACAAGTGTATGGAGAAATCATGCACTATCAAATGCAGTTTAATTTAGCATGTGATATCACTGCCTATCACTTGTATATGTCTTACTTGGTGGAGAAAAATAACAATAAATTCTTATTGTCTGAGAAGTGTCTGAACTGTCAATGGGGAAAGATTAAAACCATATTTCAAACGCAAAAAATCACAGATCATCAACTATATATGATAATAGTTACTAGTAATGATTGCTTTTTGAAGTTCTTCTGCCTCCATTCTTGCCAAAATATTTTTGGCTCTATATTGTAGAAATGTCTGAAGAAAATAATATCTGTCTATTTTTGTGTATGTTAGGAAATTAAACATGCATACATCTGTAACTCAGTAAGGCCTTTTTTTAGCAATAATAAAAAGTAAACCCCAAACCTTCTCTATTATAAATAAGGAAAGTAGATTTAGAAATTGCCCTTACGTATAGCATAGCTAGTCCTTAATGCTTTACAGGAAACAAAAGTATTCCTGGAGAAAGAGAAACATTACTTCAAATTCAAATTCCATGAACACATATTCATTCCATCCAGCTTCCCACAAGGTGTTTGGTACTGGAAGAGTGGTCACAGGCATGCAGACATCACAGTAAATCAAAGGAGCAGTTGAGTAACTGCAGATTAATAAACCTTCATTCAGTTATTGCTTTCCAGCACACTTGAATTATATTTTGTTTGACCACTGAGTTTCTTATGTTCAGTTAACATAATGATTTTTAGTAATTTACATATTGGATTCATTTACTGAAAAATTGCTCAGCTAGTTGGCAACAGGCAGTCTCCAGATTCAAGCACTTCCTCATACCTCCTCACAAAGTTCAGTACATGAAGGGGGTCTGCATATTCATTGCACAGAATTACAATTTTAATAAATTAATTTAAGAAGAAGGATGCTCATGAACCTGGAGGGCTCTAAACAGTATGTACCTCAATCTGATAGTGCAAGGACTGAGATGAACTTTGGAATCAGCAAACCTGTGCAGTTCTTTGACAGGGAAGAAAATAATTACCTGACAAAGCTCCTTAACAAAATGTCCAGCTCATAGCAAAGCTCATGCTTCAAAAGAATTGAAGTTGGCAATTAGTAGCTAACATGTTTTTTAATGTTTTGTTCATTTTACCTTAGTTAAAACAAGTATGGTATTCATCTGCCAGTCATAATTTATTATTTTAGTGGCAAGCCTATTCAATATACAAGCCAAATTAATGATTCACTCTATAAACCACATTTTTTCCATAGTCAGTTATCCAGAAGGCAGTATTAACTGAATGCATGCATCTTGGGCTTCTGTTTGTTTATTCAGTGCTGTTTGCATTAACAATTATCCAGTGTCCCCCAGAAAAACACCCACAAAATTACCTAACAAGTCACCCAGTCTGTTCTGGCTTGGCAAAAGTAAACTATTTCAAAAGGAAAGAAAAAAAAACAAACAAACAAAAACAAAACAAAACCAAAAAAATAACCAGAATAACACAACACAATCTTTCAGAAAGAAAAGCAGTATTAGAGGAGAATAATCTGAAAACAGTGATATTAAATGGCAGTGGGCTGTCACTGCATGTCTTTATGTGCAACTCATTATGGCAAACTGGAGCATGAAAGTTTGGCTCTGGGCCAAAGTCTGGAACACTGTTAGGAATAAAAAAATAAATCTTTGGTCTGGTTTCCCACTTTTCCAATGTTACCCTTTCCCTTTGGTGATTCAGTAGATGTGTCTAAATATAATTATGTACATGATTTCAAAGGGGATAGTGCACATGTCAGAGCCCAAGCTTGTACTAAATGTCTCCTTATTCTTCACTGCTCTAGAGGCTACATGAACTGTGATAGGATTTAGATAATTTCTCAGTTTTGGCTAAATAACACTGCCTTTTGTCAGAGATAAAGAGAAGTTCTTCTCTGACTATTTGGCATTGCAGTGTGTATTTTCCCTCCATTATTTCTCAGCACAACATTTTCATATGGAAGACATACTGGCATTCCTCTGCCAAGGCAATTGTTTCACACTCAAATGTAAATTTCATGCCCCTGGCATTATGCCTAATGCCAATAGTTCAGTGAGACTTTCCACATTATACTGCATCTTTTGATTTCAGTTAAAGGAAACAAGCCAAAAACATTGTATCAGTGTCCTAAAGGAGGTTAGAAAATAAATAAATGGTTGCAAATACTTGAGAACTATTTGTCTGAGATTTTTATATCTTTTATAAACACCTGACAAATATATTTATACTTGCACATGCAAACATGTCATGTCCAGGATTAATTTCAGGTCTTAATGAAAAAAAAATCATTCACAGAGAAACTTTAAAAATCTGTATACCCTGCTTAAGAAAAATCAAAGTAATAATATGCAATGAATAATGAAAATTGAAACCAAATTAAATTAAGAAGGGACATTATTTCAGACTTATTACATATTATGGAATTAAAATAATATGAATGCGTCTTAAGCCCAGTTAACATGAGTATAAAGAAGCACTTTATTTCCATTTTTTCAATTGACTAAAATTTTTCCCATATACCATGGAAAATGAAAACCAGGATTTTCCAATAGATATAACAATTTTTGCTCATTTGATACAATTTTAATCACAAATGCCAGTATGTCTTGATAGAGCTTGAACTAACAAGGTAAGACTAACTGAAAGAAATGACAAAATCTATTGTCAGAGAAATTCAGAAGTTCCATTAACTTCAATGAAAACAATAGGAATAAGTCATTTTTAATTGACCCGGGGAAAAAAAAAATTGAAATCCCATAACCAAACCACTATTTGATTATTAATTTTCCTTATTTTAATGGGATTGAAAGTAGTTGACTAAGGTCAAAACATTTTCAGCCTGTTTTATCATTAGGTTTTATGAAATTATTCCTACCATTGAAAAGAATATTCCTATTTTATATTCACAAAATCAAAAAACTGTCTGTTTTACCTTACCAACTTATGCATCACGATGTAACACATTCATAATGGCACTAGACGGTATCAGTCCTTCCCACTGAGATGGTAACAGAAAGCACAGCAGTCCACTAAAAAAACTGGCATAATTTATATTTCAGTGCATATTTTCATATTGTTATTTGGAGTTTGCATTCTATTTAGAAATTTTCACCACCACCAGTTTTGCAGCTGCAGTCAGTTTCTTCACTGAAATAGAATTGGGATATCAGGGGTAAAAAGGTTTAAAAAGGGGAATATGACTGGAAGCTACCAAAGAGAGGCAGAGAGGCAGTTTGAGAAGTTATAGAGGAAAACTAAGTCAGCGCAAGCTGGAAAAAAACAGAAGAAACCAGGTACTTATTTTTGGTAAAAAAACCACATTATTTGCAGAGACATTGAATTCAAATTACTATGTTATCAGAATCACCTAGGTAAAACACCAGAGAACAAAAAAAACCCCTGGACATTATAAGAGCAAGACCACAGATTTCCTATTTAAAGTGGACTAAGGCATCTCTGTGCTGCACTGCTGCTTAGACAAACTTGTTCACTGTGTCAGGTCATTGATCCTTGAATGTTACTGATTCTCTTCACTGCCTTTTTTTTCGCCTTCCTTTCTTCTATACAATATGAACTTACAGATTTGCCATAAATAATCAAGTCAATAACAACAAAAAAAAAACAAAACAAACAATCCATATAAATATTTAAATCAATGTTTTTAACTGACCATTTGACAAATTTAGAATTAAGTCTGAACTGTGACTTAGCTTCTAGTACCAGGTCCTGTAATCAACAGCAATATTCCTATCTGAAAATTCCTATTATTAACAAGAAAGCATGCCATTCCAATTGTCACCAATAAAAACTATGCCTTTGTTTTGTCATCTCTGAGACAGCATAGCTACAACAAAGAGAAAGACCAAGGTTTACTGCAGTTGCTGCTACAGTTTTGCCTTATCTGAAAAATCACTTATAAAGGCTACCAGTAAACAAAACACTTGCTCAGGTTAAGGTAAAAAACCCAAGTAGACAAAACAAACAAGCAAGAAAAAAACCAAACCAAAACAAACCAACCAAACAAACAAAAATTAAATAAATACTGAAAAAAAAACCAAACCCAAAATCCCCAACAGTATTCTATTTCAAACAGTGAGTGAACAGTGCATGAACTAGGAAATTCTAGCCAATAGAGATACCAGGATCATTCTTTGCAGTCTTCACCATATTTCCCTTTTTTTTATTTGTGTTTTTTTGTTTTGTTTTGTTTTGTTGTTTTGTTTTGTTTGGGTTTTTTTGTTTTTTTTCGAGCAAGTGTTTCTGTATGGAAGAATTCAGTACTTACAGAAAACAAACACCAACAACTTGGCTCAAAATTAATCAACATAATTAGATCTTACACTTGAGTTTTTATACAATTGCAGCAAAAGCCTCTTTAACCACTCTGGAATCCAGAAAGCAGGAATTTGTAGCAATGTTATTGTAATATCATCAAGTCATGTTTATTTACTGTCAAACTATTCCTGCAGTACTACATTGTCAAAATGTATAAAAAGGGAACTTGAAATATGCAAAATATGCCACATAGGAAAACATAGCATTTAAAGCAGTGTATAATTAAAACAAATTTAAGTAGCCAGCGAGACATACTTTACAGCTAATTAGAAAATATCCCTTTGAGAGCACCACCCCTCACTGAAAATCCTTTTTTTATCGAATTAGATTGAAACAGAATTGTGAAATGGTCATCCCAGCTGTCCACACATTCCTATCCTGCAGGGGGTTAATCCTGCTATAAGGCTGTCACAGTAAGGCAGAAAAAAAACATGAACAAAAGTGTGTTCCACTTTTAGAAACAGAGGTTGATTCAGACAAACACTGTCTAGTGGTAAACTGTGCTGATCCAGAATAGAGTTGCCACACAATGAAACCTGTGCAGGGCACACATGGGTGGACAGCTAAAAGTAGCATCCCTATTTAATCAGTCACATTGTGGGAATTACTCATTTTCGTTATGACATTTTCTATACAATTAACTATTGTTCAGATTAGAGTTTACTTAATGCATTGTTGAGCTCACTGAAAGCCAAGATGGCAAACACTGAAAGTCAAAGATTTTTCTCTGTAAAATCCCAGGCACATTCATGATGCAAGGTAATTGTAATAATGGTGGGACTAATATCACTAATTTCTTCTACAATTGTCTCACACGTCAATAAACATAGATGAAAAAAGATAATGAGAACGTGAACTATACAATCAAGCAGAGTGGAAGATGCTGAAGTCATGATGAAAAAGTTTTACCAGGAGTAAAGTGAAAAGAATGGGGAAGGAAATCTAAAACTTTGTCGGTCAAAATTAGGAGTTAAGGTACATCAAACTGGGAATGCTTTTGCTTCCTTCGGAATGATGAGGGATGAGGAAGAAGGCAACACAAAAGACAGTGAATGTTAAGTTTTGTAGCCACAATAAAAAAACCGATTCTAGGGAAATATACCCCAAATCAGACCAAAATTCCACAGGCATGGTAGCATTACAACAGTTTTCCTGCACAGAATACAAAAATTAAGCAATGCCAGCAAATTCATTGTCTCTTTTTGTATGCTGCTAGTACAGACTCTTATATGGATTTAGTCCACGACAAGTAATACTCTCCAAAACAACAGGCTACATGACTCTGGAATTAGTAAAAGGGTGACTTTTAATAGACATCTTTCTCACAGCCTCCCTACTGCATAGGAAAAGACAGTTAAAAACCATGGATGTAAGCTGTCTTATGTTATTACCTCAATGACAGAAGCCAGTTCCATTGACAATGATAAACATGACTTAGGAACTTCATGTTTTGGAAACTCACAAGAAGTGGCAGAATGGAACAGCCAGTAAACTAGCTCAAATGGCAGCTCTGAAGTGTCTACCCCAGAGAGTATCAGAAGATACCTCATCATAGGTTACTTTTTATGTGGACTCTTTTTAAAGAAGTGGGTTCCAGTGGAAAATTTAGATTGTGAATATGTAACCTGAAACTGAGTCATACCACATACACAGTGATGACTTAAATTTGTATGGGTTTATTTAATTCAAGTATTTTTCAATGTTTAACCTATCTGAAATACTTTAAACATAAGTCTTGAAATCAAACAGGACTCAAATTTCAAAAATTCCAATTATATCACCAACATTCACTAGAATAGTAGATTAATATCTATATTGGTGCACTAAAGAGTGCCAAAGGACTTCTCTACTTCAGACAGACAGTCGCTGAAGCAAAGCAGGAGTTTTGCTCTTCCTTTTTACTTTCCAAGTCTTTCAGGCAAGAGACTAGGGGAGAGGACAGACTTCAGGTCACAGCATCTTTATTCACTTTATAATCTATTTCAGGGAATGGAAAAGTTATAGTTTAAAGACTCCATCCCCTCATCTTGCGGGGAACTAGACAGAAGCTATAGGATTCTTTTTCAGCATACATTTTCCCCAAAAGTAATGGAAGTAAGAACAAAATTTGAGAGAAAGAGAGTGAGACTTGGTTAATAAAAGTAACACAGCAACACAATGCCAGCCTTATGAGACTGATGAAAGAGGAAAAAGCATTAAACAGAAAGAGAAAAACATGAGAGAAGAGAGAAGAGATAATTAATAAGAAGACCAATGAAAGAAAAAATGTGAAGGAGAAAGGGAAACATATTTGAAAACTCTCCCCCCCCCGCCCCATTACACATTATTATTTGCTATGATAAATGTTATTAATTTTTTATCAGTAGTATACCATATGCTAAATATGACTGGTAAACTGAAGGAAAGTACTTTAGGCATACAGAAGAACTTAACTTCTTTACACATTTTCTTTTCTCCCTCTCTCATTCCTCCTAGCAGACTTGAATAGCAAAAGATATAAACTGGAAAAAGAGAAGTATATGTAAATCTTTGGGATAAGCTGACTATAAGCAATAATATTGAGGAAAGAGGGTCAGAGATGCATGAAGAAATAAATCCCCTGCATTTTTAGTTGGATGGCTGTGGTAACTGGGCTTTATTTTAGAAATTACCAAGATTACAGGATTTATCAAAGTTCATTGCTTGTGACATACCTACTGGATTTAATGCAGTTTTGGGTACCATCTAAATCACAACTGCTTAAAAGCATCCTTTACGATTTTAGAAATGTTAAAGTGAAAGAGATGTGTAAAGAGAACAAGCTCCATACAGAAGTCCAGTGACACTGAATTAAGGCAAATTAAGTCAATGATAGCACAAGACACTAATGCAGGAAATGAATGTGGGTGTTGTGGGGCTGTACTGCACGTTTGACGATCTGAGATTTGGCAAACCTGTCACAAAGGAATGATTAAAGGCAGGAAGTTCAGCTAAATTAAGATCATGCAGTAGAACAAAATACTATTTTTAGAATCTGTTGACGACCAACCACATAGCCCAGAGAAAAGACTAGCTTCTTGCTTTCAGGGTAAGTGACAGCAATGCCATCAGGGTAAACTACAAGGACATACTGAGAGTAAATAGCAGACAAGTTAAATCTCAGACATATGCATGACCATGAGAAATGATGGCTTAGCAGAAGTTCTGTAAACTTAATTTCAAAAACTCTGCTACTCAGAGAACCCAAAATATGTATTCCTTTGCAACTTAATAAACATGTCCAAATAAAGATTGGTCTCAGATATCCTGGTATCATGTAGATTTATCTGAGCTTGAAATTTTATCAGGAAAAAATAATTGTGAAGTATAATATACTGACACTGAGAGGGAATTTTTTTCTGATGGTTCTAGCTTCAAAAGCATTTTATAATGCTTGCCTGTGGTACTTAGCCATATTTTTAAATCATTCTTTGTAAAGCATAGCTGACAGCCTGATTTAAAAGCAGGTGAAAATTAGAATGCTAAAGAAGATATTAGAGAGTGTTTCAATATTTGGAAGATGCTTCTTTTGAAAAGCAAGATTTTTGTGTTTGTGTTTGTGTGTGTGTGTGTGTTGCCAATATTACCTCTCCCAGCAACAGCACAACTTCCAGGTTGTTGCATTTCTTCATGGTTTAACAGCCATCAAATCCCACTTAAAACAATTGCTTTCTCCATGAGAAATATTTAATCTTCCTGCTGTTTAAACTAGTCAAGTTCCTTTTTCTTGATTCTTCTTCTGAATACTAAATGCTTTCCGTAAAAATATTAGCAGTTTTAACAATCATTAAAAGTGAACCTAGAAAATACCATGAGAATCTGAAAGTACTGCTCTGAGAATTTGTAATCTACCACTTCAACATGAGCATGATTTGGAAAAGATTATTAGGACTGACAAGTAGTAAATATCCATCAAGGTTCACAATTATTTTGGATTCTTAAAATGTGGTGGAAGAAACTGAAGAAAGAGGGAACATCAGTTAAAAACATGGGAGAAAAAACTTCCATGATGAGTTTTTAATAGTTAAAAAAAAAATTGTCCTTAAATATGCAGTCTCATGGTCTTCTACAGGCTCCTCTGACTTTTAGCAGACTGTCTTAGGGGAAAAACTAACTGATAAACAATCTGCTGCCACAACTGTGGCATAATGTTTGAGAACACAGTATGTGCTACCTTCCTGATCTTGGTGTACATAAACTTAGTGAAAAACAGTGTTTCCTCCACTTTCAAAAACAAACCCCTCACTATGTGACTGGATCACAAACCTGATCATGGCCAGCCCTGCGGGGATTGGGATAATGGTCTTCACAAAGTCTGAAACAGCCAAGTACCCAAGCTTTTTTTTTTTCCTTTCCAGCATTGTGGGATTTTTTTCAGTCTCATTCAGTATATTTGACAACATTCAGCTGCTTTAGGAATTCCTTTGTCCCTGAACTAGTTGCCTGTAAAACTTCAAGATACCAACACAGCAGTAGTCTTTGTAAAAATCACATTATACTGTCCAGCTCATCAGATCACCTTCACTGCCTGTGTGTATCCCCCACCACTCCATCTAGAATCCTGCTCTGATATGGCTTTGGAACATCTTTTCCCATTTCCTGGGGAAGCAGATGTGTTCACCCAACACCACTTCTATGCAATAATGCACAACAATAATTCTGGTAGGTTTTGGTTGAAGAAAAACACAAGATGAAAAGAAATAACTTCTATTCTGATAGTTTTTTTTTTTTTTTTAAATGTAAATAACTCCTGGTGCTTTTCAGACAAGAATTCAGCAAAAGTCTTTTCCTTCCTTCCTTCCTTCTGGAAGCTACCACTTTAAAATTCTCATTTTTTAAAGTTAGGAAGTGAGTCTTCACATCTATGAAGACTGAAGTTGAATTTTGTTCTTCCTATGCATTAAAAAATTATGATGAAAAATTATTTTGCAATTATCTAACTTCCAGAAGTAACAGATTCAATAAGGCTTCTGGAACTAATGGTAGTAGTTGATTTGCATTCTTGAGCATGGAGTAAAAAAAGAAATGCTACCAATGCGTAATATAAAAATATCAGATAGCATCTTTGTAGAATAACAAGAAACCCTTGAAATTTAAGTAATCTGAAATAGTCCACACGAATATCATCAAACAAAACCCCTGACATACACTATTACAACCATTACTGAGCAGTTTCAGGGAGGAAATTTTCATATATACAAGTCTGTATAGTATAACTCAGTTGGTCTTGAACCACACTGAAAAAGAAATTTATTTTGAAATCTAAAATTTAACTTAAAAATTGGTTATTGAGGGACTACTTCTTATACTTCCTTCTGTTGCTCTTTTATAGTCTCAATTTACCCTTTATTTTAAGAAATATGGGAGACAGAAGAAAACAAAAAAAAGGTGAATTCCAGGTCAGAGATACTTTACTAGCCTCTGCTGCTAGCGTGAGATTATTTGTAGTGACTGAAGGAATTTTCCATCTTTTGTAAAAGAACACATGTTTCAAACTGTAATTCCTTTGGACTTCAATTAAGTTTATAATGCAGCATCTACTTTGTGATCTCCTTTGCTTAGCTTCCATTTTTCAGCAGAAGCCATTTAAGAAAAAAAAAAAAAAACCTACAGCATGAATAAAAACTGAACATAATACTTGAATTATTTTTTTCACCCAGTACATATGGACCATGCTGAATCTGCAACTCATCTGTATGTTAAGTGAAAATGAACTGCATTTTCCATATGATGTTTGACTTTGAAGTTCCCCAGGGGACGTAATCATGAATCTCACTGAATTGCATAGAGCTAAGAATACCAAGAATTTGATAATTAATAATTAATATATAAAATATCTGCACTCATTTATCATTTTCACTTCTAATATTTTGCTTGTGACATCGTACCGTATTCATAGCCCCCTTATTATCCTTATTAGTATTTTTCAATTTATGTCTGACTCCTTATCATTTTACAAATTATATTAGGACTTGGTTTTAATTTCTGCTGGAGATCCTCCCAAACTCAATTTCCTTCTATTTATATCTGAAAATTATGTAAGAAAGCTGAATGTGGCATACTTGGTAAAGTTCAAGGCATACTTGGTAAGGTTCAAAGCACCCATTCTTAGTCTACAATATTAGAAATGTCCTAGTGTATGTACACAAATATTCAAAAAATTTGACTGAAAGAATTTGCTGTAAGTCTCTAGCTTCAAGTCCCATAGCTTCCTCCTTCCTAAATTCTAAAGATGGGGTATTACATTTGTCATCTTTTGGAAAACTGGTCATGTAAACTAGTATTCCCAAAGACCTGCCAGAGTATTTTTTTCTTTTTCCTCTTAATATTCCAAATAAAATAATCATTTTTCAACAAATGGTAGTTCAAAACCAGAAAACAAAACGACACTGGAATAATACTGCAGAGTCTCTTTCCCAAATCCTAAAAAAAAAAAAAAAAAAAACAAACCTATATTTAATTTATGTATTTACAGTGATGCAAGCTGACTTGGACCAAATAGAAGTGGGAAGAATTTTGAAAAATTCCCTGTAAAATGCTGAAAAGTTCTGCTACAGAAAGGGAGGAAAATACACAAAAGTAATATATTGTAGTCTGCTTTGTATCATGGAAAAGAATGTGTTTCTCAATATGCAACTCATTTGATGGATGAGCTGTGTCCAGGATGAAACCTATTGCTCAGATTTTTTTAACATTGTGTTATTTCTTAAATTAATGTATACTTGACATATATTAGCGCTACTTGAATTTAGGCAATTCTCCAAATTCTTCATTATCTGCAATTTCTTTTTGAAAATAATGCAGGTAATTCTCAGCAGTTGACCTCTTATTCTGAAAAATCATGCAGAAAGCTGACTGTGATTTAAACAATGCAACAGGTTTGAGAAATTGCTGTTATGCTTTTTAAGTCAGAAACACTGTGATGCTTCAACCCACCATACTCTGTGTTCTGAAATCCCCCAGGTAGTTCCATTCAGAGACACTGTTCTAAAACACAGAACAAAGGATCTCAGAAATGTGTCCTACTTTGAGATTAAAATTCAGGGGGCCATTAAATTAAAGCATTGACTAATACTCCATTTTCTCTCACTGCCTCTCCTTTCACATTTCATGAAACCATGTCAGGACTAGCCTGCTGAAGCAGAATTAGAATTCCTGGGAGAAGATCTGAACCGTTTAAATGTTAAACATGTCAGTGTGTGAGAGATCCACACTTCTGCTCTACAGCAATAAGTAGTACAAGGTCTAACTGTCTCATCTCGATTCTCAGGTGAAAAGAACAATTGATGTCAGCCACATTCAGCAGGTACCTACTTACTGTATCTTACCCTGCCAATCCAGACAGAAATTAGGTGCTGCAAGACCATTCATAGTCTCTGAAACTGCAAAGATAGGTATAGTACAAAAATTGAATTAAATATATACAGCCGTTGTATATTAAAAGCCTTTTGAAAAAGTCATTAAGAGACACCATGGAGTTTTCTTCAGAATTCTCTTGATAATACAGGCAATTATGGAAAAAAAAATTAGAGAAAAGGCCAATATATACAATTTAGCACAGAAATAATTCTATTATTTAAAGCATTTTTGCAGTGGCTACTGCAGAGTTCAGTCAGATGATCTCCAATGCCAGTTAATGCACAGTAAGGAATATTCTCCTTTTTCTGTTCACTCTTCTTTCGCTAAATAAATTCCAAATCATTAAATATAAACCCCTATCTGCATGTGACATTTAGTTTCAAAATCCCAGTTCCAAAAGGCATGAATGGAAGTATCTCAGGACATACATAGTTGCACTGAATAAAATTAGAATGAACAATGCATTTTGATGCATATCAGAAACAGATAATGTAGATAATTTGCTGCTTCTTTCAATGTCGTAATGTTAACTCACAGTCATCTAACCAAAATCAAAAGGCCACCAGCTCTGCCACTGTCAGACAAATAGCTCATTTAAGATTAGCAATAATCTATTTGCTTTCATTTCTTGTAGATAAAAGGGGATCAGTAAAGAAAATTAAACACAGCAGGATTTCATTCAGGTTCAGCCCACCTTTTCAGCAACAAAAAAACCATTAATTCAGCTGTGTTTTAATAGAAGCCTTGGGGTAGATCACTATCACAAGACACAGATGTGCTAGCCCTCCTTTGGCTCTCACTGTCCCTCAACCCCTCAGCACACGGGCAGTGCAGCAGGTGATCCAGAGCTTGAAACAAAGCTGTGCAACCCCAACCATCACCACCTTTTGACACCCTCACATTCATACAGAGGATGTTCAGAGTCATGGGGGTGGAAGAAGGTGTTTAAGGAGGGACAGAAGGGGCCACACCAAGGCACTGCTCATGCATGCCACCAAGGCTGCCCCTTTCCTCTTGGCAGCGAAGGACGCATTAACCCTACCTAAGCTGATGCACCAGGAACATGCATGAGCTGAAAGACTCAACAGATGGATCCAGTTAATTTCAAGTTGTAGGACTCAACCACATTGCATAACAACATACGTTTGTACAGTTTTCTTATGGAGATAATTTCTTTATGCTGCCTGTAAGAAACTGTAAATAGTTCACTACTCCTTCTTTACTCAATAAAACAAATAAATAGTATTTAAATTGCACTTAGTAATTACAAACTTTTTTTTTTTCTGTGCTATGCATCATTCAGCTTGCTCCAAAACCATAATTTTAATAGTTCTCCTTTTCATTATGGGTATCATATATGCCATAAAATTTAATATATTGTTGCAGCAGGAATTATGGCTACAATTAAAGAGGAAGACTCAATGCCTTCAGCAACAGCATAATATAAATGCTGCATAATAATTCCATTTCCCCTCCAAATGTTCACTCAGAATAATTTACATGAGCACATCGCAATTTTCTGCACGTCACAGACTCACAGTCACCCTAGAGTGATAGATAATGGCATTTTACACTCAGTTTTGTGCAACTGATTGGGGTGAGACTATCTTATTGAGATGCAATGATTGTACTAACAACCTGTTGCACAAGTGACTGGATGACAAGTTGTTTCTATGAAAATGTTGACTTCTATGACTGCTGTTACAAAAACTTTGCATTGGCAACATGAAGAAAAATGGTTTCACGAATGAAAACTTACATGAGGCAACTACAATATGCTGACCAATTTCACTGGGTAAGGGAAAATAATGACAGAGCATAGAAAAAACAAACCTCAGTGGAATATTGTTTTGTAGATATATGGTATACATTAACATTTTGTATTAAATGCAGCAGTAAATATGAAAGAAACCAATTCTGTCTTCATAGCAATGTAGCTGAAAGCATGGGCCATTAAAAGTTTTATACTGCAATGTCTAACACTAATTTTCAATGAGCGGGCAGATATTTATTTTTATATTCAAATCTTCAAAAGCAGTAAGATTTACTCTGAATGTGGAAGGGATTAGATGTATCTTGAGTATTAAAGGCTGTTCAATGCTTTGAAAGAATATTATTCTGGTAATGACTACATTTCATAATTTTCTGTCTGTTTCATGAAATCAGATGAAGTTTAACAATGAAGACAAAATCTATAACCAAGTTATCATATATATGTTCCTTTTTTTTTTTTTATCTGCAAAGTATCCTTTTTGAAAGCTCTTTAAGGCTTTTTCTTATTTTAGTTTTCAGCAAGGAACAGATTGCACTTCAGGTGTGGGTTTGTAGTTGTCAAGACAGACACAACTAGCATCATCACCAGTCCCTCATGAAAATCTCTTGCCTTTTCTCAGGCAGCTCCACACAGCCCTGACTCCTTTCCTCCTTCTCTCTACAAGTCTACTTTTTCCCTTCTGCATGAACAACTAACTAGTGACCAGCTAGACCACTCTTATAACACCCATCCTCACCGGACAGGCAAGGCTGTTTCCACTCCTCAGCAATCGGTACAGCTGTAATTCATTGAAGAAATTGCCTTCTGCACTATCCTTACAAACCATCTTCCCACAAGGGTTGTTTGTTTGTTTGTTTGTTTTCAGTAAATTATTAGTTAAGGCACAATAAACCATAGCTACCACTTACAAGTCAGATGGTCATTAATTTCCTTCTAATTTCCCCAGAGAGCACCACTTTCTACAGCACAGAGGAAAATTCATTATTGAATCTCTAGAGTATTTCCTAAACTTCTTAGTATGTAAGCAATACCTGACACCTCTTCACATTGCAGCTTTGCAACCACTTTTGATGGACAAAGCTTTAACCAGGGCAGAAGCTCTAAAATACCATAAACATGAAAAATTTATCGACTTTATAAACTTTTAGCAGACATAAAAATAGTGAGGTGAGAGATGTTCAATACCATTCACTTCATTCTAATATCAGCAGAATCCATTGCGTTTTTTCTCAATGAAGACCACAACATAATAGTCCTGATATTTATTTCTTATTCAGAATTTAATTTCCTGTCAGCCTTTTGTTTTTGCAAAATGCTTCAAACCTGATTCACACTATATAAAACCAGCAGCTTTTGATATGACTTATGAAATACGAGCATTAGTCTAGTATTAATTTTTACTTTCATACAATTCCCTGGAACTTTTAAAGCTGGGAACTAAAAATGAAATTAATTTTGTTTTGTTTTGTTTTGTTTTATCTACAGCCACAGGTGTTTCAGGTCTTGAATACAACTCTGTGCCACTGCACACAATACATATTAATGCCATAACTACCAACAGAGGATGGTAATTCTGAGCTTTAGAACAGAAATATATACCAGGTTACCCACTGTAAAAAAAATAATAAACACACAGAGAAAAAGCATGAGAATATGAAATCAAATTTTAAAGGCAGGTTTAGTCTCTAAATGAAAATACAGTGCAACAAGATCAACTTAAGTAATATCTCTATCTCATGTCCAATGTATTATCAAGTTAGTCCTTGCCATGGGCAGGTAGAACACCCTCAGCACTGATTAACATTTGATAGGCTACAGTGTCTAAATGGTGTCCCACCAAAATCAGTGCAGTACACACACACAGTGAATAGTACAAGCACAGCTGTCCCTGCACTGTTGTGGGTTGGAGGTTTGGGGTGGGGTAGAGGGTGTTGAAGTTGTGACCTTCAGAGTGATGCAATATCTGAAATATCATTGACAGTAATAGTTACTGTGTACAGATTATCCTTACTTCATAAACTGATGTGTAATTCTGTCCCCCAATACAAGCTACTAGTAGAGTTCTCATTTTAATTTCAGAAACAAGGCTCTTGGAGCAGCTGAAATAAGGTTTATCTAGCTCCCGTTGCCAATGGAGGATGGCTTGAGATAACTACAATAAAGGAGCATTTGTTCCACCCAATCTGTTCAAGCACTACAAAAGCCTCCTGTGGACTTCTGTTTGTTTATAGTTTTGGGTACAATACATCAAGGAAACAAACATGGAGAAGATGGAGCCAGTTCAGGGGATGGCAATAAGAATAATCAAACACACAAAATATAACCTATAGACTGTGAGAATTTAAGTCCATATAACTCAGAATAGAGAAAAGGTAGCACATGCAGACATATACTTTTAAATATACACACATAAATACATATACACACACAAACATGTGGAACTAATTCATAGTGAGGATGACTTGAGTTACATATAAGGAAGAATTTACCAGGAGTAGAAACCATTGAGCAGCTCACAGAAATCAACTAAGGAAGCTATGAACTTCTGTTCTAGGAATCCATTAAGTGAAAGTATTCTAGAATTGGTTCAAATGCAGCTGATCTTGTGCTCTAGGTAAGGATTGTACAGGATGATCTCTCGAAGTTCATTCTGACACATTTCTCTAAATTACCATTTTCAAAAGCTAATTTTCTTCTAAATGAAACTTCACCTTAAATGCTTTTTATCTGCAGAAACAAAAATCCAAATATAGCATTATATTCATATGTCTGTGGATACATTAATTACATGTCAAAAATTAATGCACTCTGTTTACAGGTTATGCATGCAGATTTAACATTTAAACCAGAAGTGCACAAGAAAAAAAAAAACAAACAGTTGTGCTCCAAAGTGTTGTTTTTATATAGAAATGCAGAAGGAAAACAAAACTAGGAAGGTACAGAACATTTTGAAAAGCAATTTTAAAATATTAATGCTTCAGCCATTAAAGCTACTGAAACTGCATGTATCCCAGACACCAGCTTCAAAACAGTTTAATTTACTATAGGCAAACACACAGATGTGTGAAAAGGACACATTCAAGATTTAATTTCTATTCAGGTAATTTGGATTCATTTGTTTAGGTTATTTATTATTACTGGTGTTATGGACAGTATTGAAAGTTGCCACAGACCACCTCTTTAAAGAAAACATAAAATTGCTGGTATTGAACATCAGACCTTCAGTATGTGCCTTGTATTTCTTCTTAGTAGGGATTCATTGATTTTTAGTTCCATTTGTGTTCATTTTGTGTCTATTGTAAGAAAGAATAAGAAAATGCAGAGCAGCAATGAACAAATATTATGTGTGATTTCTGAATGGTGATGATTACATTTTTGTTGTTTCATTCATATAAATAAGGGGAGATAGCTACAAAAAGCAAGATTTAAATACATTTGTACTCCTGTCTTTGTAGGAATTTTTTAAATTATTTTTTCAATGATAAACTATTTTATTAAACCTCTGCCTGCTCTCTTTCACTTAAGTGATATTATAAAATGTGCATTTAGCAAAAACCTCACTCTTTATAAAATTGGCAGACTTCCACAAGTTTCATGATTTGGATGCACAAGGGTACTCAAGTACAAGTAGTTTGCTAGCTGCAAGATGTAAATGTTAACCAAAAGACTAAAATTCACCCTTGAAACAGGACTTTCACAGGGCATAGACATTGTGCTGACAGAATTTATCAGGGCTGAACTCCAGCAGAGATAATTCTTACTGTGATTCAGAAAAAATTCCATTACTGAAACTGCAGAAGTTTTGCTGAGGAGCTGGCAATCACTGGTAAAAAAAAAAAAAAAACGCTGGAGGGAAAACATGTATTATGACAGAAAAAAAGCCTGCTTCATGTGACATTCCAAACATACAAAATACTTCTTTTCTCACCAGCGTTTCATTACTGATGATGATGACACATTTTTTGTTAAGATGTGCAGGAATCTCAATTCATATTTTTCATCATAAATAGCTCTAATTTACTGATTTAGACAGAAAGTCCCCATAGCCTTGAACAGACCAAAATGCTCAAAGGGAAAATAAATCAAACCATAAAATTATGAAACTGGTATCTCTAATTATGAACTCCCCCGAAAACATTTAACCTTCAAAACCAGCATGCCTGGATTATTTCCACTCATGATCTTTCCTTAGGAACTGCATCTACAGAAAAAATTATAAATAACACATTTGCACCATTAGAAAATAAACCTTTTCTTCCCTAAATGACTGGCAAACGACCAGTAAGAAAAAAGTCTATAATCATTGGCCAAATGATCAAAAGCACATTAAATCTTGTACTTTGAAGGCAATCTCTAGTTGAGAAAACTGCAGTGTAGAAATCCACTGATGCACCATAAGCATCATAAGAGGGGATTTTTATATGCATCAAGCCAAGCATTATAATATCTTTGGCCAGTATGATGGATGAAGTGCTTCAAAGCTGCAGAAGTCTATAATTCTCTGGGATCTGATATTATAATAAAACAACTCTCAAGATAAGAAAGAAAAACTTAGGGCTGACATTTAAAAATACTGAAAAGACAGGAGTCATGATGCAGAAGTTTACAGAGCAATGCAGCATGATGTGTGGCTTCATTTGTACATTTATAAATTAGACCCAGTCCTCGTAGGCCATGTCCAAAGTACACTTCTGTCAGTGACAAAAATGTAAATTATTGTAACCAGGACCAAAATTTCACATGCTTTTGCACAACTCAGATCAAAATAATTTCTATTTATTCTCCTACTCACATAAGAAAGCAATATCGTAAATACCCAGCTAAAAAGCTAAAAGTACTTATAATCTTGATAACGACCTAGTTTGCTATATTTTCCCACCTTTTGGAAAAAAAAAAAAAACAAAAAACCAACAAACTAACCACTTCCCATTTGTTTCCTACATCAAAATAGACCACAAAAAGCACCAAAAAATATTTTATAGAGGAAACAATTGCTGGAGATGGTATATAGTTATCTAAGAAGTTTTAGTTTATTCTAATGTCAAAAACTGCCATCTTTCCTCACACAGAATCATATGAAAATACATTGAGCAACAGCTGAATTACATAAATTCATCATTTTCTGCATTTTTTCCTTGTACAGTAAATTCAGTGCCTGTGAATTCAGTGTCTCTGCCATGTATTTAATACATCCAGCAAATGAATGATCCGGAAGCCTCGACACATTTTACCTGTGAATACACTTCTGATATGTGCTTGTTCTGCAAGTCTGTGCCTCCTTGAAATGTCCATCATGCTGCCCTGAACACTGCAACGGGGCAGTGCAAGCCTCGGGAACATGCAGTGCAGGAATCACTGCAATTTCCTGACACTCAGCAGTCCTACAACTAAGTACTACACAATAGGCTTCAGGAGTTATGACAGATCTGCAAAACCCAGAGAAGCTCCTCAAATGTTGCAAAGGGGCTGAGAAATCTCCCAAGAATTTTAGCCAGAATATATTTAGTCTTTAAAGCATGAAAACACTTAGTTTATCTTTCTGTAAGAAGGTAAATGAAACACTGGTAAATGTGTCTGTCTAACACTGTTGTACTCTTATTCTTTTTTTTTAAGACGATCTGGCTATCCTATTGGGAAGTGAAACTATAAAAGAATGTTTATCCCCCCTTCGAGCATGGAAATTCTTCAAAAGCAGTTGCACCACCTCTGACTGCAAAGGATGAAAACTGCTAGAGCACAATGGAAGTAATAATGAGTTCTCTGAAGTCAGACATGTCATGGTCACAGATGCAGGCTCTGTAATCCAATAAAAAAAAGAAATTAATCTAGACAGAAGATTCCTGTTGAATTTTTCCACTGTCACCAGCTGTTTATTGTCATGCTACTTTAAGAATAAGTGAAAGATTTAAAAGGCTTCAGCATTTATTAAATTCCTAATTGGAATCACAGATACTGAGATCTGAGACTACTTCAAGTCATTTTCCCTGATAAGCAGGTTCATCATAACATCCACAAAGAAGCTAGCAAATAAATATGTATAAGCATTTGCTGAACCAGAAAGCTGTTTTTCTCCATTCCGTAGGAGTAAAAAGTTTTGGGTAGTTTCTTTAGTCCTAATTGCAGCTAAATCAATAGTCGGAATTAAGATGTCTGATCCGAGTCTGTACTGGTGGGCAGAGACAGATGTAAAACATGAAAGAAGTATGAAGTAGGAAAGGACTGTGAAGGGGACATGTTTTATAAAGTCGAGGAAATGGAAAAGTTAGAGCTATTTTCAACGTAGCATGCATAAAAATCCCCAGCATGTCTCTATCCAGCACATGCAATAACTCATACACAAATAGACTAACATAATAAGCTGAGTTGGAAGGGATCCATGAGGATCATCAAGTCCAGGACAGCCCCATCAATCAAATCTGAGAGTGTGCCTGAGAATATTGTCCAAACACATTGAAACTCAGACAGGCTTGGTGCTGTGATCACTTTTCTGTGTAGCCTGCTTCAGTTCCCAGATACCCTCTGGGTGAAAACTTTTTTCTGATGTCCAACCTGAACCTTTCCTGAAGCAGCTTCAGGCTGTTTTTGACCGGAAAGAGATTGGTACTCGCCCCTCCACTTCCCCTCATGAGGATGTTGAAGACCACAATGAGGTCTCCCCAGCAGAAAGAAACAGCACAGAAATTTTCTTAACAGAGAAGGAAATAAAGGTGCATATTCCTGACTGAGAGCTTACAAAATACTTTGCAGTGATTTATATATGCAGGCTCCATTGGACTTGTACTGTAACTAGGATTCTAACCAACAGTCTCTCTTACATGTTTCAAAAAGCAAGGACATAAATGCCCTACGTATACTCTATACCAATATCCAGTACTATCAGACCTGTTACAAGATTTAGATATTCACATAGATTAATACTCTTAGAGTATAAAAATAATCAGTGACATTTAAAACCATGTTTTGGTTTTCATTAATGAGTCATTATTTTGCTGTCAAGCAGCACTCTAAGACCTTGGAAGCAGTATCTGCTGAGTGTCTCCCACTGTGATGACCACCAACTTATTTCACTACTCTACCACTCATGCACAGACTTCCTTCCTTCTTTGAACTCTACCAACTCTCCATACTATCTCCCTTTCTTAGGTACAGCTCAGACAATCAAAAGCAGGATTGAGAAAAGGAAATAGAGAAGAAAAGGAATTTGGCAGTGTTTCAGGATGACACTTTTGAGCAGCTGCCTGGATCTGAGATTCCGTGTTCAGAAGTTGAAGGGTGAACAGAATTTTTGGAGGCAAGGCAGATAAAAATAGTGAGCACACTGCCAGGACATGAGGCAAATTCACACCAATGAGATTAAGAACAAAATGCTGCAGGTAAAATAAATGGTAAATTCTTTTTCTAGATCTAGATAGCAACCTAGAGGCAAACAGGTGTGATTTTTCAGTAGAGAACACAGACTCATCTACAAGGAATCTTCTTATCTTCCATGTAATTTTCAAACTGTCAAGCTTACGATTTTATTGCCCTTAGAGCTGAAAATATCCTCAGGGAAAACATTAGTCTGAAAACAAATCGAATTGCAAGCATTTTAAATAAATCTGCTTCATTCAGTATGGTTCCCCCATTCAAATGACTCTTGGTTGATGCAAAGCAATTCTGCTATTGACTCTCAAGAAAAATGACAGGGCAATTAATTCCACTACCACAAAATCCCACTGACCATAAAAACCTTAGGGAAACAACCCAATATAGCTAAATCCTACCAGTCTTCACTTTGCATACAGTTAATAGATCTTAATTCTGAAATAGTCAGTCCAACTAAAGTAGACTAAATTATTTCCTGTACATTTTCAGAGTTATCTGCTTTTTATTTCTGCTGCCTCCATGCAACAGGAAGCTTTGGCTTATCCTTCATAACCAGGAATTTCCATACATTTAAGAAGGGAAAAAGAAAACATCATGCTTGCATGCACGAAGCTTCAGCTCGCTCCAAACTCTGCCAGCAGAAGCAGGTAGAAGATACAAAACCTTCTGTCTGGGCAGTTCTTTCTGTGCCTAAGTGTTTGCTCAAGTTTCACATTCAGGTATCCCTATTTTAACCAGGATGAGCAGACACCCCAAGTTCATATCCATGACCTTTCAGGATGCAACAAATAGAGTTGGTTGCAAGACACACTCGGCCAAAATTTCTCAGAAAACAGCAACCTGTGCAGACTCCATAGTTCAGTTAATGCTATCTAAACAGACAGGGGTTTTGTGACACAGCTGAAAAATCCACCTTGTATTGTGCAAAGCTCTTTTTCTTTTACTCACAAAAACCAGAGTATTATATAAATCTGTTGTGATTTCCAAACCAAAACATATTTCAATGGCAGAAAGAAATTATTATGTTCATTGAGAGATTGGAGATTTCAGGCTAAGCAAGATGCCCTTGAACTTGGTTTATATGGACAGAATGAAGTTTTTGAATGGATACAATGGATTGCAGCTAAGCCTTAATAGTCTTAGTTTTGCTTTTGCTAAAGAGAGCTTATAGGAAAAGCTTAAAATTACTGTGGACACTGAAAAATCTCAAAAGAAAAACACATTAGGTGTCAGTAAAAAAGTTGATAAGAGATAAGAAAAACCCATCCAGGCTAGGAAAATATGTTTTGATGTAATCAGCTGAAGGACAATGGACATTCATGAGAATAATAATAACAACTTTTAAAATAAAACCCATCAGTATAAGAATATAAAGGCAGTTTTAAAGCAGCATGACAGTTGCATGGTAACAAGACAGATTAAATGAGATCTGAATACTGTGGGGCACAGGTAATTTAGAAAAATTATAAAGAACAAAGCATGAAAAAAAGTTTTACTACTGTCTTGAAAGAAAGTAATTTTGATAGAGAATATGAAAGAAACACAAATAATGGAGAATTATAATAGCTAATCAAGAAAAAAGATAACAGTAAATTATTATGGGAGGTCCAAATAATTAGCAAATAATTAGCAAATTATTAACATAATGCAGATTATGAAAAATTGATTTTAAATTGGAATATATTTATATGTGCTAAATATAATCCAGAGAAGAATATCAGGTGATGCAATTTAAAAATGAAGTAGAAAAAATCTAAATAATGCAACATACTAAGAAAAAGACCACAAAAAAGAAACCAAAAAACCACAAAAAACAACCAACCAAACAAACAAAAAAAAAAGAAAAAAAAAAAAAAGAAAAAAAACCAAACCCTTGTGTAAATTTTCAGTGAAAAAGTTTGCAACTGGGATCTGAAATAAAGAGCTGTAAAATCAACCATTATGACCTACTTGGACATATGAGGACATTTGATAAAAAGGAAGTAACTTTAGGAAACAAGAAGTGCTAAACTACAGCCCAATAGATTTAGGAAAAATGCCCAAAACAGCCATTATCATGTAGAATGTGGTTCTGAAGGAAAACAGAATTGTACAAATTAATTTTTCAGTGTAATTTCAATGTAAATACTGGCCAAAATGCTTGGCTTCAGTATTTCTAACTTTCTATTAGGTACACAATCATGGTAGGCTCAACTGCCTCTATGGTCAACAAAAATGACAGCAGTAGGCAGTTCCCTCAGACCCTCTGAAATATGTTCTAGAAATGTTTATTCCACCACCAGGAACACAGCTATTTATTAATGGAGGGACATACTGGGTAAATAAAACATGGTACATAAAAAAGCTGAATAGACAAAACAAGATCGATCAAATTACATCTACTTACTTGAATTTGGAAAAGCACAGAACAGGAAAGAAAAGCACACTAATGATGTACAAGTATTTTCAATACGTGTCTCTCTGAGGACCTGAGGTACCATAGTGTTTAGAACCATTTTCAGTTTGCAAACAGGATGTGTGAAACACTGTGGGGAATCTGTACATCTCTGAAGATATGTGTGGGGAATCTATGAGTGCATATGTCTAAGAGGAACAAATGCTTCTTGCTTTAAAAATTATGCTCTCCCCCAGAAGTCAGTAGCAATTTAACTGAAATTAAGGAACCTCTTTGCAAAGAAATAACAGGAATATCAAGTAAATAATGAAAATACTCAATAGTAAACATCACTAGATATGAATTTCCAAGAAACACATAGGTATAATGTGCAGATATGTATTCCATGCAAATACTGTTGGTATAATAATCTTTAAAACTTATTAAATTATTGTATATTGCAAAAAATAGTAAATACTGGTAGAAAAAAAATTTGTTACTGGTTATGAATTAACTACATTACAAAGTAGAACTATAGCAAAAACACTATTCCAATGAAATCCTACTATATTCTGTCTCACAGATATTGACACTCATACTTTAAAGAGGATTATCTGAGTTGCTTTGAAACACCACACATGATCTTCACATTTCGTAGTGAAAAAGGCTAAGACAGGTAGGAAGCAGTACAGTAGAAGTTCATTAGCATGGTGAAGAAAGTTAAAAGATATTAGCTCCTGATAATAGCTACAGAAAATATTCTTACTTCTAGCTGAGGATATCTCTGCTAGCATGAAAACAATTTAGAACAGTCCGAAGCTAAAGAAATGTCGGATCTGTAATGAACAAAGGCTCAGGTGTTTAGAAGTCTGGATTGAAACATGAAAACATAATAAAGTGGAGACAGGATTCTATTACCCTGCAGTATGAGAGGAGGTATAGAGAGGACCTCATGTTAGAAAATTAACTTGACTCATGTAAACACATTACTTAGAAATTACATTCCTTTGATATATTCCAAACTTATATGTCCAAAGTAATAAATACTTTAAAATATTCCTGCCTCAAATCACAAGGATAGTCTAAATTATTTACAAATACCCTCTAGGAAATTATTGGCACAGTACTCTGGCAACAGGGGAATCAAACTTGAAAACAGTAAGAACTTAAATTTAAGCAGAATAATTTTTTAATGTCAATTATCTTGCTTTTTGCATGTTTTTATTCAAGGAAGATAAATGTTTGCTTAAATTCACCGGACCAAGAAAGACTTTTGTCTTCATCCACTAAAAATTCCCCATAATGGAATATTACTATGGGCCAACTGGCGCAGACAAGCATTTTATAGTGCTTGACACTAGGTATACGATATACCAACCTCTTTAGTATCAATGGTGATCATCAACTTAATATTGTAGCAAATCTGGACTCTGATCAGCTGGCCTCTTCTTCCCCTTGTTTATAACACCATAGGCTGGCAACAAGCTCTCCTGCTTGAGGATTCACCGCCAGTGGGTGATGCTTGAGGTGATGGGTGATCCCAGAGACACATTCTGACCAGCTTTCAGTTCCTCAAGAAAGGTAGATGCTCCTTTCCTTCCCACTTTCCCCCTTCACTCTGAACGTCTATTTCCATGTGAAGAACATTTGGCCTCTAGGGAGGAGATGCT
Source organism: Cinclus cinclus (assembly GCF_963662255.1). NCBI lineage: Eukaryota > Metazoa > Chordata > Aves > Passeriformes > Cinclidae > Cinclus > Cinclus cinclus. Next base: position 111,434,120 of record NC_085046.1, on the reverse strand, counting down.
AGGCAGGGACTGGAGGGGCAAGGTACATGTCAATAGAGTACTCATCAAAAGGCAACTTGAAAAGAGGTCTCAGATACCAACTGAACTGACAGTGAAATTCAGCTGGTTCCCTATGCTCAAAATCTTGCACCAATATTTTTAAATGGGATTTTTAACTGTTGCATTTTTATGGTATATTGAGAGAGTAAAAAAAAAAAAAGAATAATCTTTAAAAATAAAGTAGGAGCTCATCACTAGGACATACCCAAACCTATGACACACAAAGCCAAGACCTTAGCCTTTAGATACTGAATGTGGCAGACTGTTGCCTATCTGCTACAAAATTTCAGAATGACAAAGTCCATACAGTTAGACTATAGCACTAGTGGTGTTGCATATTGAGACTATCTATAACAGAAGTGATGCAAACACATGTTTCATGACAAAAAAGAAAAAAAAAAAGATAAATTTTTATTTGTCCGGCAAATACCAACACAATTCTGAAAAAGCCCCAGCTGTGGGTTTAATCATCTGGAAAGAATCCAAAGCACCCTACAAGGAATGCAATTGGTCTGCAAATAGGGTAAGCCCAACCACTTCTGCCTGGCTGGTCGTCTCCATTTCCTCTCCATTTCCTAAGCACCTACCTCTACAGGGAGCCTACATCATGTAGGCAGCTACAAGGTAGAAGCTATGTCTACTCTTCAGTATTGGACCAGTGACTATTTTGAATAAATGAGACTCATCAAAAATGAAATGTTTTTCACAGTGGCCTGTTATTTCTACCTATTAATTGAATTGAGAATGCCAAAACACGCTGAATGGAAATTCTGGAAAAATCCTCAAATAAACCTTGCCAGTCCATCATTATGCCCTGCTGATAACACGTTAAATCAAATATCAGATTATTAAGCACAGATGTATTCCAGGATTACATAACAAGTAAAATACTTTATTATATTTTTTTAAATATTTCATCAGCATAAATTCTTTCCTCTCCTACAGCTGAAAAAATCCCAAGTCCTACATTATGGAATTAAAACAATGTTTTGCAATGTAGATAAACTTCTCTGGAAGGGTACTCTCTGTTTTACTAGCAACCACAGAAAGCTCTGCTGTCACTTTGCGGATAGACATATGCTACCAAAAAAATTCAGTCTTATACTTGACTCTTGCACAGTCCATATGAATATCTAGAAGACAAATGTACATATAGAGCCAGCCAATCAGAACGAAAGTATCAACACTGTTTCAGGTTCATCTTCAGGTGTTTATTAGCAGATTTTCATTAAAGTCTTCAACTAACAAGCATAGGGAAAGTTAGGTGACCCCTTAGTACACTTTTTCTCCTTCACAAAAATAAGAAAAAAATCAGGATACAAGGAAAGCACAAAATGTAGCAAGAAAATGAAAAGTTTAAATTAATCACAACATATTAACCCAAATGGGTAATAATGAACGTTACAAGTAAGTACTGACACTTCTCATCCTTCTTTTAAGTACTGACACTTCTCATTCTTCTTTTAAGAACTATTCAATGTTCAGACTTAATGTAAATATATTTCATTTTCCTACAGGTAAGATTTGAATTTTAAGTTTATACCTATAGATGGTGAAAGAGATACTCCATTTATACTTTTATTTGACAGGCACGTCATTCAGTAAAAAAGTTCTCATGTTCCACATGGCACCATTGGCCTTTAAGTATAGCATTCATCTAAAAAGATGCCTTACTTCCATCTTTCATCTGCCTTGCACTTGTGATGATATTTGACAAAACAATGAATCAAGCTGTATGTGTACCCTAAGTTTTACATAGACACATACACACATACACAAAAAAATAATAATAAATAGCTGTATCTGTATCAACTGCTACATATGCACATGTAAAGACATACACCACCCCTGCTCACATTTCCAAAGCATGGCCTCTGCTAAGCTACAGTCACCCCAAAAGAACAGCCAGCAAAGGTTTATTAAGCTACGCACAGCCCTATCTTGAGCTCAGTTAAAACAAAACAAAACAAAACAAAACAAAAAAAAAAATTAATACAGTCACCTTCTCATGGCAAAGTCAAATGAGCAACAGATGTGTACATTACAAAAATATCCAAGGAAAAGAAACTCCACCCGAGGAAAATCTTAATAAAACTTGGAGACTATTTTGTGTCAGGAAAGCTGTATTTTGTATAAAGGATCAACTATTTTTTTTTTTATGACTACCAGTCTTGCTAAAAAAACATAAAGTAAGGAAATAAAAATTGTTTATCTCTTTCAGGTCCCAAAGAATAGTAGATGATATGCATTTTTTCCCAATCATCTTAGCTTTAATTTAGATAAACCACAAAACAGTTGCTATTCCTTTCACAATCCATTTGGAAGAAGGCACAGTATTTTAGAGCACAAGATGGGGAAAATAAACTGACAACTTCTCCATACTGTCCTAACTGCTGCTTACAGAAATCCTACTTATTATCTCATCCTTAGGATTTTTCTTTTACATGTGATATATTTCATTCATTACAGAACTGAAATCTAAACATGATTACCTTTGATCCAGGCAGTCCTGGACAGTCTCTGTTCTCTAAGGTACATTTACTGTTACAGGACAGAGACAAGGACAGGATAGCAGTTTAGATAATGCAGTTAATGCATGTGAATTATTCTTAGTAAGGGATGGTATCTGCTATTTAGCTTTCATAAATTATTTATATAATTTAGTTTAAAATGGATGAACTAGTCAGAAAATGAAAGCCAGATTATCACATTGGATTCAAGAAGACATTAAAGCTAGAATCATTTTGAAGTTATTGAGTACTCTCGTTACTAAGGCTGTTAATTAACTGCAAATATTCTGCTTTATTTAAAACTTTTAAAGTGCAGGATGTGTAAATATTTTCAGGGCTTTCTAAGTGCCTCTCTACCAGTTTATTCTAATGTAAATTACAAATGATTACAACAGAAACACTGTGTGTGCACAAGGACTTATTATCTTCCCATCCAAGCAATTAAATAGCAACATAAACATATACAGCAGTATATAAAACAAAACAGGCAACTATTTCTTCTGGGATGTTATGCTTACTCATATACTTACTCCTTTATCAGTGTGATAAAATCCAGTTTCTCAAAATGATAAGCATTTTCCTTTTAGATTTTTTTTTAAATATTTACAATTTACCCAGTGTCAAAGAATGAACATGCTGAAAATAAAATAAAGATGAGTAGACAACAAACCTTTTAAATACTTGACAAATTTGTAATTTGAGATTTTTTTCTCATTAACTTACACCTATTCTTAAAATAAGGAAAAGGGATCAATTAAATCTATGCACAAGAACTTATCAGCAATATTAGGCCTTCCATAATGGAGCAGAAGAGGTTGAATTTTTTTTTCTTTAAGCCACTTTACTACCAATTGTACAAAGTAAGGAGGTTCCATTTTAGAGATTCATCCTATGTCTATATACACATTTATCTGGGAACTGGAACTCCACATTGTTTTTGTCTTACCTCAAGGTAAAACCTTTTCCCTCTATTATTGGAGAGCATTTATTTTACTATTTTGGCCCTTTTCAAGACAGATGCAAAATTATATGCCATGATAAAAAAAAAAAAACACCAAAAAAACCCCAAACAAACTACAACAAAAGAAACCCTACTGAAACAAAAGAACACACAGAGTTCTTTTTTATTTCCTTAAAAAATTTCTGAGAATTACTTTTCACTCTTTCCAACCATAGTAAAAATGTCATATTGCTGACCCAATTGTACATTTCTCAAACACAGCAGTGCAAAACACCTGAAGCAATCAAGAAATCACTGACTACCAAAACCACCTTGGTCTTTTTTAACAATGTGACCATTAATTCTGCCGATTTAGCAGACTTCCTTGCAGTTTGTGGAAGGCAGTGGGTATCTTTCCCATGGGATGATGTGCACAAGAACTGCAGAAACTGATCTCCTTACAACACACCATTGAGTACCTTTGGCCCATGCTTCAAACAGAAGAAAGACCAAGTACTTGAGGACCCAGTACTTGACACAGGGAGAGAAGTTCTTGGTAGATACAGCAACTGAACAGTGTCAAGAAACTCTGGGAAAGCTGAAGATAATAGAAAAACACTTTGAAGCTCTGTAATCCAACCAAATTTTTCCATCACTATAAACTAAAACAATTTAAACACATACTCTGACAAATCTCCAGCAAATATAAATCCCCTCTTACCTTTCCAGATTACATCATAGCATTCAATAGAGTCCAATTTATGGTACAGAGATGGTATACATGGCCAGACCCACTCTTTAACCTTACTGCAGACCATTATTTTCTACTGTGTAATTGATTTTTTTTACACTAACTCATCATTCTTTTTTTGTTATAAAGAATTGAGGAGGAAATAAATACGTGTTGTGGAAACAGAACAGAGCTGTGACTTAGAAAATGTGCAAACACATCTCTCAGTGGGATTTTGTCACCACGATCACAGCAGTATGCTGTAAATAGCTTCTCTTTAGCTGAGTTGCTCAGGCTTCAGAATGACATTATTAGTATTAAATGGAACCTTTGGAAACTAGCAATTTGTGTTACAAATTCTCTGTTGTTTTCTTGAAGCTTTAAATGGAAAAGTGCAACTTGTTTTAGAGTTTCTGTAAATAGGAAAAGTTTCATTGAGACTTTCAAATTACAGCCTTCAGAAGTCAAACAGAAGTGCTTGTGGCAGGCACAGTTTGAAATCTTAACTGTTAATGGCAAGATATATTTTTACATTCACTCAGAATGTAAGATTTCGAAAGTTTTTAGAAAGGCTCTGAGGTGGAAAAGTTCAGCATGTACGTATAGCTGCTGAAGATTCATTTGGAGACATGAACATACCAGGGGCTGGAAAAAAATGTATGTGATAAAGATGGTACATTAGGTCAGAGGTAGCTAAAAATGAACTTCAGATTCTTCAGGGACATTCTCCTTTTAGTCAATAAAGGGCAAATGGCCACCTCTTGTTCCACTTCTCTCTGCAGGCTTCAGTGAAGTTGACCATAAGGTAAGGTTGTACTTCATGACAAGGACAGACAGGTTCCTGGCAAACTGCTTAAAAGACCTCTTATTTGTGATCTCCCTTGTATCCAACTATTATTTAATCCTTTTCATAAACTAAAGGCTGCTTGCTGAAGTACTGTCACAGCATAGTCTTAAGTACTAATAGGCGAGTAACACTCTTCTACCTACTCAATACATCTACGATGGTCCACCAAAGTGGTCCAAGTGCTTTGAAGAAAATCTGGTCACTGGTGAAGAATAAGCATCCAAAACTTGAAACAAAAATTAGTTCTTCTCCTCCTCTCCTCCTCCAAAGAACAAGCCGTCCCATAGGAAAAGTTCTTTGAATTTAATGATCAGAATGACAAATGGTACTAAGGCCTAGGTTCAATTTTACTATTACTTTTTTGCTAAAACTCAGTTTTTAGATATTACTTTTAAAGTGATTTGTACCTCATCTCAACTTAGAGATTTTTCCCATTTATAAAACTCTTATCTGTTATTCACCTCATTATCCTCCCATGGTATAGTTAAGAACTGCCTAGAGATATTGGGAATATTTGAGTACCTAGGAAACTCCCTAATAAATATACAAAGATAAAAAGTAATTAAATATGAAGCTTAACCAGGCTGCCTTATTAAATATAAGTTCTATACTGTATAGTAAAGAACTCAAGTTCTTTGCTGTCATCTTTAAGTTGGGACCTCCACAATGTGACTGAGAACAAATGAAGTTTCCTAAAACACCAGATAAGGATTGAAATCAATTACTTCACCTTCTGAGAAAAAGTAATTATCTTTGGAAAACTGCAGTTTTTGCATACAATGCCAAATAAAATTTTTGAGAGCATTAACATGCCCCCAGAATATCAAGGAATTAAGGACAATGGGGTGTAGTCTTTTGCTGACATAAAGAAAAATAATACGTATGCATTATGAAGAAAAAGCTTCAAGCAGAAAACTCCTACTCTACTGCACGCATTTCTCTTTCTAGAGAGAAGGCAGGAGAATAAACAATATATGATTTGACACAGAACATAAATATATGCAATTGACCATGAAACAATAAAGGAAAAAAATAGAATTAGAAAGGCTGAAAACAACCAAGTGTTCTGGGTTGGTTTTGTGCCCCCTTCATTTCAACTCACTTTCAGCTGTATTTCTACTTTTCAGCTAAAAATGAAAATGATACTTGTATACCTAGGAATTCACCCAGTCATTCTGACTGCGGATATTACTTACCACCCTTGTCCTGACTATGTCCTTAGCTACTCAGAAAAAATATGGTTTTGCTCTAGCTGCAATAGTGTCCTTCTTCCTATAACATATAAGATGGAATGGCAAGAAAGTGAGCAAACAAACATCCATGATTTCACTGGAAGTTGAAGAAGGAACAAATTATGAACTGAGGAAGTTTTGTGTCTTCGATAATTAGAAAGCAGGCTAAGAAACTACATATAATTTCTGTAACTTTTCACTTCAAAAAGAAATTTATTGCAATTAAGGTTTGGGGTTTTTCTGTAGTAAAAGAGGTTCATAAAAGTTCTATGAAATCCAACCAGAAAATTTGCAGATACAAGGTAAACCAACATAATATGAAGATTTCACTGCCATCCCAGGCAAAGATTCCACTGTTTCCAATAGGTTTGCTTTATTTGAGTACTGCTTATAAAAATTACCACTATTAAGCTATGATCACTTACTTATCAGCAAACAAAAGAGCACTTTTGCCTATGTTGAAAAACGACCTCTAGGCCAGAAAAAAAGGTCAAGGGAACAGCAGATGCAAATAAAAGAAAATGTCACTATCAGGCTAATAACATGAAAGGCAGGTATGGAGTAAAGCATAAAAAATAAAAATTATAAAAGAGAAAGATCTTCTCTGCCTAAATAACTTCTATGGAGACACGGTCTGTCTAGTCTGGGGGTATTTGTGACACTAGGCTGCAGTAAGAGCACCACAGCTGTCAGTTACTGTACAGATGAAGTACAGGATGATGAACAATGAAGGATGATTTGCCACATTCTGCACTTGGATATCTTGCTGACACATAAAATCTCCACTACTATCATGTACACCAACCCATCACAGAAGGACTACAGTCACAGGGAAAGATATATAAATCCAGGCATTATACAGGGCTGTTTGCACATGACTACACTTTCCAGATCTTAATGTCTCAATATTTAAAACATTACAGACATCAAAGGAAAGGACAAGAAAATAAAGTTTTAAGGACTAAGCATTCACAACCTTTTGTTTGCCTCTCCTTCAAGCACAGAAATAGAAAGACCTTGCAGAGGATCTGTTCAAAGGAATTACAAAGAAGTAAACAAGGATTTCAAAATCAGATAGTGAGGAGTTACATCCTAGGCATCAAGGAGAAAAGGATTAAGAGTTTAGGCCATACTATCCTGATCTTTGGTTTAGATTGTCTATTTGAATGCAATGCAGAAGGTCCTGATCTATGAGAGCTGGATTTGGTTTAAAGGGGTGAATGTAGAATGAATTGGTTATTTAATAAGCAACTTTGACTGACACAATAGATCAGACTTAAATCATATGGAAGGGCCGGTCACAGACAGATCAATGCATTTAAGCCATTTTTATTTTAATTTCCACCTCTTCTGATTGCATTTTGAAAGGAAGGACAAAAACAGGCACCAAAATTAAGTCTGCTTTTTCTCTGGGCTTTTTAGAAACTCACAAGGCCTTAACAGCGTGCTCTTTGCAGGTTCTGGTTCTTTCTAAAGCCAGTTAGGGTCACCAGTCCTATTCTCATATTTCTCCCCCAAACCAAAACACCATCCAGATGAACTGGTCTATCTCCACAGCCATCATGAAACTGATACATTTTTTAGGGAAATATCTAGGATGGAAATCATACCCCAAACATCACTCTCACAAGAATCCTAATATCATATAACCATAGCATCATTTAAGTTAGAAAACATTTAAATTAGCTATATCCAACCACAACCTAACATTGCCAAGTCCACTACTAAACCATGTCCCTAAGTGCCACATCCACAGGCCTTTTAAATTACTCCAGAGACTGTGACTCACCTTGGGCTGAGTCACTGTTTCCCTGGGGACAGCCTGTTCCAATGCTTGACAATCTTTTCAGCGAAGAAATTTTTTCCTAATATCTAATCTTAACCTCCACTGGAACAGCTTGAGAATATTTTCTTTGTCCTCTCACTTGTTACCTGGGAGAAAAGAATGACCACCACTTCACTACAACCTCCTTTCAAATGGTTGTAGAGAGGAATAAAGTCTTCCTTGAGCCTCTCTTTCTCCAGACTAAACACCCCAGCTCCCTCAGCCACTCCTCATCAGACCTTTGCTCCAGGCCCTTCACCAGCTCTGTCGTTCTTCTCTGGACATGTTCCAGCACCTCAGTGTTTTTTCCTGAAAGGAGAAGCCCAAAAGTGAACACAGGATTCAAGGTGTGGCCTCACCAGTACCAAGTACAGGAGAATAATCACTGTCCTGGTCCCACTGGCTGCACTATTTCTGACAAAGGCCAGGATGCCATTGGCACCAGCTGGGCATACCTCCCTCAGGGGTGCTCACCACTGCTGGCTGGTACTGGTGTCTGGTAGAGCAGGGCACAGCACACAGCTGGCACTGGGGCAGCAGTGTGCTCCCACCAGGAGTCAGCCTGGGCAGCTCTATCAATTATGGTAGGTGCAGAGTTTAAAAGAGGTCATGGCTTTCACCCAGGTGGCTACCATTGCTTCCTGGTCAAGCTGGCAGAGCTCCATCACCTTTCCCATCCCTTGCATTCAAACTGCCGTGCCAAGGCCATGTCATGCTTGCAGCCCTGGGTGTTGACATATCTTAAGGGCTTCCTTTATATGTCTGGAGGACTTGGCCAATGTTGCTTCTGGCCCTGCACAGGTCCCACAAACACTGTGGTACAAGCTGTGAGCTCCTGCTGGCTGGCTCAGATCCTGGAGGATCTGCTGTCCAGAAAGGATGGATAGCTAGCCAGCTCACTGGGCACCAACAGACAAATCTATCTGGTTTATTTGAACAGTCAACATGAATGGGATTGTACTTGTAAGTCCTACCTTTACCGAATTGCTGATGTTACTGACTTTTTTGGCACTAATACATGTGTTGCTGGGACCACACTGTTTTATTCACCTGTTTCAGAGGCACAACTAACAAACCTTCCAAGCTACTTATATGCTCTTATCAGCTCTCCTGTAAAGTCATCCATTCCTTCTGAGACGAATTCTCCTGAATGAGCACTCTGGCTTGCACATGGTGGGCACATTCTGCTGTCAGTTAAAACCTCTCAAGAAGTCACACAAGCCAATAAACTTCCTACTCCTTCTTCCAAATGCCTCAGCTTTCAAACACACTACCTTGGCTTGCACTGCCACAACATGCAAAGCTCCCTGTGTGATTGCTTTATTTACTTTTTATTTTGTTAGGCTCTGACTTTGAGCTCAATATTTCTTTCCAGATTAGATCTCCATTTTAATACTCCATTGTGCCCTGAGTTTTGCCAGAGAGACTGGCATTTCAAAGATAGCTGCTGGAAGCTACCTGAACATAAAGTGTCCTGGGCCAGAGAGTGGGGTGAGTTTAACTGTGGTCATGAGAAATGACAAACACAAGAACTGAAGAAAAAAATTCTTTAGGGATTTAGAAAAAGACCGGAAGATTCTTGCACATGCAAGAAGAAATGGTGAATACCACTTTTAAGGTATTTATTCAGAGATATTGAAGAATATGATTGGCAGAGGATAGCAATGGCAAATAGTTTTGGAAATCTGGAGAGAGTTCAGAGCTAAACACCCAAAGGAAAGACAATCCATTCAATAAAGTCTTTGATTTTCTCTTTACATATGAGCAATATCCACTGTTGTCTAGCATGAATATTACAGAATTCCATATCATTATGTTACAGTCATATTTTAGTATAAAAACAACTTTCTTTTTTCCTTGTATTTAACAATCATGGTTTCCTTGCAAGACATTAATTAACAGCAACCAAGAAACTTAGGTATTAAAGCATAACTTAGAATGTTTGCTTTTTTAGTGATATTTAGCCTGGTACCAGTGCAAGTATGGTAGAGAACTGAGCAGATTACAGAAGGCATACCAAAAGCTGTATTTATTTGTAGGATTGCTCTTCAGACATGGCAATCACAATGGGTGATTTAACCTCTGACCTATTAAAGGAAGTAGAGATTGCCAAAACAGCATCTAGCATTAACAGCTCATGTTGTACAATAGAAATGTAATGCTGCATTTTCTTCTACGTACAGTGCATTTAGGACTTTGTCAATGCACAGTAAAACTGTAATACCTGGAACAGTAATTTTACATGTGTTCTCCTTAGATAGATTTTTGACCTCGTGTTCCTATTTTCTTCACCAAGTTTTCCTTGTAGCACGTAAAATGAGCTTTCAAGGATTTTTGTCTCCTGCTAAATCACTCATACAAAGAAGCCTTGCACAATCTACCTGTACCTACATCTAATTCCAAAAATGTTAAGCACTGGCATTCATTCACAGTGGAATTCCAACACTTGCAGATGTGACAACACTTCTGAGACATCTCAGAGCACTTATCAGGTAATAATCACAAAACAACAATATCACCACATTTTTATGGTTGGAAGGCACCTCTGGAGATCATCTAGTCCAACCCTCCTGCCGAGGCAAGACCACCCAGTGCAGCTTACACAGGAACTTGTCCAGGTGGATTTTGAACTCAGTCTCCAGACAGTGAGTCTCCATGACCTGTTTGGGCATCCTGTATCAGTACTCTGCCACCCCCAATGTAAAGAAGTTCTTTCCCAGGCTGAGGTGAAACTTCTCGTGTTTTAATTCATGGCCATTGTTCCTCATTCTGTTGTTAGGTGCCACCAAAGAGTACCTAGCACCATCCCCCTGGCCTTTACATGCATTAATGAAATCCCCTCTCCAAGTTTCCCAGACTGAGCAGGCTCAGTTCACACAGTCTCTCCTCATAAGAAAGATTCTCCTGTCCCTGCATCATCATTGCAACCCTCTACTGGACCCTCTCCAGTAACTCCTTATCTTTCTTGTACTGAGGAGCCCAGAACTGGACACAATAGAGCTGAGTAGAGGGAGAGGATCACCTCCCTTAACCTGCTGGCCACACTCTCCTCAATGCACCCCAGGATACCACTGGCCCTCCTGGCCACAGCTTTTAAAAAAAAGGCACTTGTGCACTAAAGTTGTTTTACCATGCATGACTATCTCAGGCTAGCTCCCCTCTGGATGCTTTAAGCATTTTGAGGCTCACTCTGCTAGACGGCCACATAACCATTATGCATCAAAACACTTTTATACAACTTTTGCAGCAGGTCTGTAGATGAGAAAACTAAAGCTGAAAGCTAAAAAGTTGTTTTTTTTTTTCTTGATAACATAAAGTTATATGAAAATCAGAGATACAACTGCAGAAAGGCCAGACCATTGTAACACTAGGGAGTAATTGGAAAGAATGACTGGCAGTGTTGAGTAAAGAGCAAAGCAGTTAATTAGATATTTTTCTGTAAATTGAATGACATAAATCATTTGGGACTTAAACGCTGTCTGGGCTATGTTTGAAATGTAGTTGAGATAACCAAGACCATTAAGCATTTAAATAATGATAAACTAATTTTGTAGAAACAGAAGCGATTAAAGTGAATGAACTATGAATTTTGTATTGGCCCAAAATGTGGATTTTTAAAAAAATATACACAGTGTAATTGTAGTGTTTTTAAAGTCTCATCAAAATAGTTCTCAAATAAAGAAGCATTCTGATGCTGCACTGAAAATTAAAACAATCACATGTACTATTAGACTCATTAAAATTTTCTTACGGGATATGAGAAGCTTAGGTCCTGTACTCTCATTCCACTGCACAACACTATTAAATAATCTCAGCTTGATTGTGAACACAACTACAGAGCCTTTCATTTATTAAAAAAAAATTAAAATCAAACTACAAAACAGTGAGAAGAAAATTGGATTTTTTTAATCTCTAGTTTAAATAATCAAAAACTATACTAGTAAAGGCAGTGCAAACATTTTCCTCACAATACATTGCATAGTAATATTAAAACACGCAGATCTAATTTGTGAATGCTGTAGCTTTACACATGCACATAGAAGCTACCTGAATTTGCTTTGCTTTAAATTTAATATTGCTGCTTCAATTTGGCTTATTTCTACTGTCTTTCCTAAGGCAAATCATCCAGTACAAGAGAGATTTCTTCATTCACTAGTACCCTTCTGGATGAACAGTTCCACTGATGAAGGGCACAAACTCTATTCCTAGATAAGGATTTTAAGGTTCTTTGTTTAGAGAGAAGAAACAAAAGGAAGTAGTCCATTTTTTTTCTTACTGAAAAACAGAATGTGAAACATAGAACCCCAAGTCATTACAAACATGACCTAGATGCTTATATTTTTGAATGCATAGAAAGATTTTTTCAAGTACCAAATTATTTCCTAACTGCTTAAGCATTCAAGTTTTCATAAAAGAGGTTTGCACACTAAATTGTCTTTCGCATGCATGACCTGTCTTAGGGTAGATCCCCCTCAGATGCCTTAAGCGTCTTGAAACTCAGTCTCTTAGAAGGCCACAAAACATGATGCATCAAAACTGTTATAAAACTTTTGCATCAGGTCTGTGAAAGCTACAGCTGAGAGATACAAAAAATCTCAACAAAGCAATTTTTTGCTTCATAAAGTAGTTAAAGTTACATGAAAGTTTTGAGATACAATTCCAGAGGCCAGACCACTGTATCATGTTCAACTTTTCAGTATCTATCAGTCCAGTTTAATGAGGAAGATAAAGAACTGAAGTAAAACCAAAATGAGAATATCTACTATTCCCAAATTCCTTTTGATGTACAGGGTAAGCCTAAAATCTAAACAAGTTTTAAAAAACATGATCATTTGGAGAAAAAAAAGAGTTTGTGTTTGTTTTTTTTTTTTCTTTTTTTTTTTTAAGTCATCAGGACTCTATTTGCTGTGGTGGTCTTGTAGCTGATGCTAGAAGACAATGCTTTAGAGAATCCTTGACATTCATCTATGACCAATCCCAGACTTCAAAATTTCTGCTGCATGAAATGGAAAGTTTTGCACCATTTCATGACTCACAGACTCAGAGGTGCTTTTCACTGGTGCAATTACTGAAAGTCATAACAACAAAATACAGAGATTACTTTGGGTATGAGAGACCTCTACCTCTATTTATTTTACAGGAGCATATTCAAGCTGTGATCTTTCCAGGGGTGTATATCACCTAGACAACGTACCTAAGAACTTTGTGAGACCACTGGTTGCCACAAGAACTGCCAGCATTAGAGAAGCAGAGCCAAATATTCTAGTATCCAGCATTTTAATCACTGAGAAACTTGTTGGCAAACGCTGCTCCAATAACACTAATTGGATAAAGTTGCAGGGATAATTAAGCTGTACTGATTCTTACCTCTTCATGTCCTAAATACATATTTTTACTAGACTCCATTCTACTTGATAGGAGGCTGTTGAAGTTAATCACATAGGATAAGTTTAGCCATCTGCAATGAAGCTCCAAAGAAGTATCAGGAAATCTTCAGCTCGGTTTTCATTAAGCTGTGGCAGAGAATTTGGCCTGAAGCCAGTCTTCTGTTACAGCTTTAAATTTGGCAACATCTGCAAACAAAACTTGCATGACTTTTACAACACAGCATTTAATAATTTAGTATTAAATTAAGCTACATATTACTTGACAGATTTCAGCACATAAAATGAAAACTGAGTTTTTTAGAACAGCCAAAAAGACAATAGAAAAAAATAATGTACTATCTGGATATGACATGGTTCATTGTACTTTTCACATGTACACCTATAATTAAGAGGGAAGGGACATTCCAATCAAAACTATTCTGCAGCCATAGTTTATTCACATTATGTCCACATGTGGAATACAAGATAGTTTTGAGAAAAAGTAGGAGACTGAAAAAAAATGCTATGCTAGGGAAGCTCTGGTAAACTCAAATCAGCATAGAACATCCCTCTCTTACCTATTTTAGTAGGAATAGGACATAAAGTAAATAAACAACTTTTGCTCTGAAATTTTAAAACAGCTGAAATCCCTAAGAAACACTGTTGCTATTGTCCATAGGAGGGCAGAATCAACATTTTTGCAAATCCAGCCTAATTATGGACCTGGAAAACGTGGGCTCAAATGTACCTCCATTTCCCTTAAGATGCCAGTCATCCTTTTCAGTATGTTTGTGTCCACAACTCTAGAATCAAAAATGAACATACGTCTGTGTGTTTTTAATGACCATGACCTCCCACAGATGCCAGTAAACATTATTGAAATGCCATGCATAGAGACAGGCAAAGAAATGTGTAAAATTACCTTAACCTATTTTATAATTCCTTCCTTCCTTCCTTCCTTCCTTCCTTCCTTCCTTCCTTCCTTCCTTCCTTCCTTCCTTCCTTCCTTCCTTCCTTCCTTCCTTCCTTCCTTCCTTCCTTCCTTTCCTTCTTTCCTTTCCTTCCTTCCGCGTTCAGCAATGCACACATCTTAACATCATCCCTGTCAACAATACTTCACTTTCTTTGTTACGTGTGATACTAAGAATTTTGAAGGAGAACTAGAAAGGGAATATATTTATTATTTCTTTTACAAATAGACTAGCACATAGTTTTGCTGTACCAATTAAGTATAGCAGCTTGTTAACACGATCAATGTTTTCACATATATGTAAACACTTTATAATCTAGCACAAGATGTGGACTTGCAATCTCTTAATGAATGCACTTGGAGTTTCCTTTAAATGGTGAATGAACCTGCTCATGGGAAAAGAATGCTGTGTATCTCTGCTATTGCTTCAGTGTAGAACTGTTACACAGCTGCCTTTGTGGATGGCTTACAGCTGCATTAGAGATCAAAACTGTATGATTAAAAGCCCAGCATTTAAGTTTTCCCACAAAGCTGAGAATCATAAGGATCTAGGCTTAGAAGCTTTAAAAAAATAGAAAACTAATCTTCCACAACAGTTTGTATACTGCTCTGATCAATGTTTTAACATATGAACATTTTAAGTAAATAGCCCAGTGTACAAATAATGGACAGATACAAGAATTGCTTGAGTTTAGCTGGTGAGTTTTAAAAGGTTTTTTCCTGCTTATTTTAGCTACATTCCTTTCCCCTTCTTTTACTAACCCCTCTCTGAAAGAAGAGTACTGTACTGCTTAAATTTTAACAGAAAGCTTAACAATCATGATTTGGAAATATCTGAGATGAACTAGCTACTACTGCTTGATTTTTTTTTCCTTGCAATTTAATTCAGTTTTACTGGGAACCATAAAAATCAATCCTATAGAAGAAAGAAACTGAGGAACAAAAATGAGCATTAAAATATATCTTCCATTTACCATCCTCCTAATTTCTTATGTATTCAGAAAACATTTAAAATTATTTTTATATGTGTGTTTGAAAGTGCTCATTTAAGAGTTTTACCCAGATAAATTCTTTTCTCTTAACTTTACAACACCTGTGAATATAACAAAATTAATGAAAATCTGAATTCATCAGTAGCAATTTCTTAGCATGTTTTTATTTCAAAGATAGTAGTTCATCTTTTTTTATCTACTGCCCTACATTCAGATATTGAGATATTGTCTGGCTTTTAATTACAGATTGAACAACAGAAAAAAAAAAAAAAAGTAGAGCATCCTCAAGGCTAAAGTGTCATTTTGCATTGAATTATCCATCTGGCATTTAATCTTCACTTTTGACACAAGTCACAGCTTTTGTCAGAAAGAATTTTTGTTTAGATGCTGGCTTTTTATACATCGTGAGAGAAAGCTGTCTGACGCATTCCCTTAACCTAACAACATAGTCAGAAGCATTCTCATTGTGAGATGACTCAAGAAATCAGCTGTTTAGAATGCATGAAGATCACACCAGAGGTTTCAGAAGCCTTTTTATAAGTTCCCATCTTCCTAAGTATCGTCATTTCCACAGATCTCTATTGCTGGATGCATGGGAAGCTGCCATGTTAAATCACTATAATGTTCGCAAAAATTACTCATATAAGGCACCTCACAATAAATGAAAACAAAGCAAGTTTGTAGTATGTGGGCACAAGAAGGTTCATTCTTGTTCCACGTGCACATTACTCATAGATGTTCTCCAACAAAGATAAGTATTTTGCAATTTGCAGCACATTTTGAAACAAGAGTATTGAAAAAAAACTATTGAAGAGCAACACAGAACATTAGCTGCTCTTTGCTACTGTTTAGTGAAGATTCAGCCTTAAGCATGTTTAAAAGAGAAAACTGAATGCATAGAATGACAGGATGCCTACAGGATGCCTGAAACCTGGGCATATTTAATCTCTTATAGTGTATATGGTGTTGTGTCACTCTAGGAAGTAGTCCAAAAAACTATTATCATGTCAGCCATAGCATTTGTCTCCAAGAGAGTATGGGATAAAAGATCTTAGGCTTAGCTCCTCCACAGTGGAGTCAGATCTGCAGAGACAGAGACTTTACAAGGGCCTGCAGTGATTGGATAGCAGATAATGGTTTCAAAATGCGTAGAGTGTAGATTTAGATTACATATAAGGAAGACATTCTGTACTGACTGTGGCGAGGCACTGGAACAGGTTGCCTAGAAAAGCTATGGATGCCCCATCTCAGGAAGTGTTCAAAGCTAGGCTGGATGGGGCTTTAAGCAAACTGATGTCACTGACCATGGCAGGGGGTTGAAGCTACATAAACTTTAAAGATCTCTTTCAACCCAAACTATTCTGTAGTCCTATGATGTTACACTTCAGACTGCACTAAGGAGGAATATGGACTCCACCTTGACCTTTCTTGTTTCTGCCCAGGGCTTCCTGGGCAGAACATCTACTGAATGGCTAAATGTAGAAAGGGATTTAACATGGACTGATGTTTGAATTTAAAGTACAAAATATAAATACACTATAAAACATAAAAGAACAGATAGGCACTGTGACTAGTGTTTTACCATACTGATACCTAAAGGAAACTTACAGAACACATGCCAAATTTAGACACTTAACCACTGAGCCTACTTTACTTTCAGTGACAGACCTAAACCACTTAAATTTCTCCTCCTGCCTTTTAAGTTACTAACACTATATTACCAAAGCTTTTGGCATCTTCAAGGGATAGAACTGCCTAGTGTTAATGGACCATCAAAAATTTCATCAAATTTTTTGAAACTGAGAGCTGAGAAGTTCGAGCTGAGGAGGTCAAACTGGCTGCAGCCCAGGGCTGATACAGTGCCTCAAAAGAATCTTCAGGCTTTTCACAATGGGCTTTCTGATAGGCTTGCAAAAGCTTTCAAGATGGAAAACTCTGATAAATACATTTTCCTGAATGTTAGTTTACATTGTTTATGCAGACCTGAGCTATTCTATTTCAAACACTGAATAAATAGATCTTTTTCAATTACTTTTACTTGAATTGACTTCAGATGACTTAGGGGGTTAATAGAAATGATACTATTTAGCATTTATTATTATAATAATCATCATCATCATTACCAATGCACTCTCCAGGGAACACATGTGTTTTACTTCAGTCCTGTATACATTTAAGAAATAATGTTTTGATCCTAAACCAAAACCCAGTAAGTCGATGAAAATAATTGGCCAGTTGCCACTGGCCAATACAACTTAAATGGAGATAGGAAATCTTTCCTACAAGAAACATGAAGAAACTGAATGCCAATTATTTCACATATGTGACTGAAACTCTAAGTGAAGATTAAAATGATAATAGATATATGTTAATGAGACTCTTAGTGAAAATTATAAGAGGCATAATAATGCTTTTTAGTGGTACTCAATAGCACTCATTAATAGTGCTGATACACTAATTCCCAAAAAAACCCCACTAATTATCCTACTAAAAATAACCTAAATATTACTTAATATTAAAAGGGAAACATACTCAAAGATACATAAAATCTTTATTGTGTGCCAGGTCAATTCAGATGGTTAGAATATGCTGATGGGAGAGAGTATGAAGAATATGAAGCCTTTTTCTCACAGTCATCTAAGATATCGGCACAGATATTATCATTAAAATTGTAAATATTACATTAGTAAGTATATGGTACAAACAGCCCGTTGACTTGTTAAAAATAACTAAATCTGGGTAAGAAAATAGAAACAATCTTAATATTTAGGAAAGAGGATAAAAAAAGAATGCATGCAGACATGCACATGAATCTCCACATAGGGCTTTGTTTTTTTATTGTATGAATTCATGAGTATGTATGAGCTCAAGTGTAGGGTATGGAGAAGAATAGTCACTCTTCTCTCAGCAAGGGATCCATTGTTTTCTCTTACAAATGAACGATAGGATAGCAAAATGAAGCATTTATGCTGAATCAATATTGATGGACAAACATATGTTTTGTTGTGGGTTTTTTTTTTTTTTACAGCTTAACAAAACTAGGCAAATGCTGTTATGATTTCAGAACTATTCCCCAAAAATGCAAAAGTTATTGTGCAAAATCAGCTGAGACTGTTTGCTTCAACACAATGCAGTCTTTTGCCAATGCTTCTTGATACAACTTGTAGTCATAAAGTAACATGCTTAGCCTTTCCAAGAAGAGTTTCTGAGGAACTGGAGACAAAGTCAAATCTTCATAATACCAGTGATGTTGCTAGCCTTCCTTATAAATAAAAGATTTCAAATTCAGCAGAATACATAACCAGTAATGAGCAGCCTACTGGTAAAACAAAGTCCATTTTTTTTTCCACTTACCTGCAAGGACTAATTGGGTAAACAGAAAGAAAATTCAAATTATAGTGATTGAAACACAATTAAAAAACCCATCCAAACCCTCAACTACATGTTGTCTTGTTTCTTCAACATCACACACACACACACAAAAAAAACAAAACAAAACAAAATAAAAGAAACACAAAAAAATCCTAAACAAACAAGCAAACAAATCAAAAGCAAGCCAGTAAATTCTAGAATACATTTGACTTCTCATACTTACAAATGTATTGACAGCTAAAAAATTAAAAATCAGTTCATCTAGGAGATAAAAATAAAAGGTAATTTGAGTTCAGGAATTCTCCATCAGCAAACCCCAACTTTTCACTTATGTTTTAATACAAGAAAGAAAAGTTGTTCTGGCAAGAACCCATGCTCAAAAATAAATTCATACATTTCTAGCAGTAGACTATCTGATGATACATAATTAATCTTTGATTGATTACTTTAATTTAGACACTGCATTTATTCTTGCAAAGACTACCACATGTAGAAAGAGTTACAAAAGTTTTTTTTTTCAGTATCCACTGCAGGAGTTCTATTTAAAACAAGCTTGAATTTATAATCTTTCAACCTCTCCTTTATCCAACTCAGAGCAGTTTAGGTTTATTTTTATATTTCTTAAGTCTGAATTTTTATTCATGCTCCAAGTTAATTTTTGACTTCATTATTACAATTTGCTTTGTTATGGTACTCTTGAGTCTTTTTTGATCTTGCAGAATTTAGCAATCTGAGGTTCAAAGCAGATACTTGAATTTGGTCTCAGATACTATCTCAACACTTCTGCATCATGAAAGATTTCAAGAGACTACTGTACAAATTGTACCAATAACTGTATAAATGAGTGCAACATAGTACAGTTTAAGTGTCCACCTATATAGTAATAAGTACAACATTTACAGTAAAAATTTCCCTAATACAAATTTTAGAGATCTGAAACCAGTGGATTTATTACAAGTCTTTACAGATTGTAGTCTACACTTTGGCTATGGTTCCTCAATGAATACGTTCATTTCATCAGCAACTACACATCATCACCCAAATTTAATTCAAAATTCTTGCCCTACCACTATATGCAGCTGGACACATTTATTATGTCTTGCCTCACAGATAACACTCATTCACTCACTCTCATCTCATCACCATTTCTGTATTTTCTCTATTAACTTGCAAAGTTTTATGAAGCTTTTGAGAAACACACATTACTTCTTATCCTCTTGAAGTCACTAATTCTTTGCAGCACTCTCTGTTTTCAGCAAATCACTTAAAACTCTTGTGCACATTATTTTTTCTTCCTGAAAGTTGGAATATTCAGGTCAGCTTTCTAGGATTTTGAAACAGCTAGTCGAAACAGCAGCCGAAGCTGCTCATGCATAGTCCCAACAACTGTGTGATGCACATAATTCAGAGTCTCAGGGTTTTCTGTACAGTCTGTGCATAGGGAGAACAAAATATTAAAAATTAAAGCGTTATACTGAATGGGATAGCATCAGACTAGTGACCTGTCACTAGAGGGGTTCTACAGGGCTCCATCCTTGGCCCAGTTGTTTTCAACATCTTTATTAACACATGGATACAGGACTTGAAAGAATACTAAAGAAGTTTCTTGACGATACTAAATTGGGAGGAGCTATCAACTCCTTTAAGGGCAGAAGATACTGCAGAGAGACCACAACAAATTAAGGGCAAGTGCAGGATTCTGCAACCCTGGTTGTCTGTGTAGACTGGAGAGGAAGATGCTGAGGAACAGTGTTGCAGAAAGGGACCTGGGGGTCCTGGCAGGTGGAAAGCTGAATATGAGTTGTGGAAATTGGGGTGGATAGGGAGCTGGCTTCACCTACAGATGCAGAGAGCTTCAGCTTCAAACCCTGGGAGACATGTAGCTAGGAGGAAAGACATCCTTTGCATCATGGTAAGAGAATAGAGAGGAGTTATCTCATGGGAACTAATACATAAACTAGTTTGTTACAAATAAGGTATTGCTCTTGGTTTCAATATATGGTTGGCTAGTGGACAACTACATATATGGTTCTGTTCCTTATCCTCGTTATTGTTTGGATCCTGTACCCTCTACCTCATCTATACACCTCTGTGCTTTCTGGGTTTCAAGGTCTTTGGAAGTTGTCCCTTGTACCATGCGGTTTCTACGTTTGTTACTTTTACATTAAAAGTTCTTTGGTTTGAGGCAATTCCATCGTTCCTGTCTCTCTGTATTTATGCCACAAACCCCCTGGCTGATCTGGTTCTGTTGTGTGGCCACTCACAGCGGTCGTAATGAGTCATTGCACTCTGGAAGCCAGGAGGGCCAGCCCTGTCCTGGGGTGCATCAGGAGCAGCACCACCAGCCAGGCAAGGGAGGGGATTGACCTTCTCTGCTCTACACTGGGACAGCCACACCTTGAGTGCTGGGGGCAGTTCTGGGCACCACAACATAAAAAAGACATTAAGCTCTTAGAGAGTGTCCAAACGAGGGCCATGAGGATGGCAAAGGGTCTGGAGGGAGAAGCCGTATGAGGAGTGGCTGAGGTCACTTGTTTAGCCTGGAGGAGATTGAGGGGAGACCTCATTGCAGTCCATAATTTCCTCCAGAAGGGAGGAGAAAGGGCAGATATTGATCTCTTCACGCTCATAACTACTGACAGAACTCAAAGAAATGGCATGAAGCTAGTCAGTGGAGGCTTAGGTTGGATATCAGGAAGAAGATTTTCATCAAGAGGGTGGCTGAGCACTGGAAGATGCTGACCAAGGAAGTGGTCACAGCACCAGCCTGTCTGAGCACAGGATGCATTTGCACAACGCTCTCAGGCACATGGTGCCATGCTTGAGATGTTCTGGGCAGAGCCAAGAGTTGGTCTGGATGATCCTGATGAGTCCCTTCCAATTGAGCTTATTTTATGATTTATGATATTCACTGTCCAGCATATATGAGCACCCTTCTGTCCAGAAACCTGGGTTGGTGTTGCGGTAAACCCACAGTAGAAAAAACAAGATAAGTATTGCCATTTGTTTTCCAACATTAAAATGAACTTATGTAGAAAGTGGTAACTAGTGCACAATTGTAACAACTTTCAAATTTTTACAGACCATGTGATTGAATAAAGGAATAAGACTCAAACTAATTAAGATATCTAGTGAGTTCAAGATGCTTTCACACAAATATAGCACACTAATACTAAATTTTCCCAGAAAGATACCTCTTTTTGCTAATTAAACTACTTGAATACAAAATATAGAACCAAAATATAATGTATACACCAGCATGTCCATAATCACTTGCTCCAACAATTAATGTATGGCAAGACAGTATCACAGATTTCATATTTATAATTGCTTATAATACAAGTATGAAAGCACTGCTTTTTATAAATCTCATCAAGTAATATTAAGTGGGTCACAATTTGCTAATGCAGATCATTTTCATTTCACCTTTTGAAAAGGATATTTTTTCCTATAATTTTTACTTCACTCCAAATGAATTTGGGGCCGACTGTGACAGAACTTCCCCTTTTCACAAGTAAGTACTTCTTTCCTTGCCACACTTGTTGTGCTGGTGTAGACATATGGATCATGATAAAGGCAGTCACCTAGGTAATATTTTCAGTGTCTTTCTTCTACCATTTTAGGAAAGAATATTTCAATTTTTGCACATTAGCCACAGGAATCTTTAACTGACTTTTCAGAAGACACCAGACTCTCACAGCTTTTTTGATTGCTTTTTTCAATTTCCAAATC
The DNA here is from genome assembly GCF_963662255.1 of Cinclus cinclus. Classification (NCBI taxonomy): domain Eukaryota; kingdom Metazoa; phylum Chordata; class Aves; order Passeriformes; family Cinclidae; genus Cinclus; species Cinclus cinclus. Next base: position 111,411,565 of record NC_085046.1, on the reverse strand, counting down.
AGAGTCTAATTAAAAACTGAAAAACTAATGTTTCCAACCTTTTCCACTCCAACATGTAATTGTTTAAGCCATTCTATTTGCCTGTACCTCTCATTTTCTTATGTTTCTCATATTCTGCAGCTGCTGATAGCTCTCATTTTCCTCCTTCACTGGCTTTTAACAGTTCACTAAGCATAAATTCTGCAGCTTGTTAATCCTGGGATTCATTTTCCTCCAACTCACCATCTTGTTACAGTTCTATATCTTTACTTGGCTCCTGCCTTGCAACCTGAATTTCTTCCAAGGCTGCTGCTTTATGAAAATTTTTAGGTTTGTGTATTCTTTTCAGTTGGACAGCTGCTGGAGAATGGCAGCCATTGTCCTCCAAGCATTTTCTAACTTACACACCCAAGGTTTATTTGCTCAGTCCAGTCACCTCAGGAGATTAGCATAGGCCCAAAAGCTGTGAGTTTTCAAGGAGATTTTAGGTGAAAATTTAGTACATAAGAAGAGACTTCTCCTAAAGACAAAAGAGGCACATCAAAAGGAAAGAACTAAGTGGAAAATACAGACAATGACAGCAGCATTAAGTATATAAAATAGAACAAAGCATGAGACTCCAGAGGAACATGGAAGGACCAAGATGTCAATAGAATGATTTTCTGCTTAAATAGCTCAGAAAGGATTCCCTAAGCTTTGCTTCAGAAAACTTTAACCCCAATGGCTTCAATAAATCCATTGATTCAAAGTAAACCATATTATCTTGTAATATGATATCTAGTTTGCAGTTTTCTCTATCAGAGTACAGGAAAAGAATCTGTAACTAGGCATTGGCATTAGCCTTTTCTAAGAGTAAAAATTATTTTTTACCTCAGGATAGCTGTCATTCACTTGATTGGCATAATCAACTGATAAAAAACCCAGAACATTTTAGTTTTTTTCTTTATTTCTGCACCCCAAAGGTCAACTTCTATTTTTATTCTTCTGTATATCCCACATGCTTGCACAACATCAACTACTTCAATAGATACAATTCTTTCCAGACACAAAATAAATTCAAAGTCCAAATACTTGGACAATTCCTTTCTAACCCATTAAGTAAAAAAACAAACAAACAAACAAACAAACAAAAACCCAAAAAGAAGACAAAAACTGAAGCAAAGAAAAGCAAACAAGACTGAACCAATCAACCAACCAAACAAGAAACCTACAAACCAAAACTCAAGAAAGCAAAACCAAAACCAAACCAACAAACAAACAAAAACAATTAATAATAATATTACTACTAATAATAATAGTAATAAATAAACCACTGCATGGGTACAACATTAGGATTCATGCCTGACAAGCAGTTGCTTACCAGACTAGCCTTTTTTTATTCACCTGAGCTCAAATATCATGTGCAGGTTTCCAGGATATTGTTTTGATTTATTTTATTCATCATTCCTAAGACTAAAGACGGATGGTATGGAAATAAACATTCCCCTCAGATCTTCCCACACCAAGCCTTAGAGTGCATCAATGGCCTTTTTATCTGATCACACACATCTTCCAGACCAATATGACAAAGGCTTATGTTGGCATAAAGACAAGGTACTACGGCACTGAGGACTATAGCTTCTTATAGTCCAATTTTGCAATCCAGCAGCTCAGTTAAATGTTGAAAAAATCATTGTGACTAAACTTACAGTAAAACTTGAGAATTTGTCACAAAATGTATGGCTCTGGTTTTCCTAGGACAAAAAAAAAAAATCCCTGAAAGATTTGCACAACCAAAATTATAGGCATGATATTTATTCCTCTGTCTTGGCCACTATGTCCTAACAGTTTTATATATATCCATTTCTCACATTTGTTTCTTGCCTTCAGAAGGGAGACAGACACAGATTGGAAGCCCTTAGTTGATGAGATGCATTACAGCAGGGCAGAAACATAATGGACATACAGTTTTTCTAAAAACCACCTTTTTTTCTCAAGGCAAGAGTAACCAACATTCTTCCTCATTTTATTTTACTAACATAAGGCTTCTAGAAGTGAAATCTCTAAAACCTCCCAACACTATAAAAGAAATATGTCATCTTTCTTTGTTGTCAATAATCATAATAGTATGCTTATTTTAGCCTTTATCCATGCTCACATTTCAACCTTTGGCTTTTCCAGTATTCTCCATCAGATATGTCTCTTCACTTCCTACAGTTTTTCCTTTCACTCAAAATGTAGTGCTTTAATTTGACACATTTGCCTTGCAACTAATCTTCCTAAGTTTTACTTCTCTGCTGTGATTATGGCTCCCATTCTCCTTCTCCCTTCTAAGCATTAATTTTAATTGATTAATCGGAATGTGGAATTGAAAAATAGAGTAGTTTTAGCATTGTGGAATAATACTTGAGGGAAACAGGAATTCTTGATTTGCTTCATAGTCATCTGCTACTCTTTTAGGTTGTTGTTTCAATTAACAATAAGGCTTATAGTATCTCCCTGTAAAAAACTGTCTCCATCATAACCTCAGATAATCAAAACTAAAAACTACTATTAAGCACACAGTAAAGACCAACAGAAATTAAGACCAGCCTTGCAGTCACTGTGGGTGAAAATTTGCAAGTCTGGAAGGGACTCCAACAAACCTTTGCCTCCACTGGAAAAACAGTAATTTGCTGGTATAAGTAATTGGGAACTACTAATTAAGTATATTGAGTATTGAACATTGAGAATAGCAAAACTCTACAATGTTTAACATTTAGCAAGTAGAACTTTGTACTGGTAGCAGAATAGTCAAGTATTTTACATGTTTCTCACAATTATTTTACGAAATGCTTTTGAACTTAAACTCATTTGAACTTAATCAGATGCACTTAAGAAGGTACACTGGCAGTATTCTAAGACTATCTTTTCATTTTTCTGCATCTGAATTTACATTTTCCACATCCAAATCTTTTTCCCCTCCATAATTAATATTCCTTTATTTAAAACATGATTCCAAAGGTTAAAGAATGCCTTAATATTCCATTAGATATTACACAGTATTATGCCAGTTACATAAAACTGCTTGGACAAAAAAATAATCAGATTAATGTCAATTTAAAAATGTAATTTAACAATGTATAATTGGGGCATGAATAATCAAACTATAACTCTTATGAAGACTGAAGGAAGCTCAAAGACAGAGTGACAGCTAAGAACACACACTGAGTTGGAAATTAACAGTGTGTGAGAAGTCAGAAAGGGAAGACAGCTCCTACAATGGGTGGTGGTGTAAAAATTCTCCTTAAGGACAGCTAACAGAACTGAAATATGCATGCCATGTATTTTCTATTGTTATTTATAACTACCCCAGGTAATAAAGATTACAACCTTTAATTTTAAATCTCCAGGAAATAATTATAAACACGACAAAAGATCAAAATAACAGCAGAAAAACTGTAGCTTCTAGAAAGCTGAAGTCTTAAGACTTTCCTTACATGGAAAAGATACCAAGGTGCCTGTCTATAATGATGGGAAATAAAAGAAAAATACTTTCCTGGAATAAAACAAACAAACAAACAAACAAACAAACAACAACAACAAACCAGTATGCAATGCTATGCTGGAGAGAAAAGACTCAAGAGACCATCACTTCTTTAAATTAATCCTTCAGCTCACGGATATAATTTCAGGCTTCCTGATCTCAGTCAACAGATTTCTGATAATAGCCAAACCTCCTTCAGATACAGGGGAAAGCAGCACTACAGATACAACTGAGACTCAAAATTTAGCACACTGTCTACAGCCCTAATTAACTGCAAAAACTGGATGATGTCCAGAGTTGCAGTCCTTAGCTTAAAAGTCCATCTATAACAGAAGGATCTGTATTAAATCCAAGTTAACACAGAATACAATTATAATGCAGAGCACTTGCACTCATTTTAACTGAGAATACTGCAGACAGAAAATATAGTGGGTCTTTTTGGATATCCCTCATTCTTTTCCACTGGAAAATTTCAGCTATAAAAAAACGTCATTCTCTCTAAGACTGAAACTGAGAAAATTATTTCCCTCATGCTAAAAGCACTTTCTTAGAAATTGAGATAATGTCTTATAACATCCAGGAACACAGGGAACCAAGCAGTAAATTGAGTTTTACATCAACTTTAGCCATTTCCAAAGGAAATGGGCATGCCTTAATTTCAGCAGAAATACACAGCACACAGACTTGTAAGACTTAGAATGATAGAAACATAGAATTGTTTAGGCTAGAAAAGACCTCTAAGTCATCAAGTCCAAACATAAGCCCAGCACTGCCAAATCCACCACTAAACCATGTCCCAAGTGCCACATCTACACGGATTTTAAATACCTCCAGGGATGGTGATTCACCCAGCCTGTTCCAGTGCTTGACAACCTTTTCCCTGAATAAATTCTTCCTAATATCCAATCTAAATCTTCCCTAGCACAACTTGAGGCCATTTTCTCTGCCCTGTCACTTGTTACCTGAGAGAAGAGACTGCCCCTAACCTGTCTACAACCTCTTTTCAGGCAGTTGTAGAGAGCAGTAAGGTCAATGGCATCTTATGTCAGATCCAACGAGACACTTTGGTTTTCAAGAGTTAATCTTGAAGTCTTAGAAATTAGAAGTTTTATCCACACAAATAAGGATTAGAAAATGCATTAATTTTGCACAGAGAATCTTCGTGCTGCCATTTCTTAACTTTTTATATCCTGGCTTTCTTATGAATACTTTAAACATATTTTTTTAGTTCCCATTATCTACATATGAAATTATTAAGCCAAAAAAGGCAGATCTTATAGAAACTTGGTAATATCTGCAATTCAGAGAAAGAAACCATCTGTTCAAAAAATCCTCCTAAACAAAAATTGTCAGAAAAATTACTTGTGATCAGAATTTAAAGATTAAGAGCCATGAAACACTGTCCCCAAAGTAAGAAATTAATTGCTTCAAAATGCAAAGTATGTAGCTACTCACAAAAGGGAAAAAATCTACTCTACCTTTAGAGAAAATTGCATGTATTAAACGTAAAGATTCCTTATTCTTGTGGATTTTCTGCTTCTTTGGAAAAGTTTTCTCTACACAAAATCCATCCAATAGCTACTACTATCATTCCATTGTCAATTAATTTATCTATAAAGCACTTTCATCATGCACACACAAGACTATGGGTTTCTTTTACAGCCCATTAGTGTACCCTGATACTTTTTTCTGAAACCAGATTAATTCAAAGGACAGCATGTCAGCTGGGTAAGCAACTCACGCAGTGCACATCAATATACTAGTTTTCTGTAACTTCAAGAGTACATGATTATGATTCTCAACAGATTCAATCAGAAGGGGTTCCAAAGAGGTTTTCATTTCAGTTATGCATGCCTCATTATCATACCTTTAGTGAAGCAGAAAGTACATTACAAGGTGAGATGAAAAAAAACCAGTGCGATGAAAAGCACAAAGTATATTAGTCGGATTTCTAAATTTGTCTGAAATAATATTAATTCATAGTAAAATTAATCACCCTTTATACAACACTGCATTTTTATATGGCCCTTTACAATCAGCTCTCAGAGCATTGTTCACAGGTGATTATAGCTTCAGTAAAAAAAGCATGTGGTTCTTAATGGGAAAGCAAGTTGCATTATTCTGTGATTCAGTGGGATTAAAGGAGACCTGTTTTTCTGAGGTTGAAGTTACCTAACTGAAGTTACTTAATTGAAGTTTGCTCAGAAAAGAGTTTTGTCCAGAGTGGAGAGGAAATGGGGCATTGTTTTGAAAGGCAGAACTGGGGTAGACCAGACCTTAGGCTAACAGAGGGAGCTAAAACAACTGTGAAACACCATGTAATTACGAGATATTGGGAGCATGATGCTGAGGTTCACAGATCAGAAACTAGAGCAAGGTTTGGAAGGGATAGAGAACTAACTCTGAAGCCAAAAGACAGAACACAAAAGGATTTAAAGAGTGAAGTGATATGGTTAGAAGAATATAACTGTTAATAACAGTATTTTTGTTAGACTGGTACACTAAAATGCAGAATGGGTAGAGGAGCAGAGAGGAAAGAGGGGATGAATAGGTATGAAGAGACTAACTGAAAAAGCATTTGGGGAAAAAATAAATTAAAAAAAAAAAAAAAGAGGAGGAATTCAACCAAGAAAGAAGTGCACAGTTGATAATACAGAAAGGGAGAAAGCACATGATGAATGAGAGTCAAGCACTATGACAAAGATGCCTGAGACAGCAGAAAAGGTATAAGGAAATAACAGAGAATCAATGTTTATCAGTAAGAATGCATGTTAAAGAGCAAAATACAGGGAAGACTGAATGCAAATATCTTAGAACATAGCTGAAGGAGGAACCCTTCATCTACACATCCACAAATCCAAAGGAAAACAAAGGCAACAAGAAAGAATGAACTTATTGTGTTAACAGAAATAGGAAAAAAAATCCTTCATCTGATTTTTAATTAATTTAATTAGTTTAATTAATGGATATGATTATGGGGAAAATTAAATAATATATGAAATATAAATCCCTAATATATAAAAAAAAGATAAAAATTACAAAGTGAAGGAAGGAAATAACAAGAAAGGAAGTGAGGAAAGAAAGTATAGATTAAGGCATCGTGAAGATGAAAAGTATAGGTATCAGAAAAGAAATTAAAGTAAAGGCTAGGGGAGGCAATAAAAGGCATATTAGGAGGAAATAATCTTTCTGGGTATCAAATTTAAACTGCAAAATGTTAAAATATTATTCACCACATTTTTATAATTAAACCCCATTGATGAATGGGTCTCTGAGGAACCTGGTCCAAGAGAAGATGTCCCTGCCCATGGGAGGGGGCCTAGAATTAGATGATCTTTAAAGATCCCTTCCAACCCAAACCATTCTTTCATTTTGTGATTCTACTCCTAAGCTCTAAAATACCACTAACAAACCCAATCTATCAGTAAAAGGACATGTTGCTGCATAACATCCACATATTAATTAAATGGAAGAGTAAAGACGAAATAGCAGAATATGCATTCAAAAAAGCAGTAAAAGGAAGTGCTGCAGAGACCCTTCCTCTGCTGCACAAATCAAAGTAATTGAAAACTCAAAATATGTTTGAAAAATGTGAACTGTCATATTAAAAATGTGAACAGGTGTCATATTAAAAGTAAGTGCTGGAAAAATACTAATAAATCATAGCACATATCAAATACATATTAAACAAAGCATAATACAATTAAAAACCTTTCAGTAAAGTAAATCAAACCATTAGAATGGGTGCACATAGGACAAAAAACATTTGTGTGTATTAAAAATTAATTATGTAAGTTCTCAAGTATACAATTTTGCTCAAAAAGAGTAGGAAAAAAAGTAACAAATTTTCAAAAATCAGTGATTTTCTTACTTCTTTAAGTGGGAATTTAATCAATTTTCAGCTTCAAGCAACTTTGGCACAGAATTTTCAAAATATGCTTTTGACCCAGTGAACATAATTTAGTTAATAGTTGTTAAATCTTTTTCATGGGATTATTCATTCAAAATACTCTATTGCATACATGGACATCATCCTTTTGTTAAAAAAACAAACAAACAAACAAACAAACAAACAAAAAGTGGCCAAATAAGACCACAGCAGCCAAAAGAGATTTCTTTATTAGGCAGTGAAATGTTAGCATATTTTTTTAATTACCACTGACAGTTTAGCAAGAGCAAATATAGTATCCAATTTGCTTATGTGTTCATACATCTAATTAAAATAGTTCTGTTCTGTTCCAAGAGTGCAATGGTGGATATATTTACCACGTAAAATTATTTAGAGCAGTGGAATTCAATAAGTAGGGCAATATGCTCTTCATGTTCCCACAAAGCAATTGCAAGACAACTGAAAAACAAAGTGAATTTCTTGTTTCTCTATCAAAACAACATATTCCGAAGTGGGCAGCAATCTTCAGTCAAAACTATGACAGCACTTCAAGGTCCATGGGTCTTTAAAACTTTTAACTACAAGACATGAAACTAATTTCACATGTGTGAATCTCAATATAGTTGCCACAGTCTTGAAAATATGCATTCACAAAATGTTACTGATATGGAGGCAGGATCAAATCAATGAAGAAAGGAAGGAAAGAAGGAGAAAAAAGCACTCACAAAAAAAATCTACACAATTATTTAGATTTAGACCAAGAAAATGTTTTGTCCTTACCACACTTCAGAAGCTTTATGTTTCTCATTAAAACAAATTCCCTCAAATCTTTCTATAATACTGAACATTATCTCTCTAATTGGATGTTTAACAGTTCAGGGCTCTAATGGTCTCGTGGTTTAACATGGTTTGTTTATTACAAGTAAGTAAATAAATGGTGACAGTAAGCTACACTGATGTTTAAACCCTTATTTCTAATAAATGGAAATAATGAAACCTTGACAGAGCTCCTGATGTGGTGAAATTTGAGGTCTAGTGTATTAATGTTTTTCTTAATAAATCAGTTGAGTTTTGTACCACTTGTATCCATTTAGTATAAACGTAGAACCCATCTGTTAGGCTAAGCTTCTAAGGACTAATAAGTTCCAATGCATGTCTCTTGTGTAATTAATATTTACATGAAATCCAATTTTACTTATTAGAAATACCCTGTTTCTTGTTTCTAAAGACTTCTGAGATATCTAAGTGTTTCTCTTGGTTTACAATAGAAAACTAGCAGAGAAGGACGGGTGTGTACATCATGCATCTCTCACACATCAGAAGGTTTTACAAATTTCCTCTTCAAAGCTTTTTTTTTTCCCCTCTCCTGTATAATTTATATCTACATCTACCTAACCAGTTTGGACTGGGTCTTTCTCTCAGGTCTGAGAAAACACATGCCTATTTCATAGAAAGGATAAAACAGCAGTGGCTGGCACCACAAATCAAGGCAGAACACAAAGGAATGTATGGTACGTGCTGCTCATGCCTTACCGGCCAGAAACCTGTCCATGATGTAAACTTCATTATTCTAATCATATAAGGAAAGGAAAAGCATGATCATCTTGAAGACCTCAGGGAATACATAATTCTAACTCACAACCTGTTTTCATTGAGAGTAGTCTTAGATGCAATTTATAATACCATTAAGCAAAAAATTAACAAATGCTTTTACGTGAAAATTTTTTTCAAAGGCAGCATCCTCGATAAAGTCTGAAACTACTCATGATAAAGAGTAATTCAGAGAAGATATACAACTACACTGAACTACACTCAGGTTCTTGGGATCCAAGGATTCTTAAAAAATAAATAAAATCCTGAAGTTTTGCAATTAGTATAAATGCAAAATTATGTTACTCACATTGTTTTCCTTCTGTCCCTGTAAGATTTTGACATACACATATGAACCAATCAAGGGCTTTTTCAGATTTTTTTCTTGGTGGAGTCTGTTTTGTTGGTTTTTGTTGTTATTGTTGGGGTTTTGTTTTGTTTTGTTTTTACTTTAGAAATTCCTGAATGGCCAAGGCAGTTAAGTACTGAAATAAATATTGTTTTGTGAAAACACAAAGTGTGTTTGTTGGGTTCTGGAGGGAAATGCAGAAGAGGAAAAAGACATTTAGGAAATTAACATTACTGCAAGCAGTATATAAACACAAATTGTATTCAGGGATTAATGTACTTTTGTCATCCCGTCTTAATACAAGTACTAATAACAAAACTATTATACAAGTACCTTCAATTAACAGGGAGTCTACTGAAGTAAATAATCTGCTAATGAAATACATTAAAATGTTCTTTCCTGACTTTGAAAGGAAAACCTGTGTTGAGGTGTCACAAATGGTAAAGAGGTACAGTTGATAAATTTTAACTTCACCCCCAGAAGATTTCTGAGGATAATGGGAATTCTTAGTAAACACTTAACCACATCTGGCTAAAGATACAGAAAATGTTGTTCTTTAATATGATCGTATAATATTTATAAAACATAATAATTATATTTAATATATATACTATATAGTATATGTAATAAGTATATACTATATCATACAAAGTAATGTAATTTATAATAATATAATTTATAAAACATATAATTTAGTATTATATATATGTATAACATTTATAAAATATTATAGTGCTTTCATGTTTCCAAAAGAGCAGTTGAGACTGATTTTGTCCACATGCAATCCTCTTATTACCTACTGCATATTTTATAAATAAGCAAAATAACAGCATGCTTAAAAGTCACCACTCAGAGAAGGCAAGGCAAGGCAAGGCAAGGCAAGGCAAGGCAAGGTAAGGAGACTGATATTTAGACTTTCGTGACAGTATGGAACTCCACAACATAATATCTACAGTAAAGCTGAAGTTTTCAGACTAAGTTTTGAATCACATAACATAAAGATTGCACAATCAGCCACATACCCAAAGAGGGCCCAACACCTTCCCACCAGTGCTATTGTATAAAACAAGCAGAAGCATTAAATATTGAAGTTTCATCTACAGAGCTTTTATACAGGTCGGTTCTCCACTCACAAACTATGACGTGAATAGTAGAAAGTGAGAAAAGGTTGCAAGTATTTATATGAAATTTGTGAACTTGTTAGTGATGGAAAACAGTAGTTTTAAAAATCTAAGGTTACAAGTGTTCGTTTTTTTTCTTTTAAGATATAAAATCACTCAGCATACACTACTGACAAAATTTGCTTTTTTATGCTAAAAAAGAAGCATGTATTATTGTAATACCTATTGCACTACAAGTGTAGAACTTCCTGCTTCCTTAAAGCAGGAATACAGAATGTGTTTGAAATACAACTGTCAGTTCCCACGGGGAAATGGCTCAAACCTTTTTGTTATCTGGATCTATTACTTGATATTTCAATAAGAAGACAAGTGTTGGAAGCTCTCACCAGTTTACCTAACTTCCTCTAGAACAGAAGATAATAGTTGTTCCAAATGTCACATCGATTGTCAATAGCCATTCTCAAGTAATGTCTTGCAAGTTCCTCTTCTGACTTTATCACACCTCTGGCCAGGCCTTTGCCTATTTTTTTTTTATTATATTTTTTAATAAGATCCTGGACCTAATTCAGTCTTCTGTGTTTTAATCCAATACCTATCAATTTATCTAAGTAATTTGGCCCCTGCCAGGTCTGGCAGTAGGTAACTGCTGGTGGTAAATGCATGGAAACAGAGCCTTCAACATGCACATCATTTACTTCAGAACACAGAGCACACAGTCTGTGCTTAGCAAAAAGGTTTTCTCTTATAGACAAAAAACACTTTCTGCTGCACTAATCTTACCCCACTGTCCCCCAGAAAGGAACTGCTGCACAGACATCTTAGAGCCTTGCTGGCTGCTGCAGGAAAGGTACAGAAAGGGCCTCTACCATTTGGGGACCTTCTTCCCCCATTTTGCCAGCAATCTGTTTTTCCTGCTCTGAACATCCCAAGCTCCAGCCACTGCAAGTTCCAGCAAACAAAACCTACCAATTCTAAGTTTTCAGGCATAAAATCTTCTAACAATGGCATATTTTCTAATGTTGCTTTGAAAATAAAAGCACAATGCTTTCTTAAATCTGAGACTTCTTCTGGCTAAACAGTAAAACTGAGTGATACATGACACATAATGTGAGTAAGAAATAAGACATTCACTTTCCCAACTTGTAATGAGTATCATACAGATAATATAGCAATTTTGATCCCTACAGCTCCTAGGTCTTAACAGCATGTGGGATAGGAGAGAGGCAAGTAAATTATTAGACTAGCAAGCTGTTGTGTGTTAACCCCAGAAAGCAGCTAAACACCTACAGAGCCTTGCTCTCTTCCACCCACAGTGGGCTGAAGGAAGAGGAAAGGAAGAGTAAAAGAAAGAAAAATTGGCGATTGAGATAAAAACTGTTTAATAAGTAAAACAGAAGTTTAAGAAGAGAGAAACAAAGCAAAATAAGTGATGCAAAGCTGATCATTCCCCACTTCTCGTGGGCAGATTGATGGACTGTCCTAAAATGGACTAAACCCTTTGTTTTCTCTTTCTCTTGCTGAGCGTGACACTATGGCATGAAACAGCTCACTGGTTTGGGTCATCTGATCAGGGGTGTGCCCTCCCAGTTCTTTGCCCCTCCCTAATCCATTCCCTGTGTAGACAGAGTAATGAGAGAAGGCCTTGATGCTGTTCAGCAATGGCCAAAACACCAGTGTCCTATCAGAACCATTTTGGTCATAAATCTAAAATACAGCACCATATCAACTGCTGTGAAGAAAATTAACTCTATCCCAGCTAAGCTTGGTCCACAAGGGATTTCTGAGGAAATACAGCCAGAGGTGGATGGAGAAAATAATATCTTGTATCTTTTCTTTCATCCCACTTCATTCCATTTCACAACGGAAGAAGTTCCTGATACAATAGCATTTTTGCTAAAAAAGTACCACCTTGTCAGTTTGATTTGTAATATTCTGTTATAAATTATATTGGTATAATTCAGACTTGACTTTTCTTAATACTTTTATTACTCCTTCAATGCCAGGTCTGCAATCTAGTTTGGTTTCACAAAAGTATTTTTATCTAAATTTGTAGGGTAAAATATCTTCATGCACACCAACTCAAACACTCCTCATACAATTAATGAAGTCTTCCTCACAGTAAAGATACTTCACCTGAAAAATTCCCCTTTTGGTCCCTAACTTTCAAAACCAATATTTAAGCATGCATTTTAGTTAGTGACCTCCAAAGAGTAAGCTTCCTATCACCCCATACTCAGGGCTATATGAACACATGGCAATTCTACCTACACGTGTCCATTCAATTTACTACCAGCTCAAGAGAAACAAGATTTTGCCTTTGACATTTCCAAAAAGGTTGCTATATAATTGTCACAGAATTTTAAACTGACAGTAATTTTCATCTATTAAAAAAAAATAATAACATGTAGCTAGCTACAGAATATGTGGGCTATCAAAGAAATACCTAGGGAACAGATGTACAAATAAAGGAATGCAGCGTGCAAGAGGCATCACTTTTCAGGGTTAAGCAAAAAATGAAGCATGCACTGACCTTTCACTTGGATTCACATGAACATCTAAATGAATGTAAACTAGATACAAGATCTGTTTTATAGTAAGGTTTATATACAATTTTATGAAGCAATTTTTCAAACAACTACAGCCAGGTACAATATACAAGATGGAAATTGGGTGCTGAATCTTTCATTGTAGCAACTACATACTAATTTGTCTGTCAACTGTGTTGCTAGTTGAAGTGTGTCTATTAATCTATTTGTGTTTGGATCAGTTCCATTTTCCTAATTTTCTGGACAGCTTTCACAGAGACTCCATATTTCATATAAAGAACCTCCCACAGCACACAGTTTCTTCTGTCTTCCCATATGTTGCATTTTTCTTCAAGACAGCTCTGGTCTAGTGCCCAAGGTTAAAATGCTTCTGTCACAGACTAGTTGCACAACTGATGAATTCTTCTGGATCTACAGAGACAGACAGCACCTGATTTACTCTTGTGAGCAGGAATTCCCTCACCCAGTAAGGTGCTTGCTAAGAGAAAGAGAAAATATTTTTTATTCTTTTGAAGGTTTATTTTACACTATTTCTTAATGATCTTACACCAATGCCTTTGAAGCAATTAAAGCAGACAGGTTAATAAGGTTAATACACATCTATTGTAAGCACAGGGTACAGATAGATATTAACAAGGATAAGAACTCTGTGCATGACTAAGCAGTTGAGTGCAGATTTTCTGTGGTATTTCAGATTTCATTACTAAAACAGGATGACCACAACTGACTCATTATGCTAAGTGTGTAGTATGGATGTTGAAACAGGTTGTTCAAATTGTCACTTTTTTCCTTTGGGATTTTTGAACGGAATACTGGATTTTAAAAAACACTCTGTTGTTAGGAATACAGACTATTCCTAGACTATTGGAGGAACAGGAACACAGTATTGCTTGTCTTCATAATAATTTTGGCTGCCATAAGAGAGATTTGCATAACATTGTCTCACCACTGACATAGTAGCACTAATACCTCTTATGATAAAGCAACTGATGATTAGTGCTATCTTGACATAGGAGCCCCAAGCTACAGATCTATTATTTATGGAAAAGGAATAGCAGATGTCTTTTGGAAACAGACTGGACTGAAGGTCCCTAAAATTATGTTTTGCTGTGAATTCTGCTTGCAAGGGTTATACAAGAAAAACCTAGTGGGTGCACAGCCATATAGGATAACAGGAATGTTGCCTTCGGTTCCCTTTACAGTTGGTGGAGAGATGGGAATTTCTGCAGCACAGTAGAGCCCATCAAAATCTTGAGTGCTACAGAGGATGCTCTCTCTCCTTCTATAGAGAAGCCAGAGTAGTCAATAGACACAACACCCTCAAACTTCTGGCATTAGAGAAGACTAATCCAAGCCTCAGTGTTTTGCTATCCTCTTTCATTTTCTCTGGATTGGAATTCTTGTTCTGTTTTGCAGTTAATGGGTTTACCACAATGGATGGATCTGCCCAAGAAAAGGTTCTGTAATTACCTACACAGTGCTTAAAGGCAAAAGAAAATGAACACGGAACTGTTTCCCCTCTGAATGGGTTCATCAGTAAGAAGGTTGTGAAGGAGGCCTTTCCATTTAACAGGGATACACCGAAACATTGTTAAACATCACAGTGTCAGCAAATAAGTCAGAAAAGCCGAGGCTCTCCCTTTATACAGGAGCATAAGCATGGTCACCTCAGTATACTTGTATTTTTTCCCTTTGCAGCCAGGACTCAAAGTAATTATCTTGACCATGGCTGCAGAGCATAGATAACTAGCCCATTAAAGATGAAAAGAAAAACAAGTTGTTTGGAATTAATTATTAACTCAGATGAAAATACAACCATATGAATTTCTTGATAGGTAATACAGTATGTGTGTGTGGCTTCCAGAAGGAATAAATGCAAACACAATATAATCAACAGCAATTTTGTTACTGTATTTACAAGGAGGGTAGATTTTCATCATAATCTGCATCAGAGTCAGAAGGACACTTGATTTACTGCAGATTAAAAAGCCTAGTGCGAGATTAAAAAAGTACACAAAGTATTTTCAGATTTTTAGAATTACTTGAGTAAATGGAAACGTTCAAAGTTATGCTCAGATAAGACTTAAAGAAAGTGGTTAAGCAAACTACTAAATTATGAAATTTTGGGTTTATTTTTATGGAACAACTCCTATCTACACCACTAAATGATTCTCTTATATTAAATGCAACTTTTATCTACATCAAGTAATGAAAATAGTAGCAAATAATTTGTAAGAAAAACAAATATTTTTACTCATCCAAAAATATTTTAAAATATTGACGATTGTATCAAATTCTCCACATCACTTATAGCTATAGGGAAAGGGTCTCAACTGACAGTTTGAGGGAGAAAAATGGTCCTTTTATATCCTAAAATCTCTCTACCACAGAATATCATCGACTATAACACTAACAGAGAAATGTTCAAAGTTTTAAACATTTTCTTTGATGACATGTTCTTTTTAGTCAAGGAAATAATGACAAGTAAGTTAGAAAATGTCTCTTCTCCTCTTTTAGAGCAATTCACTACTGACAGTGGTCTGTCATTCCCATGAGCTTCCACTCTTCTTTCAGTCAGACAAACAAAATACCCAACTGCCGTCTCAGCTGTTTTACTCCTCACCAGCAGGTTCCTTTTTGAAGATTTCAGTCATTTCTGTGCCACTGCTGTCTCTCACACTTAACAAACAAGTCACGCTTCTTCCTTGGAAGATGGAGTGATATTTTTTATACTATAGTGATCAAAACAGACAAATGTACAATCAGTTTTTAATCAGAAGATCGTCAGCAGAACGATGGCAAGACACTGATGCAGGGCTTTTATGGTGGAATTCACCATGTGTGATCCATCACCTAACAGGTACACATCTAGCCTTAGCTTCCTTTTCAGAGAAACCTTCCCTACTTCAGAGAAAAGCATATCTCCAAGTGATTCATTCCACCAAGCTTAGATACATATTTAGAAGGAATCAAATCATCTTTGACATCTTCTGGGTATGACTGAGACCAATGCCTGAGTTAAGATGCTAGAAAATGAGCACTGTTGTACCACTGTACAACATGTACAGAATTAGTCATAAAATATTCACATACAAATGAGTGTTAATTACTAAATGGCTGTACAGCAGTTGTTGTGTGTGTGGTGTGTATATATATAGATAGATCTGTGCATACGTGTATAGGCAGCTACTCATATGTATTTTGAATATTCATATAAGGAAGGATTTGCCCAAGTTACAAATATTTGGAGCAGGACAGAAACCAACTCTATTTTTTCAGTTTGGCTTGTGGCCTATTATTATATTAATTAGTAAAGTATTTTGGAAAAAGATACTAACCTTAAGATAATAGCATATTGTAGTCATGGCAGTTATTTCTCGTAACTCTTAAGTACTTGAACATGCTGCTTTTTTAGTTTTCTTTTTGTTGTTTTTTTATTTTTTTTATTTGTTTTGGTTTTTTTCCTTTCCTCTTCTATTATTTTATGAAAGTAGAGTCTTGGAAGGGTTTGAACAGTAGTTCAGAAATATTTCATGTTGAGCAGTGGAAGTTATGACATAACTTCCTTGTCCTACCTTGACAACATAGATTTTGGCTTTATGATTTTCAAGTCATCCAAGGATCCCAGAAATCTGACAAGTTCAGTATCCTAATGAAAGTTAGACCTTTCATCTGATACAAATAGCCACAATTAAGGATCACATTGCTTAACAGAACCTTATCTGCCATATATACATATTCAAGCCACTGGGAGAAACTTTTGCCATGACATGAACCTAAAGAGACAAAAAATTAAGGTACTGAAATAGTGTGAAAGAAGAAAAGACTGGTCACAGTAGTTGTGAGTTATTTCCTGCTGCTTATAACCCGTAGAGCTCATGCACAACCTGGGGCTGATCAGAAATATGAGAATATGTGGATCTTCTCTGTTCAGTTCTTAATAAGCAAATAAATAAGAATATAATTGCATGCTTTCCAATAATTCAAGACAAATGTTCAAAGTATTCATTTTTTCTCTAGTTTGTTTACTATATTCCATGCTGTTTGCTTTGTGGAGAAGAATGAAAAGCAAACATAGAAGAAAATAATAAAGTATCAAGGCAAATGAGGACACCACACAAAGAAGCTATGCAAAATCAAATTAAAAATATGAAACAATAACTTATTGCAAAAATAATAATACTCCTGCACCGAATTAGAGTATAATTTAGGTACTGTCAATGTCTCAGTAACATTGTAAGGGTGTTTGCTGTTTGGTCGGTTTCTTTTTAATAATTAAGACAAGTTTTAATAATGTCTATCACATTTTACTGTGTGCTGAACTAGGCAGAAATTTATGCCATTTCTGAAATTTTACAGTACTATCCCACAATTTGAGTTTTGATTAATGAAACACAAATATATTTTCCAGGTTATTAAACTAATTTACTTAAAAAATGTGTAGAGGTTCTAACTCCATTTGTCAATTTTTAATGGTGTTTAAAAAAAAAAAAAAAAAAAAAAGAAGAGATGCAACTAAGATGTATCATCTTGATTATGACAGCATCTAACATATTACACGCAATTTTTAAACCTACCAAAAGGTGATGTAGGACAAAAGATGAAAGTTCTAAACATTCAGATGTGATATGAAAAAGTACACAAAAAAACAAAAAAAAATTTAGAAATGTAGATGAGCTTTCAATAACACAGACTCATTAACCATTTGTTCACATGTAGCTTTCTCTTATTTCTTTATTTTGGCTTTGAATTATACACATTATTTTCATCTCCATCTTTCACAAAGCAACATTTGTTCCAATTTTAATTTGTATAATTCTCTGCTCCTTCAGGTCATTAGCATTTTTTCCATTAATTAAAGTAACCTGTTAAAAGACCAGTACTGCCAGTGTGGATTTTGAATACGAACACATCTTACAGGATGTAATGCTTCACATTCTCATTAAAACGAATGTCCATGAACGTTTAAAAGGAGAAGGTTATTTTGTGTAAAACCTTCGGGGTGCATATTGTTATAAATTTGCTATGATAGGGAAGAAGAAAACATGCCAATGGATATCCCTGATGAAAGAAATACGGTTAACTAGGACAAGAAACAAAGGGACATGTCTCAAAGAAACAAAAAATACCTATTGGAGGTACTTGTAGATACACATGTCATACAAGTAAGTCAGAAATTAAAACATGATTGACATTACTTGAACTCCATGTGAATGAAAGCACAATCTGATTGAGGGATTTATCCATATTTATTTAATTCTAACTCTAAAATGAAATTCTGAACTCTTGTTAGATTGATTTAAGCAATGCCATTGAATTCTATAGATCCAGAAAAATTTCCAGATATAGTTCAGATACTCTCATCAACTTTATTGTTAAACCTGACAACATTTAAGTGACAAGACTGTTTTAAACTTAATTTAATCAAGTCATCAGAACCAATCCTGTCATTACTTGACATATTTATCTTATGAATTTTTACAAGTAGCATAGTCAAGATCACACAGATGCTGGTATTTCAGGGGAAAAAAAGTATTTTTTTTTATGTTTCCACAATCAGAAATTTCATTTCACATGTAACTGTGGAGCCTTAAAATTCTTTGAAATTAAGAAGTCAATTTTTTTCTGTAGTATTTGACAAGCAACCTTCAAATTTTCAATATCACTGATCATCCTCATCATCTAGACTGGAAATATTTGGTTTTCCTTAAGTCCTAAAGCTTAGGCTCAAAATTCCTACAGGATGTTATTTCATTTTAAAACTAAGAATAACTTTCAAATTATCATAGACATTAAACAGCCACTTTACAAAGAGTTCCATATTCCCAGCTTCAATGCTGTAGACAGTGATGATGGTTTGTTTGTTTTTTTTTTTCCTTCTGACAGACACAGGACCTCAAGCCAAATGAGTCTCAAACTGAGATAAAGATGAGCCAACGTGACACGTTTTCATTGAACTTCAAAAATGCAGCAGTCCACTACAAAATGTAAAGTCCAGAGACAACTCTCCAGCAGATGAATTAGACTTATACTTCATAAGATGTCCAGAGGGTTCACAATTTCAGAATGGCAGAAAGCTTAGCAAAAGAAATTCTGTCTGCAGTACAAACAGCGAGTCACACACGCTGCTTCTGAGGACAGTTGATGAATGACCAAGAAAAGCATTGTCAAGCACTTGAAGGAAGTCCATGTGCTGAAGGCCACAGTACTTCGCACAATCCCAAGCAGAACATAGAGCTGACAGGAGTTAAACATGGGAATCAACATGCTGGAATCCAAACGCTCTGTTTTACATGGAAGTAAGATAAATCACATATTTTCACTTGCAGAAGCTGGGAAGGCACCACAAGAAGACAATAAACACCAAATGCAAGATGAAAGCACCAGGAAATTCTGGGCTCACTTCTGAATCAAAACATTCTACACAATTTGTGACTTTTGCTGTCTTTTCCTGAAGAGAAGACTTTTGAGAATACATAAGGGCACCTCTAGCCCAGGACTTCAACTTTCAAGTCGTTCCCTTCCTGCATGAAACATCAGCAGTCATAAACCTCATTTGTCTCCTTTTTCTCTGTTCTACAGAAATACAGTGTCCATGATTCATTTAGATCTTTATATTGCGTGTTTTATCATAGTAGCCAAGATCTAATTCTGGGATCTGTAAACTGAGATTTGGCTCAGATAAATAAACTCTGAAAGACCACAAGAATCAGATGGACCCATTCTATCACACTGAACAACTAAGCTCCACTTGTGCAGAAACAAAAGCTGTGTAGTTTAGATCAGACATTAGTTGTCTTGACTGAAATGTTTTTTCTACTTGGCTAACTTTCTCAATGGCAGGAAAGTTATATCTAAATTCTAATTCCTCTTGTTTCAAAAAGTAATGCTGCTTCCTTTTATGGTGACAATTTCAAAGCTGGCATGGTTGATCATCTGAATTTCTAAACCTTCTGTACACTAATGTTCTACCTAAAATTTCATCTGCTTATTAACAGTGTCACTTGTAGGCAAAGACTCGTGTAGGGAAAATCACACAGCACCCAGCAATAAGCACAACTGACACAAGAAATATGATAGGAAGATTCCACAACACAAGCAAGTTTTAGTTCCACTAATTCCTTTTGTGCCCTGAGGTATCATTTGTGATTCTCATGGCAAATGCAAACCAGACATTTATAAATGGCAAAGAAAAAGGCCAAACCATTTATTGCATCTTGATTAATGGTATCATATTATTTTGCTTGTAGAATTTCAGCATAATCAGGAAAGTTTCAGAAAACAGGACCGATTGCTCACACTTCATGCAGTGAAACACACATATGAAAGAATTACATACTTCCAATCTAATAGCTAGTGTATCATATTTATTAATACTTTCAGATTATCAGTCTGTTTTCCTCTTCCATTCTTTTCATTCTTGACTTTAAAAAAATCTTAGTTTCCCAAAGCTCAACTGAATTACTCAAATGGTTGATTTTAAGTACATACACGTTTGTGAGATTAGTGTTTTAGCCTTGACTTTTCACACACCATGCAATGAATGGCATATGATGAAACATTCCAATATGGGTGAAGCCCTGAAGCAGTGGGCCTTTGCATCTTAATCTTCATTCTGTGAATTGTTCATCAGGGAACTCATTCAAAGTGCTTCTGCTGTGGTATCAAATACCTTCAGTGGATACTCTTTATTTGCTATCTCAGACCCTGAGATTTCTACTGTGCACAACGTGCTAATCGTGTCAAAATTCTGGAAACACATTAAGTTATATACCTTCAGAGGTATGAACACAGATTAAAAAACTTAGGTATATAAATCAATCATTACAAAGTTAGAAAATAGCATTTTGTTTCCTTACAGTGCTGGTTTATTTTTTTATTCTTGCATTTCTTACTACAAAAAGATTATTTTTAAGGCAGATTTAATTTAATAAGTTGAGGAAAATACCTAAGTTGCACCTCTCCTCTGCTAAAACATTTTGAAGCACTTTCTGTTTTTTCTTTCCTGAAAGAAACTGGATAGAATTCAGATCTAGCACATCTAAAGTTAAAGATAAAAAACTTCAAATGTTTCTTCACAATATCTCCACTCACATCTATGCATTGGTTTGCACTTGGTTTGTGTGAACAGAGAAGGACAAACAAAAAAGATTTTCCAATGTATGGAGAGAAAGAAAATGAAAAGTATAATTGTCAAGATTTTGATTGTAGCTTCTTTCCCTGACTTCTAGCATATGTCTTTATGATTTTTTAAAAATCAATCAGGTCTCATAAAGAGAATGTATGTACCTTTATTGTGTACCTTGTCTCAATTTAGAGAGAGCAATTATATTGTCTAGTACTTGACATTCAAGTTTCCCATCTTTATGCAAAAAATTGTTTTCCATTTTTTATTAAAGATACTTTTTTTTTTAAATTGAGTTAAAAGAGTTCATAGCAGTGAGAAATTTAAAGCAGTTAGTGGATGGCTTCCAAACATTTCACTACAAAAAATTCTGCTAGTAATTGTTTCGAATTTTTTTTCCCCTCATTTTGGCACTCTGGAATAGAATAGAGCTGAATTCCTCAATGATTAACTTACTCTCCTTCACAAGAAATCATTAATTCACTAAACAACTTTAATTACTGTTTGGAGCTTACATTCAATCCAATTCAGCACAAACAAATATTTAGCAGTTCAAGATGTTCTTTATTTTAAGCACCTCTGTCTCTACACTTAAGCAGCTAGTTTGTGATAAATATAGGCTATTGAATCAGGCCTTTGAGGGTGGGGGAGGGAAGAGAACAACCAAAAAAAAACCCAAAATAAAACCCATTTTTCTTAAAAATTCTTTACTAAATGGATTAAACAAGTGAAATCAAGTCTAGTTCCTGTATTATGTTGCAAGAATGTAAGTGCATTAAACAAAATTAATTTCAGAAGTCATGAGTTTTCTGTTTATATTGTAGTTGGTGTGGCTGGGATAACTATTTTCTAGGACCACTGGATGAGGATTGCGGGTAAATGCACGCTTAGGCCCTGACAGATGAGACCAAGCAAAAACACAAATCTGATCTCCCTCTCCTCTTTAAGCCAGCTCTTATACTCACTGGAAATCTTTCCTAGTACAGGCTCAGGTGAAAAGGTTAAAAAGATGACAAAATCTCATGGTGTTCTTTAGTAGCTCATTTCTCTGCCTAGCTGATGGTATTAGCTATCCTATGTATAAGATCAATGGGAATTTTGTCACTGGGTTAAATCCTAACTCCACCAACTCCTACTCTGTGAATTGTGAACTGTAATTGATGATGGTTTTAACTTGCAATCTTGTCAAGGAATACCAAGAGATGCAAAAATAATGTGGCCTTTTTTTTTTAGTTTATATTCAGAGGGTTTATACATTACTCTTGTAACCTTACTGCTCATTTTTATTTGAATATTAGGTTATTCTAGAAGAATTAATACAATTATGAAATATCAACATTTTCCAACTCTCACTTCTGTGAAGACATTGTTGAAAAAATTCCGCAAGTTGCAGAGCTTAGGTAATATTCCTTTATTGAAACAAACTATTCTGATTTAAAAGACATTTCAGTCAGTCAAATATTATTTAGGATAGAGAAATCTAACCTATGATTCAAATCCAAACCTGGCATGAAAGAGGCAGCCTAGTTAAGATACACCAAATGCTAGGAAGACTCCACTGTCCTTACCTTTAAAGCTTCACCTCAAATAGCACTTTGTTTGCAGTAATGATAAGGACAAAAAAATAACATTTAATTTATAATTAAATTCTGGGAACAGAAAAAGAAAAGCCACAAAGCAAGTTCCTCAGGAAATTCTGTTTCAATTTATCTTTTTTGTTCTCCCTTCCATGGCTTAATGTACTGTTCTTTATTCTTTCTTCTTACCAACTTTCAGATTCATTTGACATGGAATAAACCATTCTCTATAAATGCGAGCAATCTTTACAATGCTCAGACTTATGAAACAATTAAAATTCTTAAAAAATACAAAATAAACTCCCATTATAGATCACCTGCTGCAGAACACCACCATCTAAACTTCAGCTTCTGAAACCAGGTAAAGTAGCCTGAAATATCTCTTCTTTATGATAATGTCAGAAAAAAAAATAAATAATTCAAGGAATTATAATTTCAAGTTTTGTTTAATGTCATACAGTGAAATTCTACATTCATTTCAATTTTCAGCCTCATCTAAACCACACAAGTGATTATGGAAGCATTTCAGTTGAGCACTCTGCAGTTGCATGAACTCTGGTAAATTTAATGTGCCAAGCCTGCCCAATGCCACTTAGAGCAAGTGCTTTGGCATGCATGCAAAAATCCCTTCTGTATCAGAAAAGAAAAGCCTTATCCACACTAGTTATCAGAAATTGTCAGTGACCTACGTTATGTCCTAAGTTGTCCCAAAACAATGTTTGAGAAAGTGTCAATTGTATAAGCCAAAGCATCTTAGGAAACTGGGCAACAAGTAGACTCTAGCCCTGTTTACTACTATACATAGTCTATAAGTGCAGCATCTTCTAAAGTACAAAGTAATGGTCCCTTAAACAATCTGGGACACATTACATTGCTCTCATCATAAACACCACTTGTCAAAATATCTGAAATATAAGCTAGAAATTTAACTCTTCTGTAACTGGTAACTGCAAGTACTGCAATGACCTTTTGGTAATGACATGCTTACATTTAAATATTTTGTAATTATTCTATTTTAAAGTAATTGCTCTGTGGCAATATATATCAATTAATAGAAATATTTTGATATTGAAATAATTAAGCCAACATAAAACATTTAAAAACCTTAAAGTTGCATTTTATGCCCGTACTTCTATGAAATTAATTTCAACCCGGATTGAGTTATTTTTTAACTTTTGCTCACACCTGTTTTACACTCCATGTTATTTACTGAAATCAAAGGACCACAGTAATTTTGACAAGCTATTAATAAAGAAAGTAGCATCATTTGAAAAACAAATAGTAGCCTACAGAAAGTGATGATATCCTGAAGGCATATGTTGTTTGTATTTGACATCCCTTTCTATTGTAGCAAGAGTAGAACATACTAGCAGTTAGCTATGGATCTATCTTTTTAACCACAAAGAGAGGAGAACAGTAATTCTGGCACCATAAACTCAAATATAATAGATGACCAAATAATTTCTAGCTGCCACCAAATTCTGCAAGAATATTGGGACATATCTCTCTAAATACTTAAGAAATTCAGGTACCTATATATTCCAGAAGTATATGCATGTGATATAATACAAAGAAGAGTGAATGGAGATAGGGAAGGATTTTTTTTTTATGCTTACATGCAGGTTCATCATCAGATAGTTCAGTGGTCTGTATAAATCTACATTGTCTGAACGTTTGATACACTTTTCCATGGAGCAAGTTACATGGCAGACAAATAAAACAGCTTTCAAAAGTAATTCACAACTAGTAAGTCCCCTTTTGCAAAGGATAATATTCAAGGCACTAAATTTATATGAAATACATAGTAAATGGAACTAGGAAATTTCATTTGACAGTATGCTTATCTTTCCTAGAAAATGTAATTGTTTAATGATTTACCTACCCGTATTCTATCATAGGAGGAAGGCTTCCATCATAGCTAGAAGGCTATGCTGGCCTTGTTATGGTTTCTGCTAAGGTTCTCAGCATGCTATTTTTGCTGTTGACCAAAGTCTTCACAGTGATTCCACAGAAAAATGGACTTCCATGTCATATCTCACTGCCGACCCTACTGAGTACTATTTCTATTTCTGTCCCAGTGAGTCAAAGGCAGTTACCTCAATTTCCAGCTAACATATCTCTAGATCACAGAAGCCATTTCCCCTAAGCTATCCAGCTACTAACATAGTTAGACTAAAAAAACAACCATTGCTTTTAACATGTTCTTTTTAGAAATTTGCTGTATTTAAATAGATAGACCATACATCTCAAAGCATGCTCTTTCTTGCAACAGTACTTACTGGTCTAACAAAAACACACACTTGCGTTAATGTATCAAATAAACTGAAATCTTCAGGCTGCTTAAATGTGAAACAGACAATACTTTACAGAACATTTAACTCACAAATTTTCCTGTCATTATGAGGTCAGTCAAGCTAAACCACTTTCTTACTTCTGTATGTTGCATTCAGCATGTGTAACTTCTTCACAATGGAAAACAATGTTTCAGCTTTCTATCACAAGTTCACACTTAAAACCTCATTCAAGGATTGTGACTTATATCAAAGGTTGATGTCTGTCAAATAGAGACCATAGGTCATAAATTCTTCTTTTGCCCATTCACTTAGAGAACTAAGCTTTTTTATCCTATCTTTGCATGACAACTGGATTCCAAATTACAGTGTCTTTCCAGCAGTAAGTAAACATATTGAAAGTAATGTAAACATGAAAATCTGGAAAAGGCGATACTGCCTGAAGTGAGACAAAATATGCAGCAATTTGGGAAAATAACAAGAAATTTTTCAAATAAGAGCAGTACAATTTCAGCATTCTAGGATGATTGAAACCACATTGCTTTATAAGGTCCATTCTTGAAACATAGCTTTAAGTTTATCCTTTCATTTAGATATATGACAGAATTTCAGCAACAAGTCTTATTTGCAGCAGGCATAAAAGTTACATTACATACAGAATTTAAAAGTGTGTCCCTTTATTTTCTCAATTTTTCTAAGTTAGCAGACATTTTAATGCAAGAAAATTCTAAATTAAAGCTTATCACTCAGGTTCACCTTTCCATTGTCCATTCCTCTATCACAATGAAATGCTTTGCAAACACAGTTCATCTGGATTCCACAGTCATGAGTCATGTTAAAATATGCAACAAAAAAAAAAAAGGAAGGTCTGCCCTAAAGGAGAAAGACTCTTCTAATTAGAAAAAACAAGAGGTCTGTGAAGATACCACAGGGGTTGGTAGAGGCAGACCTTGACAACAGGATAACAGCTGATGAATCCAGAGGAGTCCACTGAAGAGCTATGTTGTACAGCTCTGTGACCTCTGGCACTGCCAACAATGCCACAACAAGGACTTACTTGGTCCCTTAGGTGGGTGACTAAGATAACCAGTGTAATATACTACAGGAAGAAAACACTTGAGACCAAAGACAAGCAGTTGGGAAATATGTGGTAGACTTCACAAACTAGAGGCTAGCAGTGAAGAAAGCAAGCTGTTAGTTTCTTTTCTCTCACTTGTTGCTACCTTACCTCTAAAAAGCAGGCCACAGTACTTCAAAAAGAGGGAAAGATGCTTGCATTTTATATATTATTAATGGTAATATACAATACACACAAAAAGTAAGTTTTAAATAACTATACTTCCTTGGTTAGCATTACAACTAAGATTTCTTCACACAGGATTGGTTAATTTGGATGCAAACGTGCATTATATCTGCACTACTTCTTCATTTGTTTTTCTTTTTTAACTGGAAATCAAGTTCAAGCTTTTACTTACCCAAATGTAGTGGATGGCAATAAAGTACAAAGAATAGAGTTCCTTTTCCTAACAGCTACCAGAATATACCTCTACAGAAGTACACCAGAAACATGGCAAATCTTGATAATATTGACATAAAGAGAATCAAGGCTGAGTATTTCAATTATTGCTCTCATGTTAGGAAAACCTTTTTCCTTTGATTGTAACAACAAGTGAAATATAGCACATGAAATATATCCAGTAGCTACTTGAATCCCAGATTAGGGAGGGCCTACCTCCAATTAACTGAAAGCAAAGCAAGATGAGATTGCATATGAACATCAAACATAAAAAATGTAAATCTGACCAAATCTAACCACCAAAGTCCTGAGTGTTAGTTGCTTGGTTTTTTTAATAGTTATTTTATAGAATGTAATAATTTTAACAAGCCTAATAATTTGTATATATTGAGAACCTACTTTCACATTTGGATTTATTACCGTTGAAAGGAATGAAGTGCAAAATTTATTTTTTTCAGATACTTGATGTAGTGATAGAATTATTAAAAGGAGTATAAATCTTAAAGTAGTAGTATTATTATTGTTGAAGGAATGCTCAGAAATTGTGAATTAAAACCAGTGTTACAAAAATGTCACAACAGCTTTGAGCATCTTATTTTATATCTTGATACTCTTAAGACTATCTGATGAAGTCTAATGGATGGTGTTTTCTCCTCTTTTCAGAAAACAATAGCTTCAAGCAGCAGAGTTTTTTTTATAAAACACAGTACCTTTTACTTCAGGGACAACCTTAAATTAAGCTCTTATTTAAGTTTCCATGTTTAGTAATATAATGTATTCAAGATCACTTGTATCCAGTACCCAGAAACCTAAGAAACTTTTTGATTCGTGTTCCTAATTTCTTATTTAAGCGACAACACTGCAAAATGTAGGTTGGTTAAAACAGTTCCTGAGGGCAATATCTTGAAAATAACATCTTGTTCCATATGGACAACTAGACATCCCACCCAAGCTAAAGTTTTTAAAATCTTAAATTTAGGAACAGAAGATTGACATTGGAAGTCTTGGTCATGTAACTCAAGCATCTCTCAGTCTCAATCAACTTTGGAAAATCTGTTTGGTCCAAGAAGATCAAGCACGTATCTATGCTTTTTATCCACACAAAACACATGACACACAGTATTTTTCCAAACCCCACAGTCCACTATAATCCAAAGTCCCTGGGATTTGGGGATTCTTTTCAGAACTCATGGATTTTGTATGGGATTTTTGTTGTTTTGTTGGGTTTTGGTGTTTTTATTTTATTTTTTTTAACGGGATTCATGTCAGCAAACTATGGCACAAACAATAGATGAAAATAAGAATAAAATTACAACAATGGCTAACCATGAAATTTAGGGGAGGGACCCTTCTGAACCACAAAATAGTACTTAGCAATGAGAGAGCCAAAATGCCAGGTACTTGACAAAGTTAACCTCGCTAAAATTTTACTGTGCCCTACTATGTACTTAACCTG
This sequence comes from Cinclus cinclus, assembly GCF_963662255.1. Lineage (NCBI taxonomy): Eukaryota > Metazoa > Chordata > Aves > Passeriformes > Cinclidae > Cinclus > Cinclus cinclus. Next base: position 111,383,621 of record NC_085046.1, on the reverse strand, counting down.
TCCAGGTATGATTAAAACAAGAGAAAAGAATCATGGCCCCAAACCAACATTATTATTTATCACATAAACAAGCTGTCTGGCTTTCAAGCAGTGTGGTGTTCGGGACTGAGCACTGGCCAGACCAGATTATAAGACATAAGGCAGAAATATCTCACTCCAGCTACTGAGTATAACTTCCAGCAACTGCAAGCAGCCTCAGCACATAATCTTCTCTGAAAATGTATCAAGTTTCATTGTATGAGTAATCAAACTCCTTGTCTTCATTGCTTCTACTGCCATTACTTTTTTGAAACATCACAATCTGCAATTTGCAAAAACAATGAGAAGACACAGTGACAATGGCAAGAAATTAATTCATATCATGACTTGCTCTAATATTAAAATGCATGGAAAACAACCTATGAAAAATAAAATGAATAATGAATATTCATAGTTTGGAATGGGCAACAATACTTTAGAAAATAATGAATACAGTTAATCACCTCAAATGCTTTGTTTTTTAAGAAAGGGTGCTTCCAATAGGTTCTTTATTATTCCTACCCTGTAAGAATTTTTTTTAAAACTTCACAGGTGAAAATATCTCCAAAAAATTCATGCCATTTTAAGGTGTTTTAAATGAAGACTGGAGATTCACTCTAAGTTAACCAGCACAAGCATCTGAGCAAGACTTACACGAACACAAGAACATCAACTCCAAACAATCATACAACTACCAGGCAAAACTAAACTATACAAGACAGGCTGGCAATTTTCCTCATTAATTACTTCTAAGTTAAAGGTGAAGCTTTGCATGCTCCTTGACTTCCAGTGTTGGTCTTGGCCTCTCCCTCCTTGTCTGTAGCCCTCATCAATTAGAGCAATTCTGTACTTCAAAAATGTCATCCCTTCATTCTCAAACATGGGGAACTTCCTAAGAAATGGCACAGTCACAGGATGCTTACCGAAAGTTATTAATAACTTTGTTTTAATTTTACTAAACCCATAAAAGCCAAAACACAGAATTTTAACCAGGAAAAAAGTGTTATGACTTCAAATTTTTGGTTTTTAAGCTTTCATTCTTGAAGGGCAAATTCTTAAATTATAATTCTATAATTCAAAACAATTCCTATCATTGTGTGAGCAAAGGACAAGAGTATTCAGTCAAGAAAAAGGGAAATGGAGGCGAGGATAAGATTTGATTCAACAGGTGGATTCACCGGTTTATAACCACATCAGCACAGCTGGTACTACTACCCCTGTAGGTAAAATAAGCATAATATTTTGGTTTTGTACTGAAAGGATTACTTTCAGATAAAGCAAACAGGTTAGAAATATTCCAAGTATGATTGGGTTCAAAAGTGTGAGAACCAGAGTTGTGCCTTTTCTCCCAAAAATGCACAGTATCATAACCCAGAACTGAGGCAATACCATACACCAGATCCTCATCAGTCATAGTCTTTTACAGAGCAGGCAAACCAACCCGATCTTAGACAGAAAAAAATATGTAAGAACTTGAACTATAAAACATTGTGATGCCATTGTAACTTTTTACTTAAGAAAGATCTCTTGCACACATCCCAAGATCCCCACCTCCCATATTACAAGGTTGCTTATATTTTTAACTTTGCAAGAGTAGCATTCAGTCATAACTTTCAAAGTTATTAAACATATAGTCTCACCACATTAAAAATGTGTAATTAGCTTATGCAAGGCTAAATTTTGATAGGAGTTTAATTACAAATATATGTTGCATGAGACTCGTTCATATTTCAAACACGTTAGTAATCTGAGTTTTATTACATAAATGATCTTTAAAGACAATCACTTTTTAGAATTCACTGTCTTCAGGACTGATGCAAGGAAAGACATGTCTAAGCAATCTTCCAGCAGATTTCACAGACGATTCACAAGGCTGTCACAAGGCACAGAAGGAAAAATGTTGCTTATTTCTTTATAGAGACACAAGTACAAAGCACAATCTGGATTTAAGGCTAAAAGCTGTTTATTTACCAATGACTTTTCTAAACCTAACTCCTGCTCATTAATACTTCTGTAGTGGTTTTGGTTCACCAAAAGTTTGAGATTTCCTGGCCTACACACCAATTTATGTGGTGGGTTTAATGCTGGCCAAATCGCCAGTGCACCCACTAGAACTATTACTCATTTCCTGCTGTGAGATAGGATTAGCAGTAAGGCAAAGCAGGCTCAAACCTTAAAGCGTATAAATAAAAACTTTATTAACAGAACTAAAAGAATAACAAGAATCAGAAAAAAAAGCCTTCAGAACACTTCTCCTCACCCTCACACCCTCTCTTCTTTCCCACTGAGAACATACAGAAACAATTCAGCCAGTTTATCACCTCTAGAATAGTCTTTCTTCAGTTCAGTTAGGGAGAGGAGTCTCTCATCATGCTACAGAGACTTCTCCACAAGAAAACAGTTCTCTTGTGGTTTTTAATTGCCATGAGTAGCAGCTGCCTGGGAATCTGCAATCGTGAAGCCCCTCCTATCTCTTGCAGCCTTCCCACAAATGAGTTCATGGGCCATGTCAAACTAATGGGGCACTATTTTAAGGATGAGATGTTCAAAAGCAAAGGTTCTCTTTGTCTGTCTCTGACATCATCTTCATCTCTGAGAACAGAGGTCTTCTGCTACTTTCATTGGGGGCAAAGGGTCTTCATCACTCTTCTGTCTCTTTGTTTAAACTTCTCATGGGAGCACAGCTACTTCAGCATCTGCTAGTTCAGCACGGATGCCTTTGTTCATGTCTACAATGTGAACACTCCATCCCCCCCACGCATTTCCCATGATTTATAGGGATATTCAGTGTATCATAGTCCATCACCAAGGCTTGCAAGGGAATTTCAACCTAAAACCACGGCATCTCCTCATTCTCCTTCCATCTGGGACCTGACCCCTTCTTTACTGACTTCATGTTGTTTCTTTACATGTCTTCCGTTTGTTCTTTTCTCTCACTCAAGAGAGAATTGAACGTCTCAAAGTCTCATCTGCACAGTGAAACAGTAAATATCTCGCCTGAGGCCTGCAGATAGTCATGTGATCCCTGCCAGGTCGTGGCCGAAGCTGTTTATGGTGGAGAATTTTTCAGTGGCCATGCTGCAGGGGAAGCTAGGATCTCAGCATCCAGGCTAGGACACAGCGGGAGCATCTGCGGGTCAATGGCTTCCCCTCCCCCTGCCCGGCGGTTTCTGGTGAAACTCAGCAGCAGCATTTCAGCCGAGCTACGAGCCAGTCTGGCCATGCTGTGGGGGAGAGGGATCCGGCAGGGCCAGCGCTGCAGCAGAGCAGGGCTCAGCGCTGCCGGGTTGGGGCCTGGCGGGCTCCCGGAGGAGGCCTGGCCCTGCAGCAGAGCCCGCCTGGCTCGGCCCGGCTGCACGGGGAGACAGGCCGGCCTGTTGCTCCTACTCAGCCTGGAAGAAAAAGATAAATTCCTGGGGTTTGTTAGTTTTAAAATGTGAATCTCACAGGGGCGCGTTTAACTGTCTAATCGTCTTATCAGCATGCCTGTTCTCAGAGCTAGCCAGCAACTGGTTTTGCCAGGCACGGAGGAAGCTGCTAGCAGTTTCTCTTAGAATATCACTTCCATGGCTGGGCTCATTCCCTCCTCAACATATCTCAATTAATGCAAAACCAACACAATTTCTTACATCAAAAAGAATTACTAAAACAAAAAATTAATAGGCTGAAAGGAAATAAGTATATATCACATAGATTTGACGTCAGGTATTGCCATACAAAATAATAGAGTATGTGCTCTACAAGTGCAACCTTCTATGCACTTTCCTATGCAGGTTATAACAGAGATTGGTTGGTTAGTACAAGTGAACACAGGAAAGCTGCACTGAGAAGTCATGGGATACACTGGTTATATGATTTCAGGAAAAAATGCAGGAATTTTCAAAAGGTAACTGTGGGTTAATGTAGGTCAAATCCTGAGAATCAGAACCATCATCAGGTTGTGCCCTATCACTATACTGCAAATCACAACAAAATACAAATGTATATATTTATTTTTTAAAGCCTACCACACTCATCATACTAGACTCTTTCCTGATTTATAAGGCAAACTAGGGCTTTTTTTCAGAATTTGCTTCTTCATTATGGAAAACAGCAAAAGGAAATAAAGTCTAATGGATCATACTGGCATTTTTTAATAACCTTCACACGAACCAATCCTTTTCTCAGCCTTCCCATGGCATTGTGAAAAATAACAACCCATGAAAAAAACAGACCTTTTTTTTTTATCAGGATACATTTTCTTCCCTTCAGCTTCTTAAGACTGAACTAACCTGGCTGCAAGCATCTGGCACCAAGCAAGTGGCATATGCAAGTTGTTTACAGACTTTGTGTATCTCAGAAATAGAAAGCCCAGGGCTCTTGTCAAGAAGTTTCAATTTGCTCTAAAACCCTGTTCTTCTACGACATCAGCCCCTGAGACTCTGGTCTTTTTGGTCAGCTATGTTCTTTAAACAATTATAGCATCTCAAGTGAGGCTTGCACAAGGAAATCACGGTGGCTAAGTATATGTGCCACACTGAAATCCAGGGACAGTGCCCAAAAGACATTAGAAAGCATTAGCCAATAGTCCGGTCTTGACTCATTGTATCACTCTTCTTTAGCGGTTCTCTTCTTGGGGAGAACTTTGCTCTCCTCTTCTGAGCTCAGTCAGGTATTTTTTTTGTCGTTGTGTCCTATGTTAAGAGTTGCTATTAGAGAACAGTTTTATAGAAGCTTCCTTACAAGAAGTCTTTGCAACAAAAATATATCTTACAACTTTTCATTCTCCTAGACAGTTGTTTAATTACACACTCCAGTCTCATAACTTACAAATGTATTGAGAAATTACTTGAGACTGTGGCATTTAATACAGCATAATGATTAAAATTCATGGTTCTATATTAGGATGAATGCACTATGGGAGTCTTCCACATCTCTGTCTCTCAGAGATTCTTGTGATATATTAAACAAATAGATGGGAAAAAATTAGTTTTTTGTTATATACAACAAGGTGTTGTAAGAAACTTGACATGCAATGCCAATACCCCAATGTACTTTCTAGAGCTCTCAAATCAGAAATAGAGAAAATTTCTCCTGTGTGGTTCTTCACACAGACTCATTACATACCTTTTTATGTTGTTATACAGCAATGCATTACGGCCCCTATGGCAGAAATAATTATAGGTAAATGTATTCCATAAGTGATGTCTTCTTCCCTGCCCAGATCTTTCCTCCTACACTGTCTATGACAAGTCCTTCCCCCCCCCATTCTCTGTTTCATCAACTGCACTATTTTCATCCAATACATATATTTGTGTGTAAAATACATATTAGTTTTATACATTCAGGTAAGTTCAGGGAAGCTCAAAAACAAAGTAACAATATTTAAAACCAAACCCAAACAACAAAGCAAACCTAGTACTATGAGTCTTTTGAGATTCAACCTCCATTAAACTGGAAAGTCTGCTATTTTTTTAATTATTATTACACCTGAAGAAGTTATTTTTAGGTTTTGTGCATTGCAGTCTACTTGCTGTTAGCTATGACAATCATAATGAAATAATTGTCTTATTTCCTCTAGCAGTGTGGTCACCGGACGGCTGCTATAGTTATTCCCACAGTGGAGTATGAAGAAAAACAAATTTACTTTCCTTCACGTATAGAGGCAGTAGCAACATAAGATGCCAGCTTCAATATGTAGTGTACTACTATCTCTACTGATTCATGTCTTTCACCTGCTTTTCAGTAGCTTGCAAATTTTTTAAAAATCGGTCTTTATATAGGTATCTAGATCAATTTGGGGAGATTTTTAAAGTATCACTCAGGATTTACTGCTCATCTGGGCAGTGGACAGCAAGGTAAGTCACTGATATTCTATCATCACCTTTTCATCTTGATGTTTACCAGCATGATACACATATACATATACGTCCAGACAAATATGTAAAATGTTATGGAATTATCTGCATAACCACAAAACAAGGATTCTTCACATTTAGACATCAATTTTGGAAGGCATTCAGATGTCTATCTAGTATAAGTCTATATTATGTTGTTTTATTCAGTGCAAGCCAAATTTCTTCAACGTATTTGTTTCTTTAGAATTGACAGAGATCACTAAGTATGGTTTAATATACTGGACAGTTCGAAGACTTCAAGCATTTCTATTTTTATCTAGCTTCCAGTTACACATTTTCTCAAGCTTAAATTTTCCAATGGAAAGTCAGTCTCCTTCTACCAATAAATACTTACAATGGAAGTAAATACTGATAGATAATACTTTTCTATATCCATTTCATGGCAGCCAGATATAAATATTTCAGAAACAATGTTGCAATTTGTGATTCTAATTATAAGAGACTGTCACTTTTCTTCCTCAGATCAGTAGGAGTAAAAATGTCCTGTGCAAATAATGTATGTGATAAAAAGATAAAACATGTCCAGAATAAAAATTCTGTCTAGAGGGCAGACAAACTGAAGCAGCCAAGTAAAAGTTCTCATACTGCCACTGAAGATCTATACAGAAAACTGGAAAAAAAAAAGCCAGAATCACAGGGAATAATATTAGCCCTAACTGACTCTTATCATGGAACCTATTTTCTTCATTTGAACTTGTGGAAACTTTAAAAGAAGATCTTGCGGTAACACAAAAATACAATATTGTGACACGGCTTAAGGAAGCAGAGCAGTCTGCCTTGAAAACACAGCACCTACTGCCTGCCTGAAAGCATGTGGTCTTCATCTCAGTTTGGCTACTACAGGCTAAAGAGAAGAAATGAAGGAGCACTACCATTTTACCAGACTCAAAACGCATCACTCTTATCATTGTGCAGGCTCCTCAAGCTTTTTGATTAACATGTCTCCCCTACCCATCCTTCTGTCCTTTCATTTTGGTTTTTGTTAGTTTGTTTTGTTTGGACTTTATGTTGTTTAAAAGAAATAGAGCTTATTTGACTTTATGTCTTCCATGTGACTACTAAGAGTTCAGGACCACAGGCACCACACTAACAACTGACCAGAACTAAGCACCCCATTGTCCATAAAAGCTTGTCAGGTGTCAGAGTAGTTTAAAAAAATGGTGTGTCACTTCTGACCTTCTAGATTAAAGTTACTTGCATGAGTTAGAAGGAATAATAGGAACTCCATATTCTCTTTGACATACTTATCTCTTACATTACTTTTTTCTACCCTCCAGGTATGAGTATGCAACCAGAAACAGGTGCATCATATCTCAACCAACTTTTTCAGATATGTGGCCAGAATCTTCAACACCACTTGGAAGATATGAAGTTTCCCTTATTAAACTAACTCCAGCTAGAATTAGGTGTGTAGGTGTTTTCCCAAGCAAAAAATAGTATGCTGAATGACAGAGTTCTCAGGAATCCCTAAAAAAGGACTATGCAAAACTTAACAGCCAGGTGAATTTGAATGAATTTGTAAGTTTTCTTCCTTTTGCAACACCAACTAACAAAATCTCTTTCCTGAAAATAAACGTTCAATTATATTCCTAAGAAATCCCATTTATTCCACAGGTTCATTAAAACTAAGACAAGTCTGACTGAGCATTTCACATTGAAAATTACTGAACTGCTTCTCATTCTTCTCTGTTTTTAATAAGAAAACCCCCTCCCTGTTATTTTGGATGATAAGCAGCCAACACATCTGTAGGCTATCCCTATTTGACAAGCTTTAGTCTGTCTTTGCTTGGGGTCAAGCATGACAAATTTCCAGGCAGATAACACTTGTCACATCTTAAGACCATCCAGACAGTAATCATGTCTGCTGCTTTCAGAAACAACAGCTGTCACTGCAACAAACAAGAGCTCTTGATTCACACAATCTCTAGCTGCGCTCCCAGCTCATTAGGATCTCCCAACTGCTGCCTCTTACACAGGAAAACACACACCTGTCATTGAACAAGCGAAGTGCCTCACTCTGCTGCAGCCTTGAACACAGCATCTCCTGCTGAGCCTGAGTTTCACAGGATCAAGCGCCTCTTCACTCACAGAAGCAAGATCTTGTCAGACTGTGTCTCAGCATTACCTGCTAAGTGAGCAGACCTTCAGCTGTGAAGCTTTCACACAACCTGCTAAAACCCCAGGTGCAGCGGTGGCTGCTTCAGGCAGGATCCCTCTGCAAAGCCCTCCAGAACTCCACAGCTGCTCCTCCGTTGGGCACCTCGCCTAGGCAGACATTTGGAGCCACAGCATCAGTTTAACATTTACCATACACTAACGTTTCCTCAAGGCCCTCAGACTTATGTAACTGCATAAGGTTATAGACTTGCTAGGATCATACAGGAACATTTAAATCCCCATTCCTACTTACTCATTCAGTCATCTGTCCCCATCTTGCCTTAAGGTTAGAAACTCTTGTAATACGGAAAAGGACATAAAATAACCTGGCAGTTAAAAATAATGAAGTTCACCTTTAGAATGCTTGATACAAAATTACTTCTCTTTTAAAACAAATAATGTGTTAGGAAGAGGTGAGATTTCACTCAGGAAAAACTTCAAAGGCAGTAGCTTTTGTAGGATTAACATCTGAAAGACTGTATCAGTCTAATTTTCCTTTTAAATAATCCTATTCAAACATCATCTCAGAATTACAAGATAAGAAAATGGTCCTGGAAGGGGAAACAAAATTATGTCTTCCCACATTTTGAAAAAACTATTTGAAAAAAATACTAGGAACAAATTTTAGCAATTTTACATGGCTCAAAAAATCAACATGCCATATATATTAAGGGATTTGAGTTGGTTATTCTTTAAACTTGAGACAAGTACTAATGACATATTGGGATAAAATCTTCAGTAGCTTTTATTAGTAGATTCAGAGGGCAAACTAAGAGACTAACAATAGGGGGGAAATAACTGAGATAATCCTTGCAGAGGTAAATTCCATGTCTTCTTTTCTGGAACTGATGTTTTATTAACGCATCAAATAATCTGCTTTGCCTGTAGGCACTAGATCCCTTCTGGCATCCTTCATTCTTACAGAGAGAGAAAGGGTTACTACACAGCAAAGGAGTTTCAGGCCAGAGATCTGCTTTCCATTTCCTACTGCTACACAAACTTCCTGTGTGATCTGCAGCAAAACCCTTTTTCTCTTTTCAGTAAGGCAACACCTGTGAACTGTAACTTAGAATAAGTGTACAACCAACAGAACTGCCAAAGAATTGTTGTATGAACAAATTTTTTTTCATTTATTTTAATAAAAAATATTTGGTAGTAGAAGTCAAAATAGTTCTTTGCAGATTTCCATAAATTGTGAAATGAGTCTAGACCTCTGTAAGTTTGACATTTGCTCAACAAATGGGAAGGACATTATTTATCCATTTCTGTAGTAACAGCTGGATGAAGTTGCAGCAATTTTCTCTACAGGGGCAAATCTAAGCAAGAAAAAGAAAAAAGAGAAATCCATAATTTAAAGTCTAAAACTGTGTTGAACAGATGCTATGACTTCAGCAGTGAGACACTTGGTTACATTTAACTTCCAAGTTTGTTTTTTTATTTTCTTTTCCAGATAACTAAATATAAATGCTGAAACATATTTTTATCCAAATAATAGTATTACAGCTCAAGAAATAGTCTTATTTTCATATTCTGCTTTTACCACCCTGCTTATTTTTTTTTTTTTAATACAAATCAGAAGTTTGGCTTTGAAACAACAAAAACCATATTTCATAAAGCTCAGCTCAACCACTAAGCTCCACTGGGCTGAAGGAACCATAAAAGCACCAGAAATCAATGAGCATGGTGGACCACAATCCAAGCTCCCAGAGGCAAGATAAAATAAGTCAGTATTGAAATTAGTTTCTTGTGGCATATCATAGGGTAGTCAGTATAGATGTAAACACAAAAGTTTCACTTTTTGGGGGTGCTGTATGTGTAGCATAGATGCATGGTCCCCACCTGCAGCATTTAACACATTTCATCTCATTCTAGGGAATTTGTTTTAATGGAAGAAAAAATAGGCACTCTGATGTATAAAAGATTAAAGACCCTCAGCCAACATTTGGCAACATTTCAGACTACAGACTCATGAAAAAGTGGTTGTTTTTTAACATCTTTCTTATTGAATTTTTGCAATAAAAGAGAAAAATAAATTATTTTAAAATTGCCATGATAAAACATCCTAAACACAATTATTTCTCTCTAGAAATTATTCATTATATATGAGGATGAGTACTAGAAAATATAAAAGCAGAAAACACCTGGTGTCCTTCATTAGAAAAGACACTATTATTTACAGTCACTTTTACTTTCCCACAAAGATTCGTAATTTTTATTTTTCTTCTTATAAACAAATGAGCGTAATATACAGTTATGACAAAAATTTGGTTGATAAATCTGGAAATAGATCTATTTTTGAAAGTTTTCTCTCTTTGTTGGAAAAGGACCAGGAACACCTTTGGGAATGAGTTGTTATTAATAACAATGTCATATTCTTGCTGACTTTAGAAGTTATATTGTTTTAGCTGGGTCTTATTATAAACTTCCAGCTGTTCAATACAGTTAGCAGAGAAAAGCATTATTTTGAGAAGCAGCAGGAAGCCAATGCCAGCAGCAGCAGCAGCAGTTGCCACGTGCCGTGAGGAGGGTGAGGCTTGCAAGGTCCCTGGGTGAGGCTGAGGGCCAGTTTGAATAGGGCTTTGAGCAACCTAGTCTAGTGGAGAGTGCTCCTGCCCATGGCAGAAAGACTAGATTGTCTTTAAAGGTCTCTTCAAACCCAAACCATTCTCTGATTCAAGGACAAAAAGTAAAGAGAAAAAATATTTCCATTAATAAACCAGTAACCTACTATTAAAAGACCTTTGGATATTCTTTAGCAGCATGAGATAGGATATTGTTCAAAAAGTTAATCAGTCAACACCCTATTTAGTTTTTAAGTAATTTTTTCTATCCTTTTAATAGGATCAATAGGTAAATTCAGAATGCTGAAACTCACATTTGGTATTTAGTTATTAGCTTTGGATAACTACTCAGCAGTAGCAACAGGCTTTAAATGCTATTGACACTGTAATTGGAAACTGCAGAATTAGTCTGTTAAGTATCAGGTTTAGCATGGCAAAGCCACTACAGACATCTGTACAACACTGCAATAGTATCACAGTTCCTCATGGATACCTAAGGAGAATGTTGTGAATTACAAATAGTACAGTTAAATGAGGCACATTTAGAAAAGACTTGCTACTTTCTAACTGTATTTTAGAAGATACACCATGTATAAGTCATATATAGAATGTAAAGTTTTCTTGAGACCTCTCACCTCCAATTGTCCAAATCACTCCATCCAAAGCAATCCCTGCTGTTCTGTTATTTTAATGTCCCGGTATTTGGAAAGAATTTATAAAATCCTAATGAATTAAGGTATGAATCCCCTCTTATGAAATCTTCCAGTGAACTCAGTAAGCTACACCACATTCAGCTCCTTTGTAACTGAGCTCTGTTCTGTTCATCTAACTTCACCAAAGAATTTCTAGAAACAAGGAAATATCTAGCTAATTATGAGCATCTGTGTCCTTACATAAACACAAAATGAGCATGAAGGCTTTTTTCTAATCTTACAGTGTGGGAGATCACAGTGTATCAAAAAGCCTCTAATACTTTGAGGACACTGGAGATTAAAGGTAGAAAATAAGCCCGGATATATTCTTAACAATTCCATCTAAATAATTTCCAGATTTTCAAATGGATTTGGGGAGAAGATTACTTTGTGTGCTTGTTTTACAAATAACCATATTACTGTCATGTCCATGAATCCCAATTATGTAGCTAATTAATTGTAATTAATTCATTCATTGTAATTACCTGTAATTGTAAAAGCAACTCAATCCCCTGAAGTTTCTCACTCATTAGTTCCCACATAACATGGTTCTGTAAGACTCTTTTCCCTTGGCAGTCTGATGATCAGATTACCATAACATCATTATGGAATCAGGTTGAGGAGAGCTATTGTCTTTGTCTAAAAGGAGCACCATAACATCTTCAAAATTCACTTTTTTTCTCTTGAAAATTAAAACGTGTAATACGCGTTTATGCCTACATGTATCTGGAAGTACGGTGGAACTGTAAGTCCAAATAATTATATTTCAAAGTTACTGTATGTATCTTTCATCTAGGGGAAAAACAAAAGAGAAAAAGAACTTAAAAAACTGAAGTAGAAATTTATATTAAAATAATGAAGAGCTAAGCGTATAAAACATGTATTCACACTCAAAGAGAAAAGTTTGTCAATGTAAAGTGACTCATATGGAATCTGCACACCTTGCATGAAATATATTTTCAAGATTTTCTTTTTTTAAACAAATCTGGCAAGAGTTTTATTGCTCATTAAGCTGAACAATGGGGATTGTTGTCCAGGACAATAGGCACAGGAAAATATGAGAAGCTAAAGCATAGCTCTGTTAATAGAAAACAAACCAGGCACTCCCTACAATCTTCTTTTCTAAAGCAGGAAAACATCCTAGAAAAGGATCTTTTTTTCACATCTTCTCTTCCTTAGCACTGCTCCCACAAACACTTCAGATAGCAGTTCCAATGCCTGCAACATTTACCTCCATATAAACCAGCACTTTATCACCTCTTGGAGTAGAAGGAATAATGAAACTCACAACCCACCAAGCATCTTGTCTTGCAGCTAGGTTGCAGAGACAGCAAACAGGTAAAATAATTCACATTTAGGCAAACAAAATGTTTGTTTATAACATCATAATCTTTTATTTCAATGAGAAAGATTTGAAATTATGATGACTTTTAAAAAGCCTCTCACTTCTGAGATCAGGTATGCACAGAAAAAATAAAAATAATCCTAAGTAAAAGCTACCTGTCCTTTCATACACCACATTTAGGTGGCTCCAGGCTCACAGCTGGGCAGAAGAACAGACACACTCCCACAGCTGGGCTCTCCCCTGGAACAAACTCTCACCAGCCACCACAGAGGCAGTGAAATACGAATGATGTATTTTATCAGCTTGGTTGCTCCAGTATTGATTGTGAACAGTGTGTCTTCATGCTTAGGTTGAAAAGGTCACAGGTATGGAAGGGAGCCACTGTAAGATCAAGTCAAGCTTCTTATTATCCCAAACACCACCTCAAAAGCTTAAGCTGTTCACAGAATCACAGAACACTCTGAGTTGGAAAGGATGCACAAGGATCACTGAGTCCAACTTCTGGCCCTGACCATCTCCAAGAGTCACAACATGTGCCCAAGACTATTGTACAAACACATCTTGAACTCTGTCTTTTGTTCCTTCCCTCACTGAAAAAATGTTTCAGAACTTCACTCTCCCAGTTTTGTTTTTTTTTTCCCCGAGGTTTTCAATAAATCTTTCCTTGTGCCAAAACTGACTAGTTTGAACCCCGCTTCTCTGCAGTTACTTGATATATTTTTAAACATAGCTTCTACCCAAGTGCTGAACAGCAAACCCAGTAAGCAGGTCCTGACTCACTGACACACAGAGACATGTACTTGAGAGAGCTGTACTTGACACAGGTACCTCAAAAAAGTTCAGCTCCTGTGACTCAGAGCTGACCCAGCACAGCACAGCCACTGGAGATAGCTGGGAGAGGGCAGAGCTGCCCAACCCTGATTGGCTCCACACAGGCACCCTCAGGCAGGGACTACTGCAGAGCATTCCAGCTGATGGCAGGAACAGCCTCTTGGGTCTCCTTTAATGAAACACCCCCTTTCCCTACCCTGGAGTCTTCTTTTGCCTTGTTTTTATCTGCCTGTATCTGGATTTATAAGTATTAGTGGATAGAATTGGAAAGATGAGACTGATGTGCTGGACTAACATGCAGCCAGCTGTGCTCTGGCACCAAAAATGACTGCACAGAGAACAGCAGGTAACTCACTGGCTTTGCTGTTTCTGTAATTCCCTTCCTAAATACCTTTACTGCCTAAATACCTTCCAGTTACTTCTTCCACTCCAGCCTTCAGTTTCAACAGGGGAGATTTTAGTTGCACCAGGGGAGGTTTAGATTGGATATTAAGAAAAATTTCTTCACCAGAAGGGTTGCTAAGCATTGGGAGAAGCTGCTCAGGGAACTGATTGAGTCACCACCCCTAAAGGCATTTTAGAGATGTGCAGATGTGGCAATTAAGGACATGGTTTGGTGGTGGACTTGGCAGTGTTACATGTATAGTTGGACTCAATGATCTTAAAAGGTCTTTTCTAATCTGTGTGATTCTGACTCCATGATTTAGTGCACTATGATTAACAGTTTCTACAGTTAGCAAAAAAACAAAACAAAAGAAAAGACTAGTAAAGCTTCAGTTGTCTCAAGATCAGGGTTTTTCTTTTTGTTTAAATCATGCCCTCCCTAGTTCTCATGCACCTCTTAAGTTATTTCAAAAATTCTGTCCCCAAGACGCCTCTGCATCCCTTAACTCCCCGTAGTCAGGTAGTCAGAAATGAGGAGCTGAAGCAGAACTTAAGATGTAAATTTCAGAATCTGAAACTAAGCACTAAGACTCCTTTTAATTCAGCTCTATTATTCATTTTTAATCTTCATAAGGCTCCATTGACCCAGTTTCATACTTTTTTTCTGTAATTTTGCCTCTTGCTTAGTGAAGTGAGTACAACCCTCTATTCACTTACCAAATTTAATAGAGCTTTATATTAAGGACAGTATCTCTGGAATATAGTTTTGGCAATTTTATTATATTTATGCTCTTTATGTCTGTTGCACCATTACTTTTCTTGAATTTTAGGTATTTGTCTAGAAAAAGTAATAACTTCAGCATATATCTCTTTATCAAGATGTATATACACAGTAACAAATGGACTCTAGTTTTTTAAGTGTTCACAAGGACATTTCCACTAATTATTCTTTTCTATCATTAATATAGTAATATAACAGAATTCCTAAGGGGAAAGTGAAATGCAGAATCAGAAGCTTGTAAGTTTTCATTAATAGACACCTTGCTTAATAACAGATACAACTGTGCACAGACAGTTACCTTGTATCAGAGCCTTAAATACCACCACTTAGGAAGAGAAGGTGTCTTCAATCTTAGCAAACTGCACAGACTTTTCATTTTACCTAAATGTAGCATGCAATTTCTTTCCATTCATCATAGGAAATAGTAAACGCTCTGAGATTTCTCCTCACAATTCCCCCTGACCAAAGGTCATATGTCAGCACACTACACTCGGTTTGAGATATGTGTCTTCCAACATGACCTATTTAACTGGAACTTGTCAATACCATTATTTTCTCCTTTTTACTCAAGTTGCATTTCTTTCTGTCTTATGCTGTCTGGGTAGTACTGGTATGCAGGATCTGAGCAATTCGTGGCACTGAGACATACACTTTATAAGAACACTTCTAACTCTTCAGTCCACCTCTACCCATCAGCTGGAATCAGTTTCATAATGCATTGCTAACAGCGTCGCAGTTGTGTGCATGTTGACCTTTGCTGACAGTTCCAGTGAGCTCAAATCTGTGACATTATTTTTATATCTCCATGTCACCAACTCAACAGGCAGAAAAATGAGTTTCTGCATCTAACTACTCAGTCTTCCACTTCAACAGAATACCCCCAATATACCTGCTGTCTTCCTTTGTCATCATAGCAGCTTCTAGCAGGGTTACCTGAAGATTACCCTCTGCAGGATCCCTGGCTCCGTGTCTCCCCTCTCTTGGGGGCAATTGGTTTCTCACATCAGAGACTCATTTATCTACTTCAAGTGACACAGAAGAGAAACTTAGATCTGTTTAATTCTCCAGGACCCAGATTCAAAATACACATAGGCTGGCAACTCAGATAAGCACTCAGGTGCTATTTTCCCACAGACCTTCAACTCTCATTTCAGCAAGATTGTTCTGGCTTTATTGCTCCTCTCTTTTTGTTAAGATGTATCTATCAAGGTACTTTTTTGCTCACCTGCAGCTTTTAAAGAATAAAATCTTGTTGCATGACTCCCACTACTTGCCCACAGACACCTGAGGCCACATCTTTTGAAATCTTTGCAATGATGAACTCTGAACATGTCTCATACAGTCTCAGCTAAATGTTGAGACTGTACTACATGCTTGTTCTAACCACAAAAATATCAGAAACCATTTTAAATGCATGCTGTGTTCCTATGTAGCATGTTTGGCTACTAATTCAACACAAAGAAATTTTACTGAGATAAAATTTGAAGTTGTTTGTCAGAGCCTTCCTATATCACCTGGACAAAAACCATCTTGTTTCACAGTTTTATTTCTAGTATCACAGAAATATAAATAAATCACTAAGACAGTGCAACACAGGTTTCTACCTGGTATCTTCGATGGCTGCATAGAAGGAAATCAAGAGTAATTTAATTTCAAGAATTATATTTGTTACAAAGAGATAGAGTAATTTAATTTCAAGAATTATATTTGTTACAAAGAGATTATGCTTACCCAGTGTCTAAAAAGGTCAGATTTTTTTCTTAGAAAACTATCACAAAATAACTGACTTAGAAATAATAATACTCACTTTCCTTTGCAGTACATTTTAAACCCAAGGATTTGTATATTTGCCAAAAAAGGGCATGAAAGAAGCTAAAATCTCTCGAATGTAAACACAGAGCAACCTACCAATCTTTTAAGAAGCCTTTTGCATTTTTGTTTGTTTGTTTGTTTTGTTTTGATTTGATTTGATTTTCCCCCCTTTTTTCCTTTTTTCAACAGTCATACAAAGGTTGGAAGGGAGGATCTGGAGGATTAGCAAACCCTTATTGAAAGCTGGGACAGCTATGATGTCAGATCCAACTTCTATATAAACTAATTTGCTCAAGGCCTTCTTGAGTCAAGTTTTGAATACCTCTAAGCATGAAGACTCCAGACCTCCATTCAAGTAAGTGAAAGCAAAACCACTTATACTATCATTACAAATGGAGATGTCAGAAAATATTTTTGTATTGAGTCTTACCAGTACAGAAAAATATATTTGTCTCTATAAACTATGTTTCTAAAAAATGAGAATTTGCTTTCCTGATACCACATGTAGGAAGTTGAAAATATTCCTCACATTTACATGCATTAGTCTTCAGTGAAGAAATTAACTACAGCAAAGGGAAATTCAGTTTGCACTGATTAATTAATACAGGAGATGAGCTATGTATTCATGTAATATTAAATTTTGAATTTGTCTTTTTATAGTTTTGAGAAAAAAAACATCTGCATTCTTATTTGTATATTAAAGAATGGACTGTTATGCATGTTACATAGAAGTTTACAAGTATATCCATTCACATGTTGACGTCTACATTAATGCATTCATTTTTCATCAGGATAACCTTGCAAATACAGAATTTACTGGAATCTTCCATTTAGTACCAAAAGGAAAAGCGACCTGAGTGTCATACAAAATGGAGCTATATTAAAATGTAACTTGCAAATTCAGCTACTTTTGCACTTTGAGTTGTAGAAATTGACAAATGCTGACTTCTGGGTTTTAAATACCAAGAAATCAATAATTTATAGCAGCATGTAATCGTTTTGCCCCAATTTTCAGTTTTCAATAAAGACTAAAATATCATAAAAGAATATCAGAGTCATAAAGACTACATTGCTACTAACATGTTCAATTCTGCCCAAGTGGCATTAAAACAAAAATACATTGCTATCTGACAGGTCTTTCTTGATTTAAATGAAATTAGTTGTGAGTTTCATTCATTAACATGTTAATAACCATTTTGAAATCACCACTATCCTCCTGCTCTCTTGAGCCTGCATTCTAGACAGTAATATTGACTCATCGCCACAAACACACTTATCTGACTCATTTATTTTTCCACTGTTAGCCAGAAATGTAAGCTAATTGCAATGAAAAAAAATCAAGGAAGAATTCTAGGCTTGCCAGAAATCCATGACATTAAACAGTTTCTCAAAAACATATGAAATCATATTTTAAATTTTCAACCTTTTGACAAGATTGAAATATTCTACCCACTGACTTTTGACACATTTTACCTTTCTATAAACATTGAAAAGACAGAGAAGAGCTGGTTTCTTGATGTCCTAGAAAAGGAAACTTCCACAAACTGCCAATTTGCTACCAAAACTTTATATATCATCATGAGAAAGCTATTCCAAGAAGAAACCTATAAAGTTTAGGAGAAAATGCAAAAGTTGTACTCATGATGACCTTGGTACCAGTTTACACATACTCCAACAAAAATGAGGTTTGAAAAATGGAAAGAACCTTGATCTGAAGTCAAACGCACTGCGATATCTGTTTTGAAAAGAACTGGGTGAGACAGACAAAATATTTTGATTAAGAACTAGAGATAAAATTTATGAATAAAACAGAGATTCTTGAGACGAGTTTATTTTAAAGAAAAAGGCAACGGACTCACCTAACTGCAAAACATTGGTAAAATAACCCTTATATAGAGGAGAAAAAAAAAAATAATCAGGACTGTGAGGCTCAAGCAGCCTCAAAGAGCATTTCAAAGTGTTCATGTGGCTCAAGTAAATAATAAATAAATAAGGGGAAAAAATAGTTTATTTACAAAGCTGCTCATATTAAAAATGTGAAGTGTTAATTTAGAGTCCTCAAAATATTAAAAAACATCAGTCAACACAGCCAACAGTTACAACTATGTTTGTATTTACCAGTAAGTAAATCCCAAAACTCAAACAAATCTCCTGGGCAGTCCCAATCTCTTTCTTTTTTCTTAATTCTTATCTTCCTTTGCACCTTGGGACTACAAATTAAAAGTTTAAATACAAAATAGCAGCTGTTTTCATTCCATTTTTAGCTTTAGTGAGATCAAGAGAAAACAAAAGGCTTGTGAGGCAGCTTGCTATTTACAGCTCTTCAACTGAGACTGGCTAACTCAGAATATTTTGTTGCTTTGGATTAACACAGAAGAATTCAAAATTTCTTTGAGATTAAATGATTTCCAGGTTTCAACTCTACAGTACCATCTACAATATTAAGTTTTGATACTTCTATTTTGCAACTATGAAGAGCCTGTAGGATGTAAAGCACTGACGTGAGTTAATTCATTCTACCACCACTATTTCCACTGTAGTTTTCTTTCTGCATCCTAGTAAAACCTTTCTTTTCCAGGCATTTTATGCAGTTATGTGCACATTCATCTGAGAATCTATGTCAACTCACAGTTTTAAGGATATGTGATTTAGCTCATGTCTATGTTAACTACATAAATACAGGTAATTCACAAAAGATTCCCATTAGTAATTTTAGACTCCCACTTGCATTCACAGTATCAAACATCCCTCAACTGAAAGGAGAGATTTCCACTTCCCCAAAAGACTGAAGACAGCACAGTGTCATTCGGTAAAGAGCAAAAATTTCTTTATCGTCTGTACTCTTGAAATACAGCAGAGACAACAGTGAAAGGCAGTGAAAGAAGAACATCTGTATCACAAAATCTTTTTGTCCATCTGTAGATAGTCATTCATTTTCATAAACAAATTTTGCAAGCTAGAAATCTCAAATTATTTTACCAGGCTCGAAAGTTTAAGGGAGCTTTTGCAAACAGCACATTCAATTGGTTTAAAGTGACATAAGAGAAGCAAAACTTTACAAGGTGAACGTTACCCCAAGACACACTGAGATTTTTTTTTTCATTTATTCTTGCTTCCAATATTCCATCTTGCCAATATTTCATTGTAACGCAGTTTATCTCAGCCTTTTAATACAACTGCTCAGGACAAACATGAAGAGCGATTTCAAAAGCAGTTAAAAGATGACAAACAAAAACATCTGCACAGAGTCTTCAGAAATAGTGTAACATAACGCCTGAAAATCACTCTTCCTTTATTTAACCTTGACAAATCCCTCAAAGCCAGAAAGCCTTCAGGACCACACTGCAACAAAACAAAGAAAGTCTAACTGTAGTAAATACTTGGATTCTTTGGGGGTAAGATTTTAAAACAGCCCAGTAAAAAGTGGGACATGAATGCCTTGCTAGACAAGTGCCTCGAGATGAAATTATTTAGATTCACTCTTGAAACAAAGAACAAAGAAGGGTAAATATTTTATTAAAAATCAAAAACCAACAAGAACAAAAAAATACATCCCTTGACACAGAACCACTGAGAACAGATGGAAGACTCCTGGAAAGATATTAAAGACTAGAAACTGGATTTAACTTGATCGCTTATCAGTTTCCATGTAGCTTGATATGAGGCTGTGAGAACAACTGAAGCTGGACCACACCAAGTATTTCAGAACTGAAGGAGAATTTATGTTTCTCTTCTTGTAATGCTCTTTCTCCTCTAAACCCCAGTCCTTCACATTGGAAAAGAACAGACATGATAAATTTACAAAACTATGGAAAAAAAGTGCTGTCTTACTCTTTTCCTAGTCGAGTACTTGTTTTTCAGAAACATTTTTACATAAAACACAATAGACATTGAGATACAAGGACAATGAAAAGACAGGAAGGTGGGATATACAGGCACCAGTAATAAGCCAAGGTATTTTTCTTTCTTCTGTTTGTGACATTTTCAGGGAACCTTGACAGCACCACACATCAGGTTACCCACAATTCAAAGGTGAAACAAGATTACAGGACATATGAAAGAACCTACAGCTACAGCTCCCCTGTACAGTAAAACAGAGAGACAGAGGTTTTTCCAAAGGTCAAATCTAACTATGAAGCCTGATCAGAAATTTAAATTTGTGTGTTAAAAACAAAGTCAGAATTTTCATCTCTTGGTGTCTCTATGACAACTCTTTTGTCACCTCAGCTCCCTGCTACTAGCACAATCACTGACAGCACTTTTAACTTCATCTGGGTCATGGGTAACAGGCATAAATTCAGTGGTTTTGTTCTTCTGGTCTTGGCAGGAACCAGGGAGTACAGACCCAGCTATGTGGTGACAGCTGTTCCATGTTCTTTTCTATCAGGGCTAAAGATCTGCATCATTAACTGTGCTGGAAATCACACAGCTCAGTCACTCAGTCAGTGGATAAAAAAATACAACAGTAATTCATCCCAATACACAAGAATGGTCAAAACTCACAGAATACAGAGTCTTTAAAATCTGATTTAATATGAAGACAAACAACAATTATGTCATGATTGTTTATGGAAAGACATTTAAAACTTCTACAGTGAGTAAAAATATTAAAGCAGCTTAGTTGTGGATAAAGACCAGTTCAGAATTTACATTCACTATGGCAACCTACTGCCTCCCTCTTGGACATATGCCGCTTCTGTATCTACATAGCCTGTGCTATGGTTCCAGAAATGTGTCCTGAGGAGACTGAAAAGACTTCTCTGAAATCACTGTCATACCTCAAGAATCGTAGCAAAAAGCTTGATGACTTGGCTGTGTTCTTAGGTATAACTGACCTTCACCAGCTCCCTGCTTATCTTCTGTGTGTTTCAACAGCAGCTGCCAACATCTACTATCATACTAATAGCAGTACAGTATACTATGATGGTGAGGGAATTCATACGCTGATCATTACTATAGTTACTAAATGCCATAATGAAAGATTTTAATAGAATTTATTTTTGTGTTTGCATTGTTAAATTCTCTGTAGTGATGCAGAGAATGCTTAGTGATAATTACTAGAAGTCATTTTGACAAGTCTTTTGGGTTTCCTTTATTTAGTTTTGCTTGGCCCTAATCTCCATTAATTTATAAAACGTAGACCTACAACACGGAATTGAAACAAGTTTTCTAGCTGTCCTATACCCAAGAGTTCAACTATCATTTATTCCTTGCCTTGTATCCTAAAAGCATTATTCCTAAGCAAGGAATAAGTAATTACATGGCTGTGGTTCCAGAGGCATATCTTGAGAAGGCTTATCTGAAATCACTGCCACACATAGTGCCAAACCCTGTGACCTAAGAATTACGTATGCCTTGCATACCCCATCACCTGAAATTCTCAGCACAGACTACCTTAACTTAAATCAGACAGCCTAAACTAAAACTCTTCTTGAGAATCCTTTGTTCTGTGTGCTAAAATTAATATTTAGATCTCAAGGGAAAGGGAACAGTTTGGTTAAAATATTCTATTTAAAGAGTTAAAACAAACCAGGAATATTTTAACTTGAAAAAAGCTTTATTTAGCTTTTTCTGTTTATTTAATTTTAAACAACTGTTAAAAATTAAAGGTTGAAGATTGTTTGTTTGTTTTATTCTAGCCAACCGGTTGGTTTTAAAAATTATGTCTGACATTCCATCTAACTCATATGAGAAAAGCCTTCTCAATCTGCAATTATTAAAGTGGGAAAACCCTTTCAACACCAGGAACATCTAAATAGAGTTTTGACAAAAAATGAGTAGCATCACATTTTGATTAACATGTTCTTTTGAAAGAAGAGAAGGCTCAATAAAAAGTGTTCACAGCCTTTTTTAATTAGGTTTGCCAAAGGCAACAGGTCACTGCAGGAAGAGTTCTGAGCACTCCTTCCTTTATTATAAGCATGCTCTAAAATAGTATTTCAGGTTTGCAAGAACACCATGATATCATGGATGAAAAGCAAAGAAGCTCACCCGAGTATGAACTACTTCCTCTCTTGTCAGCATTTGCAGAAAAATAGAATTCAATTTTTACCTGGTGGAGGAAAGACTTCTGTCTAAAAGGAAGGCAATACATAAAAGTCTATTTCCAAAGTAACTAACATAAATCAAAAAGAATATAAACTCAATCTGTAATGAGATGAACCCAAAAAGAGAGGATTATTCACATTTCTAAGGTAGGTGAAGTGCTGCTCCCTTGCGTTTTCATTCATGTTTTCTTCTCTTTTGAGCAGATCATATGATTCCCATTTTTAACCTAAGTCTTCCATGTGTCACAAAAGACTACCAAATAATCAAAAAGATATTTTCTTCAGATCCCTCTATCTATGCTCTCTGAGGAAACAGGCTGTGTTTAACAGCATTGAGAAAAATCTCTTCTTAAAAGCTATCTACATATGAGACAAAATGAAAATTTTTGTAGAGAGAGTTTTTGGGTGCCTAAAGGAATGCCTAAGTTTGCATCTGAGCTTTGGTTTATTCATGATCAGAAAACCAGACGGGAGATGGTGCTCACAGAGGCAAGACATCACCACTGAGGTCACTGCCAGGGTCAATGGGCTGTTCAGCACAAACACCACCTCAACAGGAGCCAAGTACCTGCCTGGAGAGGGAATGAGGCTACAGCAGGCTGGGATTTGAAGCAGGCTTACAGAGGTGCATGAGCAGGTGAGATGGATAAATAGTGAATGTCACACAACTGTAAATCCACTGGATTCATTGCTGAAGTAGATCAACTGGAGGAGAGACAACATAAAGTCCCATTATCTTTAACACCAGCCTTGGTATAAATATTGTAGCTTTTCTGTTTATACTCAAAGCTATTCTGTAAATATTGCACACTTAGTAGCTTAAAAAAAATCAGCAAGGAGAAATCTCAGTGCAATAAATGCAGTAATACTGAAGCAATTAATATCTAGTTTACATAGAATCCTTCAACGGAAAAGACACAAACTTATGTGGCTCTTGACTACAGTAAGGATGTCACATTCAGTCTAACTTTTTCTGCATTGTAGCATGCATATACATCAGTTGAAACTTACATTAACACTAAGGTTTCTCCCCATGAACCCACTGTACAGCACAGTGCCACTCTCCAGCTTACCCATGGTGCTAACAAGCCTTAGAACACTTCATGGCAAATTACGTACCCTTCTGCCTCTAAGACTTTTCACTGCTCACTCCACACTTGATATTCAGGCTCCAAGTCCCATAAAAACCCAAAGGACTGAATATAAAGAAGACATGTTATCCTAGAAGGACACGAAATGTGTCGTTCACAGTCCTCCCACAGTCATTCAACTGTGCTTTGGTGATGACTGCCATATGTTATGTGGCTTCTTGCACAGGAACACTTCAAATATTTTCCACTGTTTACTTCAGTAATTATTAAATATGACTATCCTTGGATAATTACAGAACGTATCCACAGTATTCGCCACACTGTCTTAGGCATCTACTTCATTTAAGCCTAATTGGAGCAAAACCGTTCCCTATCTTCAGAAATAGAAGCAGAATTTTAAGTACAGCTCTACTACTGCATTCCCATGCAATTTTGTTGAGAATTGTGGAAATAGCATTTATTTCCCATGTGCTCTGACTCCATCATTAAATACTGCCTCTGCTCTTTTTGACTTCACTTTCTGAAATTTTGGTGTTCAATCATTTGACTTGGTGTCAGAGTTATTTAAGATGTTGCTTTATCTATTTTGCAAACACCATTCTGGTGGGTTGACCTTGGTTGGACACCAGATGCCCTCCAAGCCCGTCTACCACTCCCCTTCCCAGCTGGACAGGAGAGACAAAATAAGATGGAAAACAACTTATAGCTCAAGATAAAGCAGTTTACTAAAGAAAGAGCAAAGTTTTGTGTGTGTATAAGCAAAGAGGTAAGAAAAGTTTATTTTCTACTTTCCATCAGCAAATGATGTTAAGACACTTACCAGAAAGCAGGGCTTTAGCATGCAGACTGCTTGCTTCAGAAGGCAAACATTGTAAATAACAAATACTCCCCCATTTATCTTCCCTCTTTTAGCTTTTGTGTCTGAGCTAATGTCATATGGTATGGAAGATCCCTTTGGTTAATTTGGGTTCTGCTGGCCTGGTTGTGTCCCCTCCCAGGATCTTGCCCACCCTCAGCCCCTTGATATGGGGGTGTGGGAGGGGTGAAATGTTGAGACTCATCACTGATGCTGTGTCACTGCTGTTCAGCAGTAGCCAAAACACTGGGTGTTAGCAACAACTTTCTAGGGACCAATGCAAAGCACAGCACTGTGAGGGCTGCTGTGGGAAAATGAACAGCTCAGCCAGACCCAATATAACCATCTTCAAAAGTTTGTTTGCGGTGGTAAGGAAATACCTGGGCAACCAGACAGGAGTAGCCAGACTACATGGATACTCACCTTCAGCCCACCATCCATGCTTATGTCTCCATTCTGGAGAAGGTACTGCTTTCCACTCTCTCTGAACATTCAACATCATACCAACATAACCAAAGGACTTTGGTAACTCAGGTGCAACCAGAGGTCTTATGAGGGGGCCCTGTGAGAAGGGCATTGGTGGAAAGCTGAGTTTCAGCATGACAAGGGTAAATAGTTCCAGTTAGTAAAATATCTTTCATTCCTTATCATTTTACTTTCATCAGATGAGGAATTACAGTTGCACTAGTTAAATATTGATCCCATATTTCTGCCACAGTTCAGAGCTACAAACAAACACTCTGTAATCTAAAAAGTCAAGCTGAAGTGTGCCTGGTAACACAGACACAATGAAGGCTGACATTTTGCATCTGAAAAATCATGATGGTTATTAAAAAAGCCTTTACCTTAGCTTTGACTGGCAAGATTATTTTTTTCGTCCTTTTTGCTTTCTGTTTCCCCTCCAGACCATCGAATAAGATCCCTATATCAGAATTCAGAACAGCAGAAAATCATGACACTGTAGCACTTTTCAGCACCACTTGTGACTCACAAAGGCTTTAGAACCAGCCTCTCCTACCAGTCCAGGGAAGCAACAGCTTTCACCTCTGTAAATGATTTATCTCTCCTTTACCATTACAGAAAGCACTAAGTATGGCCAGAAAGACCCAAGGGCCTAGTTAGCCTGTTAGAAATAGGCTCAAACGCTGGCTTGCCTTAGGGGCTGGCCTTGGAGCAGGATCCTCACGCGCCTTTGATGGGAGTTCAGGGCGCAGCAGGCAGGCTGGCGGGAACAGCCAGCGCACGGGAGCCAGGGCTTGGGCAGATTCCCAGCCCATCTGGTCTCACTCCCGAGGTCCTGCAGGTGACTGGAAGCTCACTGGCAGGCCATGCTGCTTTGCTCTCCAGGGAACAATCCAATAATTTATTCACTATCTGGAACCAGAGTGAAAACACTCTTCCTGCACCTTCTCCCCCCAAAACACACTACAGACTTTCTTGGGCTGTACCAAAATTAAAACATGAGGTAGAGCTGGAGACAAACCTCTTAAGGGAAATGTAAATTGGCTGGCCCTGAAAAGAAAGCTGCCTCTATCCATATTGAGAGGTGTGTGTGTAATATTTTCACTTAAACACAAAAATATCAAACAACACAGCTGTCCCAAAGAATTCCGAGCATGCAAGAGACATGATCTCTGCAGGGTTACTGGGGGGATGACTCAATCCCCACAAGCAGCACAGAATAGGATGGTGGCTGAGGGATTATGTAAGCTTTAAGATAAGTTTCCTCATGACTGTTAATGAAAGTACCTGAGGTCTGACATTAATTAAAACCAATGTGATGGTGAAGATAGCAATGACAACCTCATGATATAATACAAATTCTGTACAGCATTTCATTCATTTTAGTGGAAGCAGAGAAGAGTCAAAGCTTCCTGAACTGCAGTTCTCAATGGCTCTACACCTGCCCAGAGCACAGACTTTTAAAGGTGCTCCAATGGTGGCAAGCTTCCACAGTCAAACAGGAAACAAAGAAGAAAAAATTAATTCAAGTAATGATTCTATTATAAAAGCTATACTGGAGTTGCATATTTTTCTTTCACCATTTAAACAAGTCAGTCATTTCTAAATATAGAGTCGCTATGAACAAGACTAATCTCCATAGCCCCAGAAGCATTTCTGCAGCCAGAAAGAAACAATAACATAATTATTTTAATTGCAGTGTCTTTAAGACTTAATCTCTAATAATGTGATAGCCAGCTGTTTTTGCAATCTATCTCACTTAAAGAAATTGAATTGGTCACAAACAGATGTTCCTAAAAAGCACCACACAATGTGATTGCACATTTTAAGGTCACAACATGCAAAGTATAGAACTGTAATATGTGGATAACAATTTTTATCTCCCTTTCTCAGTGCAATACAGACCCAACTGAAGGCAGATAAGGTGCATCCAGTGACTATGTAACTGAGATTAATTCATTTCCTTAATGTAAAATAATCATTATCTGATAAACAATAAAGTTTTAACATCCAGTTTCTGTGCACTGAAGCCAAAAAGATTCAATTAAAAAATTAGTCTATATATATTGAACCCTGAAACTATCATCTTATCAAGAATGTAACACAGTCTTCATTTTAAGTCTTGGAAGCAAGATTTGGTGTCCCTCCAGGAGCACTCCTTACTGATCTGCTATTACTTGTCTGACACAGGAATATTAGCTAAAAATGATACCAACTGTCAGGCTGAAGCAAAACAAAATACCCAGTGGTGATCCTTGCAGTTCTTAAAACATCTGAAAGAAGCATCATTAACTGTGTTGTACAGATACAGTATATTTAAAAAGTAATGTCTATTTAATGGGGAAATTCCTAATAACAATTTTTATTCTTTAAATTTAGAGACCCTACTTTATACATCTCTGTGGACACTTAAGTAACAGCAGACATTCTTCCCTTAAGGACAAATAGCATACTAAATAACATTCCTTTACAGATTGAATAGCTGTTTGTGTTTCATATCTGACATCTATTCCAGTTTCAGACTAGCAAATGTATTGTGCCCAAAGTTTTCATTAAAGCCAACAAAAATGAAGGGTGTTTCAGTGAAACCTACATTTTCACAGATCCTGGATCATATTCTGATCATAGATTTAGCTTATCCAGAGTATTGCAGGTCTTGGGACTTTCAATCTATAATGATTTAGGCTGGGATAGAGTTAATTTTCTACACAGTGGCTGCTATGGGGCTATGGTTTGAATTTGTGCTGAAAACAGTGTGCTAACACAGAGATGTTTTTGTTACTGCTGAGAAGCCCTTGCAGAGGCTCAAGGTCTTTTCTACTGCTTTCACTGCCCCACCAGTGAGGAGGCAGCAAGTGCACAAAGATCACAAAGATAGTCAGAGTCAGAGCTTATTTAAAAAAAAAAAACAAAAAAAAAAACCCCACAAAAAATAAACAACAACAAAAAAAAAAGCCAAAAAAAAACCTACACAAAAAAACCCCACAGAAACAGGATGAATTAATAAATTCATTAACACAAAACTTTTCTTAAAAACATAGATTTCTATTGGTTATTGTTTATCTACTGGCAAGTGTTGTGAAAACATTTTCCAAATAGGAAAAATTATGATGCACAAGTGCAATTAATCTAAGAAAACTGGTTCAATGATACAAAGGTAACACAACAAAGGTAACACAACATGTATATCAGGACCTTTAAAAAAATAAGGAAAGAAACCACTAATATAAAATGTTTGCTTATAATTTATCATGATATAAAGCCTGCCAGACTGTGCACAGGTCTCAATATGTGCACTAAATATCTGAACTTCTTCCCTTTCTTCCTTTTTCTCCCCATAACATATAATTTATTAGACTTCACATACACTGTCTACATCATGGAAGTTGGTCTATTACAACAACAGATGCCTTTAAGTAAACCA
This sequence comes from Cinclus cinclus, assembly GCF_963662255.1. Classification (NCBI taxonomy): domain Eukaryota; kingdom Metazoa; phylum Chordata; class Aves; order Passeriformes; family Cinclidae; genus Cinclus; species Cinclus cinclus. The sequence goes on along the minus strand of NC_085046.1, from coordinate 111,355,263 downwards.
AGTAGAATTTCTGTTAAATCCAATGGATAAAAATATATTTTCTCTTCATCATTTATTTATCATGCATGTTGCCAGAAACTACACAACTGAGAAAATACTTGTTTCAGAAAGTTCACAAATACTTAGAAAGGTATATTCCATATTCACCTTTGGAATTCAAATTTAAAAAACACCCTCCCATTAATAGCTACACCAGGATTTCTATCTATAACACCTACTCTAAAAATATTTTTATAAATTATTCTCTTCTGTAAACATAAACTTAAGGAATCAATTAATTTGGTCCACCTAATATAATCTGTAAAACAGATAAAGTGCTTAATTTACCAGGAAATCTATCAATAGCAGAGGTGTAGATTCAGCAATACTCATTATAACAAAGGATCTGAAAACTGAAAATCCATCACTGGCCTAAGAAAACTGAATGTGCACAATCCCTATGAAGGTGAATGGAAGTTCTTGGACAGAGAAATATCCCTGAAGTTTTACTTTGGAATACAGTTCTGAAAAACACAGACAATACAAGGTGACGAAGCAAAATTTTGGTATAACAAGAACTTCCATTGGACAATCTTGGACAGCGCATCAAAGTTTACTTCTTTTCAGCTCAGAAATCACAGAGCATTTTATCCTTGGAATCCATCATCAGAACGGAATGATCAGTAGCATACAACAGGGTTATCAGCAAACAAAGTATTATTTATTTGAAATGAAAACAAACTGGACTGTGAAATAATACAGTTTCTATGCACACAAACAAAATTCCATTAATTCATATGCACATTTTAAATGTTTCTGTATACTCAACAAGTGTGTGCAGAATCATTTTTCACTGATGCAGTAAGACCTGTACATTTTTGTTACCACCAAAAGGACAGTTTCAGCAGTTTTTTCCCTCCTTATGGAAACAAAGCACATAATCATATCTACAAGTGCTGAATAATGAAAGGATAAATTCCACTTTTTCATACTGATATAAATTGAAATATTAAACAGCTATGGAACTGGCAGCACAAGTGCATTAAGAAAGCCTGCAAAAGCTGCAAATGAAGCCAAGAGAAAATTGAACTGTGGTACTGAAAGTATCTCTCATTTTGCAATGAGAAATGAGAGCCTTCAAGATACGTCTTCATGGTCCTATATTCTGAGAGACTCACCATTACTTAAAGGTAAGGATAACCCAGTAGGCAGTGAACAGCAGGCATTTTACTAGCTCTGTGTCATCTTTATATAAACCCAGAGACAGAGGAAAAATCCCAGAAATAGGATTAATATTTCTAAAGCAAAAATGAGTTTTGGCAGTTTTTGTACTAATTGATGGCTTGGAACACAGACTATAAAAAGGATTTACCACATTGCTTGCAAAAGACAGCCACAGTATAATCTTTTCTTCAGTGTTTGTTCAGCACTTATCAAGAACAATCTTTTGACATAATATGGTAAGTGAAACAGAATAAGAATGAAAAGGAGAGCTGAAAATTTTTGCATGCAGGTGGTTAAGTATTTTAAAACAAAAAAAGGAATTTGGAGAGTACCAACTGTTTTATAAAACTTCAGGCATATATGGAAGATGACACAAAAGCAAGGTAGACACAAGAATCACAGACCCATAGAATGGCTTGGGTTGGAAGACATCTTAAAGATAATCTAATTCCAACCTCCCCACAATGGGAAAGGACATCTCCTACTAGATCACATTTCTCGGAGCCTCATCCATCCTGGCCTTGAACGCCTGCAGGGATGGCAAATGTTCCATAACCTCTCTGGACAACCTGTTGCAGTGCACCTCCACCCTCACAGAGAATAATTTTTTGCTATGTATCTAATCTAAACCCACTTTTTCAGTTTGAAGGCATTCCCCTTATCCTGTAAACAGTCTCTCTCCATCTTTCTTGTAGACTTCCTTCAGACACTGGAAGGTGGCAATTAGGTAACTTCAAAGTCTTCTCTTTTCCAACCTGAACAATCTCAATTTTCTCAGCCTGTCTTCACAGGAGAGGTTCTCCATTCCTCTGATCATATTGCTGGCCTCTTCTGGACATGCTCCAACAGATCCATATCCTTCCTATTTTGGGAACTCCAGAGCTGGATTCAGGAATCCAAGCCAGTAGTTCCCAGGGCCCTCCTTTCTACCCTTCTTAAAGATGGCTACAATACTGCCCTTTTTCCAGTCACCCGGGACTTCCCCTGACTGTCACGACTTAGCAAATATCATACTCTCAAATATCTTGGCAACTATATCAGCCAATTTCCCTAGGGTTCAGGGATACATCTCATTGGATCCCTTAGACTATTTTTCTCTTCGGAAAGATAGATCCTTCTGCCAAGACATTAATCTTGGGGCATTTTCAGTTTGGGCATGAATTTTAGAGCCTATTTTCATCTTGCATTACCATCAATGACTGTTGAGGATGTGAAATAGAGCTAACACAACCGAGTCCTGCAATCCTCTTTGGGGTAGGGCAGTCAGCAATGCCAGGCACATAGGAAAACAGCTGAAATAAAACCTTTAGTGGCCATGAATACTTCCCTGGGTTAAATGTCTGATGGATTAAGAACCTGAACTCTAAGAAGCAAATGCAGTTGTTAATCCCTGAAGACTACAACTTTTCTTGAGCCATTCTCCAAACCTTTTCAAGCTTCTTTAATTGCCTCAAGGGGAAACAGTTCTTTTATAAAATTTACTTGTTGATAATGGAAACTAACAGGAATTTTCTGTACCTCCTAGACAGCTTGATCTCCCTTACTAATAAATATGTAATTCCCTTTGACAAGATCCCTGTAGTCCTGAGTGACATGCCATATGTGAGTCCATTCTAAAGATGGACTAAAATACCTTATAAATTCAAGATGTTTACAAAGGCAGACAACAAACTTGACAAGGCAGAATAATTGTTTGAAGCTGGGTCATAATGAATAAAAGTGAACAGGTTGATAAATGACCTTTAAAAGTTTCATTAAAAGCCTGTATCCTTTTGGAATATATTTTTTTAAAAAAACCCTGTATTTAAAAAGAGCAGCCTAATTCTTTTTTCAGTTCACAGATTGAGAAATGTAAGTGCAGATCATTCAAGTCTAGTTAAACCACATTATGCACATTTCAGATTACAAGTATTCCTTTCTAGAGGAGACTGACAGTTTCTCCTACCTGCGGTGTATGACCCTCACAAAAACAAATCAGGATATTCAATTACTTGCGTCAGGTCCAAGGATAATGAGGTTTTAGTACAATTCTGTTCCATAAAATTTCATTAGTTACAGAGGTCATATTGATCTGTAATTAGATAATGTTTTGTCACATTTTATAGAGATTCTGCAGCCTCACTCAGGCCTTACCAATAAAGCGAAGAATCTTAATTTTCTACAGGCAGATAAAGTCAAGAAAATACAAAGGATTCAGAATAAAAGTAACAAGAAAAAACCAAGCAAAAAAAGCAAAAAACAAAAAAAAAATAAGCAAACAAAAAAAACCAAAATCTTCTCCAATCTGTTAAACTAGAGAAAAGAAATAGTGACATTCTGATAAAATGCCTCGCCCTCTCATCAGCCAAACCTCTTATTGGTCTGGCAGGAAAATATGGGAACCTGCCTCTTCTCTAGCACTAAGGAAAAGTGCTGACTAAGCCTATTTTTACACCTAAACTGCACTGCTCTGGCCATCCTCAACATGGAAGCTCTGTCCTTTCCTCAGTACTATTTTCCTGGCTAGAATGAAATAGATGGTTCCAACAGGTACTGTCTAGTATAAGCTCTTGTTTTTAAGACTAAATGATGCTTGAGTAGATTATATATAAACAGGTGATTACAGGAAAGGGCAGATGGTAGACACAGGCAGCAGCTGCCACTACCAGTAAAAATCACAGGGCGAGGTCACTTCAAGAACTCTGGTCATTGTAGAAATGGTTTGGGGTGAAGCTTTTTTCTGTATGTCCTTGAAATGAATGAATACTGGACAGCATGGAACAACAGATTTTTTAGCCTATTTTTTCCCAGAACAGAACAGAAAAGAAACCTACACACAAAGAAGTTACTTGTTAAGCACAAAGTGAAAGAATAGTGCCACTCACAACAGAAGGCTGCACCTGATCTCCAAAAGATTCCAACCAAGAGGCAAAGAAAGGGTCAACTCCTTTCCTTCTGAGATGCCTGTATGGGAACTATGAGAACAAACTTGTGGAGCACATATTCCAGATGAAACTCCAGAAACAACACTGTTTGAGAAGACATGACATGAGATGAGGTGAGATGAGATGACATGAGATGAGATACGTATCTCAGATTCCAGCAGGAAAACCTGATTTGCTTAAGGAGGAGTTAGGCAAAGGCCACTGAAAACATTCACGCTCAGTGACATGCAGAGTGTCTGTTCATATAACTTGAAGCTGGTTACCAAATTAATTTGGTTATAAAACTTGAGGGCAGCTAGATTTAGTAACAAGATGCCTAAAGGAATAACAAGGTAGTCAGAGCACAAACATACGTGTCTTGAACTCCTTACATATTTATTTCTGCTGTGTAATTTCTATGCCACAATGTGCTTTAAGTGGCTTTGTTTGAGTACATTATAATAACAGCAAACAACTGAGCTTGTGCCTTCCTTTCCCAGGAGGTGTTCAGGGGGCTGAACAATTCATATAACTTACAGTAAAAAACAACACACTACCAAAAAAAAGCAACTAATGAAATATTAAAGCACCAAAGCAAGCCTGACCATAAGCAGAAACAATGAGACACAAGGGTGTTTTTATCTGTTCTTTCTCAGAGAAGGTAATGGACCAGTTTAAACCAATATTGTTCTAAGGCCTAGCCTATGCAATGGGATTGTATACACACTCTAATTATTTTTTCTCACTTGTGTAGATTGTCTTTTTGTTACAATAAATCCATCATATCTTTAGTACTGGTCTCTTGTAAACTACAACATCTGTACAAATAAAAAGGAAATTAAAAAAGAAAAATTACATAGTTTCTTGCTTGAAAGAATGTAAACAAAACCACCATCAGACTACTCATCACAGCCCTACTGTGGAAAGGAAATATGGAAAGGAAAATAGTTTATTAAATTTGTCAGGTCTTTTAATGCAATAGCATATCAATTAGGGATCCATGGCTATAGCTACTGCACAATAGAATCAGTATTAACTTATATTAGTAAGTAACAGGTAGTCCAGCATCAAAGGAGTATTGTTACACTGGAAGGAATGTAAAAAAAAGCAACAAAGTGGAATTAAAGATACATTCATGTTAACTCCCAAGATTAAATTTAATTAATAATTAAATTCCCAAATCATAAATTAAAGCCACATTAGATAAAATGAAGACATAATCACAGAAATCTCTAAATCCTCATAACCCTCTAAAAATCCTTTAAGCCTAAGGGCTTAAGTCAATAACTTAGAAAGTTAAGGTTTCTATTTGGTACTTTTACCTTTGGATGTTTCATGACATAGAAGCCTGTTAGTGACTTTGTTGCATTTTCCATTTTATCTGTGATTAGCTGCTGCCAGGGATAGGACACTTTTCTAAATGGAACCTTAGCACTAATATTATTGACACAAAAAATGATCAAATATATTCAGGGAATAATTAATTAGGAATGTGATCATGTGTGTACCACACAGACCTATGGTGTACATAGCTACTAAGAAATGTGATTGTTCATTTCTTCAGTTTTCAAATGTATACATTGCATTGAAATTTCTCTTTTAATAAGTTATGAAACCATGTGCAAACTTTTCCTGGTTTTGAGAGTGGCTTGGTTTTTGGTTGAGGATTTTTTGGTTTTGTTTTTTTTTTCAAAATAACTGTAATTGAGAAACTGTCAATTCAACAGAATGAAGATACTGTCTACAAAATGTCTCTGCATCTCTTTTGAATATGGAAAAAAAATAGACTTTTTTTAAATATTGCAACACTTCCCCATTCAAATATATGGAAACATAAAACAATCAGTTATCTTTGAACTTAAAATGCAAATATGAAGTGAATCATTCTTGCTTTGTTTGAGATGAGGTAAAGAAGACGGTCTAAGAAACAGAGTGATGTGTAGCTTTATAGTTTACTCAATGGTTTTGAGACAGAGCTTGTGACTTTGAATTATTTTAGCTAGTGTATGCATTTCAATGCCTCATTGTGTCTGCATAAGAGTGAATTATTACATCTTATTTCCAGGAAGTTTGATTTTATTTAGAAACACTGTCTCTGGGAAAGTAGTGCTGTTTTTTTCCCTAAATACACAGAAAAAGGTGAATGCATGTGTACGAAGCACAGCAAGACAGAAAGTCTCTCAAAATTATGTATCTTTATTCAAGATACCACCTGTAGAACACTTTAAAGTACATTGACATTATAAAGGAATCTCTGGTTTGGGCTTTTGTTTTGTTTTGTTATTTAATACATATAATTGATCTCCATTACTCTTTCTCTTCTATATACTTACAAAACTCACGTAAAAAGAAAAAAAAAGCCCTTGTGCATTATACTCAGCAAGACCCTGCTACACACCACAGACAGCAATCATAGCTGCCCACAAGATTACTGAGGATTGTCAGAAAGAAAAACAGATAAATTCTGAAAAATGTTGTGGGTTATTTCCCAAACTTCATAAACAGACTCACTGTGCAACCCAAGTATTACAGAAAAATAATTGGAAAAGCAACATGGGGTGGAGTTATCATCACTGAGTATGAGAGCAATGCTGTAATAGCCTTCCCTGTGTCTAAACCAGAAATCTACATCCATCATTGAAATCCATACAGATCATACAGACTTAGCTACAGAAACAGAGTTCAGAAGTAACTGGAGACAGTTCCAAATAGGGCAGCTGTACCTATTTTGACTGCCATTTTTTTCAGTACACAAGAATTAACCACTAATTAGAAAGGGATTAAAATCATCATACTCAGTATTTATAGTAGGGAAACCTAAATATCCCAGTCAGTTTTTATCACTTTTTCTTGCTATGCAATAAACAAGGTCCTGCTTTAACTTCCTACCAAACGGTGACTTCAAAGACTGCTGGTTTGAAATACCTGTGGTAATAATAAGTAATAGATGCCACAGAGGAAAAATATTAAGTTGATTTAACAGACCAGAAATAGCTTTATTTTCAATTATCCATCTCTTTCAAAGACGGGGCTTTTGGTAAGGGTACATCTCTACCTCTGGGCAACCAAAGTGCCAGTCCTTGTTTTAGAGATGTAAAACTAATCTCATAGATGGTGGGATCCAGCCTTTGGTAAAAGTGAAAACCAGAAGAAATCACAGACCCAAATGCCCATCAAAAGGTACAGATAAAAGGTGCCTTGTTCAGACTGTGTGCAATTTATCTGCATGTGTATTCAGAACAGTAGGGCCAACAAGAGCACAACGCTCACTACACAAACACCTCATTCGTCTTAGCTCCACTGACGTGCCTGACAATAGTAGGGGGTGAAAATGCTCCATAAGTTTATCTTAAACATTGTCTAGTTTTTTCACAGTGGGACTGCTTCTAATCCTAAATGTTGTCAGATTACTTCTCTCCTGCCCATAATAAACACCTTTCCTTTCAGAATCTGTATACTTCACTGCCGTTGTGATCTTGCCAAGAGCATGTGAATTTCAAATGTCCCTAGTGTGGGATCCCACACATTCACTGTGTGTTCCACAACAATCTTATTATACCATAAAAGATGGATTAAAAATACTATGTTCACATAAACTGTGGTGCAGAAGCACCCTACAGAGCACTAAGTAACCCTGGTACCTGCATTATACCTATTAGCTCCTTCCCTGCTTTACGCATAGAAGTCTTCAAAGGGCATCACAACACATGAGAAAAAAGCAGCACATACCTGGAACTTGTCCCAACACACAGCTAGGTAATAACACACAGGGGTGCATCCCAATGTATGAGAGTTGGGTAACACTCCTAGGTATAGCAATTTAGACATGGAAACAACTAAATCCTGGTGGGTCTACATGTACATCTAAGTTTACAAGTAATTTTCTAGGACAGTATCTTTTTGGACTAGGAGGCATAGCAAAAAATAAGCTGCCAGCTGTTTCTTCTCTACCCTGAAGGTCCAGGGATTATTCCTACCCTCTACTGTAACGTCTAATCCTTTCCAAGAATTAAGCTACTGTCCAGCATATCTCTTAGTGTTTGGGAAATTTTCAGTTATATTAAGGTGACATAAGATCAGTTTGTTTTTCTTTGGTTTTTTTTTCCCCATATAGTATTGTGTCCTGATGGCAGGGAGACTTATCTAAACAAACAAACAAGCATCTTCAATAGGAAATATAATTAGTGATTGAACATTCTGCTATATTATGATAGATTCAAAGGTAACCCTGAAAATACTCCCAGCATTTTTTTTACTGATATGAAAAGAGAAGAGGAAAACACTGCTGAATTAGTTCACTATACAGATGAGTGCTTCTGGAAGCCAAGCTTTGCAAAGTTCCCAGCACTGACATGGGAGCACAGGCCTTCTGTTCCAGAAAGGTTGGTCACCTGGACCTGAAATCTCATAATGCAGATGTAGCCCATTTTTTTTCCCCTTACAATTATAAACAAAGAATACCAACCAATTAAGAAACTAAGTACTCTAGATTTTTCAAAAGAGCTGCAACACAAAAGAGCAGTGTGTTACTTCTGTAGTGGTTTTCACTTAAAACACAATACTACACTAATGTAGAGAACACTGAAAAATTAGAACTCTGACTGTTCATTTATTATTTCAGTTCTTCTCTTCCATTTATTTATCTGCTTGTAAAAGGAGATAGCAATTTTTATTTTGTTTTTAACCAAGAGATGTTCACCTACTGTCTCTCATGTTCCATGAACAATGAGTATTACATAGACCAAAGACAGTTTTTGAAAGACAAAGTGTTGAGTTTTTTTCTTAAAGGTGGAGCTGACAAAGACATTGAGAGCATTTCAGGCAAAAAAGAAATGAGACAACAGAGTACAGAGACATTGATTTCTATACAATACAAGCCACCACAATTACTTCTATCAGCAGGTTTCTAATAAAAAATACTTTGACTATTTTATTGTATTTCTTCCCCTCTGAGAAGTTACCCTTTACTAAAGACTATGGGCTGCAAGCACCTTCTTCCACATGGCATTAGGCAAACTTGCTTGTAAATACTGCCTTCTGTCCTGGTCAAAAGACATTGCATTTGGCTTCTCTGAAGGAGCATAAATTCAATCACATGTTATCAAGAACTCCAAGGGCAGAGCTCTCCAAGAACATCAGAAAGGACTAGACTTCCAATGCACTGTCCTTCAAGGTTGAGCAGGCAGTATCTGTAGGATGAATAACAGGTTCTAGTGACATAGGGACATGCTTGCTTGAGTTACATGATTACTGGTTTAAGAAAACACCATGACTATCACACAGTTTTAAGAACAGAAAGATCACTATCCTCTGTAGGAATGATCTGCTAATACAGGTTTCACAGCATGCTGAGAAAACCCCCTCCTAATGACATTCCTTAAAAAGCATAGAAAAAACCCACAATAATTTACACATCAGTTGAGAGGGGATGGGGGCCAGACCCTGTGTCCAAAATGCAAAGACACAACACAAGAGAAGTGCACATTCTGAAGTATTGTTAATACCAGATCGTAAGTTAATTCTCCTTTTCCCTCATTTTATCTATTTTATTCCCCAGCTTTTCTTCAGCATTTAGTAGTCCACAATTTCAATATGTTCCATTGGCATTACCTTAGCAATACCAGTTCAAGAGTAACAATGAAAAAAACAGAGATCACCAAATGCTCTCCACAAAAGTGGAAGGTCTCCAAGATGAGTGATGCATTGAAGAACATGACATAATAAACATGGTTAAAGTATTTTGGCTTATTCAGCCTACAAAAGAGACGGCTTCTAATACTTAAAAGGCAGTTGACACTGCAGATGGAAGTATCACTATATAAAAGAATCAACAATGACACAGCCAGAAGCAACAGACAGAAACAAAAACAGTGGAAATACCAACCTCATAAAATAATAATAATAATAATAATAATAACAATAATAACAATAATACTAGTAATGATAAAATAAACCCCACACTGAGAGGATCACTGTTCTATGGAAACCTTCCTGTCCAGTCAGGAGACACTCTGGCAGTCACACTCAGACCACCTGAGCTGGGATCAAGGCCCCTTCACACCAGGCAGCTCCAGTGACCTGACAGCACCCTGCTTGGCTCCCAACATACCCCACCCTCAAACATAGCAGAGCTTCAGTTGTCTGGATGCTTAAAATACTTTAATCATGGTGCAATGACAAAATAACAGTTCAAGCTTGGTGCCTCTGAGCAGGGACCCTCAACAAAGGAAACCCCAGGCTTTTATAATCTCACAGTGTAAGTGCACCAGTGTCTGGAGCCATCAGCTCCTGCTGTGCTCCCTGAGCCTGAAACCCTGGCTGAGCCACAGGTCCTTGTGCCCTTTGTTCTGTAAAGGGTTGGCACTTCCATGGACTCTCGCCTGGGGCTCTCAACACCCAGAGCTCAACCTGCAGCTCCCACCACAGCTGCTCACAGAGATACTGGCACAGAATGTATTCCTCAAAAACTGAACATTGGAAACAGGCTGCCAGACAAGTGGTGCAATCTGCCTCACTGGAAATTTTCAAGACTCAGCTTGACAGGGCTGTTGATAGACTACTCTTAAGCCCTGCTTCCAACAGAAAGTTGGACCATATGATCTTCAGAGCTGTCTTCCCACCAAGACTTTTTTCATTATTCCATACAGCTAAAATACTGAATTTTATGATGCATGATTCTTCCTTTAAGAAATTATTCCAACAAGGTTGTCAAACTCCTTAGCCCTTTTTTAATTCTAGCTACATTCCACAAAAGTCTGTTCTCCACTCCCTTGAACAGTTAGAAGTCACAAATCAATTAGACTATATGAAATAGTAATGCATGTAGGGTATACACATATGTACGTATAAACACTCTAGATTTGGAGCTAAAGTAAAAAACACATTTTCTCTAAGGGACTTCCCACTGTTTCCAAGTTTCCTGAACAGCTCATCATGCCTCCCTAAGTTGGCACCAGCATGTTTCACCACGTTGCTTTGATCAGTTGTAGCAGCTGTCCCCTGCATGCTCTGTTTCATTTGTGCTGGGGACAGACCTGGAAGGAGAAGCCCTACCAAGTGCAGGACCAGCAATGGAAGTTTCAGTATCTCCTCTCAGACCTTGAACAGTGAACAGCTTCCAGCATGCACAAGAGGAGAGTGAAGGATCAGAAACACAAAAGAAAACAAGGGGGAGATGTAGCCTAAGGGATATGATGGAGCACAGAGCCAGCCATCCCCATCTGTCAATGCTCATCAAGGACAATACGAGGACTCCAGGCAAAGTTGAAGAACCACAACTAGATCCTCATCCAGGTCCTGCCCTGTTATTTACAGAAAGACATCACAGAATCTGAAATCATTCACACCATAACAGCCATTAAATAGCATCTCAACTGTACTATATAGCATGGGCACTTTTTTTTTTATTAAACCTTTCAACACTGTGATCCAGAGTAAAAGTTATGTCAGGATTTGTGTAATTCTCAAATTACTCAAAAGAGTAAAATTTGTCCACTTGGAAATAGGCAAGAAAGAAGCGGAAGAAAGCAATTATTCTGAGAAACATGCTACGATATTACAAAGTACCCACAAAAACCTTCTGTGAGGCATTAACCAATTTAAAACTCACATATAATCAACTCTGTACAAACTATTTTTTAAAGAGCAAATACAGTGTCATAACTCTGTAATTATAAATAAAAATGTCATTAGCTAAATTAGGGAAAGAAAGTTTAAACCCTGAACAACTGTTTTAAGAACTTGATTATGGTAGCTGAACTATGTTTATGTGACTTTAATGTTTTGCAACCATACCTCAAGCCTATGACACAGATAAATTTCATAAACGCAATACTGGATTTGACAAAGCAATGACTTGGTGCAATCTGCCAACTTCAGAAAAAAATCCCAAACCAATACTTCTTGCTTGATACAGAAGCAAGCATGACTTTGTAAGAGGGCAAAGGGAAAAGCAAGCCCTTTTCCCCCACACAAAAGATATAAACCACAAATTTTCAGCTGCAAACAGTATTCCACTCATAACAAGCAGTTCTCAACATACTTCAATACACCCTGGTAAACATATTTACAGAAACTGAATCTGTTTGCAAAGTAATTAAAAAGGCTTTTATGTGCAGTTTGCACTCACAACTCAGAGTATTTTTTTTAAATGCATGTATTAGTGAGATGTGTAAGGCAGACCTGGTTGAAAACAAATCATAAGAGAAATTCACAGCTGAGCAAATGAATTAGCTGTTAATTACTACAAGGGAAAATACACAGGAAAATCAAAACTATTTTAAAAGATCAAACAGAATTTAATATAAAGTCTGCCACCTAGAAATGTAATTTCCATTTTAAAAGACAAATGCATTAAATACTATCAAACTTTGCTAGGAAAAACTATAAGCCCTTCCAAAACGTGCAAGTGTATCTCACATAGCCTGTCTTTTGTAGCCTTTCAAACTTGGATGGATATTGTGTTGAATGTATGTCTTAAAAGTGATTTTTTTTTTATTTGATAGCAGATGATCAGTTAAACTTATAGACAGGAAGAACTACCCATTTTTAGTAAATACTGTTGAAATACCTTGATAGATGTAAAGTAGCTATTTTTATACATTTGTATGTTGAATGCAAATTAACATTTCAAATACATAGATTTTTTTAAATACAGTATCTCAGTTATGGATAAGAAAGAACAAATCTCCATCATCTTCTTCACTCCTTTTTCCTGCTCCATAGATCTTTTAAATTATTCCTTGATATATTCTAGTCTACTCTCTCATTTTATTAAGCTTTTTCCTATTACTTGTCAATAAAACTCATCACACAGTAAAAGAAATCATAGCACAGTACAGACAACATTTTCCTATCTGAAGTAAGAGGTGTTTGCATGAGTTCCTGAAAAGTGTGATTGTCCTACTTACTACATTTCCCATGACAGAATCAATACTTAGCTCTGAGAAACCCAGCAACAGTTAGAATCATAGAATTGTTAAGGTTGGGAAAGACCTTGAAGATCATGGAGTCCAGCTGCAAACCTAACAGCATTGTGCACACCATTAAACCATATCTCCAAATGCCATATCCACATGCCTTCTGAATACATCCACAGACAGTGATTCCACTTCCCTGGGCAGCCTGTTCCAATGCTTCACAAACCTTTTGGTGTAGAAAGTTTTCCTAATATGTAAACCCTCATCATGCAACTTGAAGCCATTTTATCTCATCTTATCACTTATTACTGAGAAAACCAACCTTCACCTAGCTACAGCTTCCTTACAGGCAGCTGCAGAGAGCAATAAGGTCACTCCTGAGCCTCCTTTTCTCCAGGCTATACAAACCCAGCTCCCCAGCTGTGTTCATCACACATGTGCTCCAGACCCTTCCCCAGCTCCACTGCCCTTCTCTGGACACAGTCCAGCCCCTCAATGTCCTTCTTGTAGTGAGGGGCTGCACACAGGATTCAAGATGTGAACCTACCAGTGCCAACTACAGGGGGACAATCACTGTCCTGGTCCTGCTGGCCAAACTATTCCTGATACAGGCCAGGATGCCATTGACCTTCTTGGGCAGATGCTGGCTCATGTTCAGCTGCTGTTGACCAGCATCCCAAGGTCCTTTTCTGCTGGGCAGCCTTCCAACCACTCTGCCCCAATCCTACAGTGCTACCTGGGATTATTGTGACCCAGGTCCAGGACCCAGCACCTCACAGTTGACACATAAATTCTGGTACTGAAGTCCCCCTTCCAAATTTTCTAATCATCACTTACCAACATTAAGTGATTAGTACATCAGTATCTGTCTGTCAGGGTGGTCTTCTGCAGTGTATATCTGCATTAGTTGTACACACTCCACTAATTAATCACTTGCTAGCAATTATGTTTGAATTATCCTTTCTGTATTTATCATATAATCTCTAAAAATTTCTATTGTGGATTTCAAAATGAGTGCTTTTGTTCTTCAATATTGTTTCTCTCCAAAAAGTGTACATCAATATTTGGTTGTACTAATTTCCAGAACCTAATTACCTTGAAAATTTTTTTTCCTTCGTAATAAAGCCATGACTTTTTTTACCCCTCAAACAAGTTCACAGTACTAAAAGGCTGTCTGTAAAGACTTCCTTCGTGGTCAATGAGAAAACCTGAGAATTAGTTAAAAGCTACCTTCAGGCAAGTGACCCCAGACCCCGCCCTACCATATTATGTTGCTCTTAAAGCTCTTTGACCAGATCCTCCACTAACACTTAATGATAATTATTTACACAGCAGATCTAATTAATACAATATTGGTGGCACATTTCCATACAGAACTTCGTGTTACCAGTTTATAAAATGAAGTCCTATGTGCACTCCTACTCATTAATTTGCAAATTACATAGGGTGCTTATGTCTGGAAAGATATATTGCCTACTGTAGGTTTAATTCACTGAATCTTCACCATCTTTGGAATTATTTTTTAATATAAATTTGATATTACAGTAATTATATAACAGGGGTATTCTTGAATATTCTTTTCAATTGTGCATGTTTTCAACACTTTCTTCAGTTGTTTTTTTCTCATTAGCTTTGCACCTTGTTTTCAGATCAAGTAATCTGCATAAGAAATAGTAAGGCCTCTCTTGCTTATTTTAAACTAAATGGCCTTTACTGTTATATATGATTTTGTACTCTTAAAATCCACTACTGAAAAGACTACTACCCAGTCAACTATTGTGTTGGAAGGAGAACTGGTTTCCTCTAAAATGCTGCAGAACACAACAAGGTTTAAACCTGCTCAAAGTGAGCTCTCGTTTACGTGTTTTGCACAAAAAAACCCCAGTTATTCTGAGGTTTTTATTTTCTGCCTAAAAACAGACATTTAAACATTCAGTTCAACCAAAAGAATATGGTAACATTTCCATCCAGTGTGTCATCAAAAATGAAGACTGTTCTACAGAGTATTGTAGCACAATATGTGTAAAAGGCTAATGATTAATACCTAGAAGTATTCCTTCTGTGATAATGCTGTTCCATCCCATTAGCAGGATCATTACTCATGAAACCAACTCATCCTCAGGAAACATTCTACTTCGAACTACAAAGTACTCATGTGCTTTTGACCTCAGTGGATGATTGCAATTGATTGCTGATGTGCTGATAATACCTAGGCAACAACATGCCTATTGTATGATAGCTTTTGTGTTGGTGTTTCACGAAGCCTCAACAGAAACTCAAATTTTGGTATCAGAGGTCTGTTACACTAGTTAGATAATTTCTTCCATGACAGTTTAAACTCCTGCAATTTCTGAAATTCTGATGTACCCTACAAAACTGGGGGTCTGAGGCCCCTTCTTTCTTTTTCAACCCTAAGCCGTCATGTGCTTCATTTATCTTTCAAGAAAAAGGTAAGTATTTTTGGCGTTTTTATCTATTTTTTTTTTCCTGAGATTACTTGCAAAAAAAAACAGATCTCCGGACTTTCAAAGAACTGATTATCAGGTGATTTGTTCATATGACTAAAATTAAGAAAAAAAGAATCAGAGTGAAAAAAACACATAATTCTTATTCATTTTTATTTATTTACGTTGCAGTAGCATGTATGAGTATGTCCCATGCACTACAACCACGTTGCTGGCACTTTACAAAACACATACAAGACACATAAAACTTATCTCCAAACAATTTAACAAAGTATATGTGTCACTCCTGTTGATATCACTGAATTCTGTACACCTTGCAAACACACCCAGCAGTGAGGTTAGATTAAGGGCTAAAAGACTTGATAAATAGCTAGTATTATAAAAAGCCAAAATTTTTCAAAGAATAAAAAAAAAAACAGAAAAATAATTTTTAAGCTGTTTCAATTTACAAAGTATGCAATTTTTATTTTAAAAAATTATAGATTTAAAGACTACATATCTTATATACAGTATCATACTCAAATTATACTGAAGATCTTTACAGACTTTTTCCCTTACAGAAAATAATGTTCTCACAGATTCTAGAGATTGCAAAAACAGTCTTGCTGAAATTTTCAAATAATATTTCAATTTTAAAACTTTTAAAAATGACATTTTCAGTGCAAGCATTTCTACCTGAAAATATTTAACCAAATTTGACCATCAAAACATATCTGGCTGTGATATAAAGTGAGTCTAGACATCATATGCACCACAAGCACTGAAGCTACTGAATCAATAAAAACAACAGTATACTTCAATGCTGGCATTATTTAATATAAATACTTAAATTGTTAAAGGATTATAAATACCACCTACAAGAAGTAATTTGCATAGTTTGGAAGCAATAAGAAAAATATGGAAATTATTAAATTATGCAAATTTAATGGCTAACTATAAATTAAATGTTCACCCTGACGACTTGCAATCACTGTACATGATGTGGTGTTTCTACAACTCCAGATATCGCAAAGAAAATAGGAACATATAAATTTAGAAACACTGTCAACACCTAAAATCATAACATGATGTTAATACATGTCAGTAGAATAAAAATGGAAATCCTAAACAGAGTGATGAATAGTTGCTGTAACACTGCCAAAAGACCAGAAGGGAGCTCATACAAGAAGTTTACCAATGTAGGAGTGACTTAGCAAATATTTATTTAATATTAGTATAGGAGAGAACATATATTGATGTCTCTGTTACAGCTCTAAGCATGCTTAGTGAATACTAACTGAGCAGATTTAAATCTGAAACAGAAGGTCAACAAAATGTGTAGATCTATCATTTTAACTTGAAAAGCTTCATCATGGTTTCATGATATCTACCACAGTTATGACTGGGAACCTTGGAAGTACTGTGAATAGGTCACAATAATGATTCACCAAATGACTGCAAATAGCTACAAAGAGTAATTCTAAAGAATGCAACAGG
Organism: Cinclus cinclus; assembly: GCF_963662255.1. Classification (NCBI taxonomy): domain Eukaryota; kingdom Metazoa; phylum Chordata; class Aves; order Passeriformes; family Cinclidae; genus Cinclus; species Cinclus cinclus. Next base: position 111,338,298 of record NC_085046.1, on the reverse strand, counting down.
CATGCAAAAAACTTTAATGATACGTGCTTCATCTGTTAGTAACAATATTATTTTTAATTGGACTGTAGTACTTGTGCTCCCAGATTAAATCAGTGTTTAAAAGGTACTTTCTCTTTTAACAAGTACCTTTGTTCTACCACCCATTTCCTCTAAGGACTCTACAATTTGCAAGAAGAACGAGACCAGTTGGAACCAAAAGAACTGCCAACAAGTCAGACCTAGTAACAGTAAGCAAGACCTTCTGATCTACCATTTTCATTTGAGTTACCATCACCAACCAGTGTTTCACTAGAGGTTTCCTCTACATCTAACAACAAACATGGAATAAACTACTGTACTCAAGCAGGTCACTTGAGATCAGTCCAAAGACGGATTCCTTAATATGAGTTCTCTGTTAAAAATGTAGAACTGAATTCCAGGGAATAAAATGATTTCTCCAGCAGATAGCAAACTAAAGAAATTCTTTCAGTCACCCTCCAGAGGCAGGAAACTTCAAACCTCAAGTTATGAGGCTACCACAAGTCAGATAGGAAGGGCTTCAGTGAAAAGCCTCCAAGCCGACAAGCTACAGGCCTCAGCTGTGTGCCAAAGACCTCAAATATGCCAGAAGAAAAATACCAGCCAAACAACCCCCCAAAAACCCCAAAAGTAAAATATCTTTAGAGAAAAGCAAATAAAAAATATTAAAGGTACTTACTTATAGCCTATTTTACTGAATCTAATCTTGGACTACGATACAGAGCAAAACAATACACTGTCCACCTAAAGTATCTTCCCCTTTGGAGAGTCAAACACAACATACAACAGAAGCAGGAAAGTTTGAACCTGTATTTCAAACATTGATGGGAAAGCTATTCCTCTGTAACAACAATATTTAATAAAGACTAAGGCTCAGTGAACCTAAATTGATACGGTTGCTTTCTTACATAAAAGTGAGACCCAAGAACAAAGGTAACAGGTAACAAAGCTGTAAGAACTGAACTACAATTCTAAATCTGAAAGTGCCTAAAAAGGAACTAAAAAAAAAAAAATGTTTCTAAAAATGCAAAGAGCATAGAAATTAAAAAATTTTTCTTACTTGATATTTGCTGTACAGTTTAGTATATTTTCATTGACAGGAATAATAACAGGTTAATTATGTTTAAGTACTTTTATTGTTACAGCATTTTACTTGCAAATACAAATTTTGATTCATATTTAAATTTCATTTATAGATGCATCTATATAGAGAAATGCATAAACAAACATATCTTTATTAAGCAAAAACAGGGCAGAACAAAAATTGTAGACATACTGTCAACACTACAGAAATCTCTCTATGGCTTCTGCTGCAAATTCTGCTTTTCTGAGACAGTCAAGCAAAGATATTAGATACAGATTCCTAACACATAAAACTAAGTATTATGTCAATTTCCATTACTCTGGTAATGCAGTACCTGTATTGTTTTCCAATTCAGAAATAGAGGAAATATTTCCTGTGGAGCACAGCGATAACAAGGTATGTGTGTGACCACTATAGCCACAAGATTTTAATCTGTTATGCTCCTTAAAAGTATTTAACACTGAATGACTTGTAAAACAGGGAAATAATATTTTTCTAACTTAAAATCAGTCAAGACAGCGAGGAACATGAATATTAAATAATTTGTACAAAATTACACTGACAACTAGCTAACATAATTAAAAAACAAATCTAGATAAATAAAAGGAAAATAAACTATAAATGCACTAATCTCTATATCATAACTGACCGATCAGAATGTCTTGAGTATATTTCTATCTACTCACAGAACACCAGAAAAACAGTTTACAAATATAAATAAATTTACATAGGCTTGTAAGGCATACCTTCCCTTACGGAAATGTGGGAGTGAGTATGACATTTTCTTTGTTTCTTGGTTGGCTGGGTTTTAGGAAAATTGCTCCTGGTCCCTTAATTGAAAAGAAGAAATGCTCCCCTCTTTCAGTCTCATTTCCTTTAGTCCTCCCACTCCAAATCACTTTTGTCACTCACAACTGATTTTACAAGTCTTTACAAAACAATCTTTTCTTCTCCATGTCCTCCTACCACACGGATGAACATAACAGTCCAACTTAAAGCACCACTACAGAAACCCACAAACTCAAATGAGCATCTTTAGCAGATATCATTTCAGGTCACTGAAAACACAGCTACATAACCAATCCTCACTGCTTAAATGAAATAAAAAGTAACTACAAAAGATGCATTATTAATATGCATTTTATTTAATACTGTATTCTATTAAAACAATGGTCATTTTTATTAGCTTAACTAATAGTTAATATTAAAATATTTTACAAATATGGGCTTCTTTGGAGCCTTTTCATGAGCCTGTCTCAGTTTAAGATCTCAGTAACAGTTACCAATCAATAATTTAGTAGTTTTTTCACATTTAAGTCTAAGTATATACTTCAATCTCCAAGTGAGCCTGAAAGGACCTTCTTTGGAAATCCCCACTAAAAACCAAGTAATTCATTAACCAGAACAATTTCTTAAAAGAAAACTGTCCTGTAGGCCCACCTGGTAAAAAAAGATCTTAGTTTTTAACAATTAACTAAGTTTCCTGTTAAAAACAGTCCATCTTCCAGGACAGGTTCCCAGACCAAAAAACAAGTCTGGCTCCAATAGCAGTTTCAAATAGGTAAAAAACTGGTCAGCTGGCACCTCAATCTGATAGAGACTACTACTGCTAGCACATGTGGTGGTGGAAGCAGGGCAGGCTGAGTGACCCTGGATACATCTCAGTCTTGCCTAATGGCAGTACTTCAACTTGGGTACTCCAGTCCTGGCCCTAAACTTCTCTAAAGGCAAGAATTTTTCTACTCATCACAAAATCTCCGAGCACAGGATCTCTGCTTTCCTGTTTTTCACCTGTGCATGTAGAACAGAACATTCAAAGAAATCACACTGCTGGGAAATGGTCAGAGATTTTCTTGCATGATAAGCCAATTCCATGTGACAAATGACACATTTGTCTTTGACCACAAAGACAAATTTCTTCACCAATAGGTAAAATTATTCTGCTCTGGCTTTTCCTTCGTTATTTCCAGCTGCTAACCTTTGTTAAAAAACGTCATAAACTAAAGACCTTCCTCAGAAGCCAGTTGCTCCAATATCCCTGCAATATATTTGCCAATAAACGGCAGGTGGCCCTAACAGCAGTCTGGATGTAAATGTGATCAACCATATAAACATTTGGGAACCCATGTGCCCACTAAATTGAATGGGAGTTGGCAGGTACGAGAGGGAACATTACATACCTCATTCCCCAAGACTGGGAGCACATAAAACGTATTAGTTACCCATTGCAAATACATGAAAGGACGTGGCCCACATGGGCTTTGCCAGAGTAAGAACATCCAGGAGGAAGGAGACTGAAGCTTAGATAGCTTAGTCTGATTCTGCTGAGCCAATCATATGTTCATAGAGCTAAACAATATCAGTGTGAACTGTGTTCTGCTATGCACTGATAGGAAGCAATCTATATTTGATTTTAAATTGTCAAATGCCTTAGCATGCCGACTATAGGTGAAACACTGAAGAGAAAGCATGGGAAGTCCTTCAGCACTGTGTTTATGACAATATCCTTCCAGCACTCAACATGAACATATACACATCAAGGGTTTCTGTTTGAGGCATTGTGTGCAAAAGACAGGCGGCAAATTTTCAGAGGTAATGAAGTTCAGAGAAGTTAGGGCTTCTATCATGTAAATAGTTCAGGAAATTTAATTTCTTCCTATAGCACCAGAAATGTCACTGGCATTATTAGAGAGTGAGCAATTTACAAGTCAGGTAGATAGAACAGAGTTCTACCTTTTCCCAGTACTAGTAGCAATGCCATCATAATTTGGCACAATCAAATTGAACCTGCCATGCATATATATGGGTGTTCATAAAAACTTTTAAAAATACTGTTCGGGATTTGTTTGTTTGTGTTTTATGGGGGTTTTTTGGGCTTTTTTTTTTTTTAGTTTTGAGGTTTTGATTTTTAATTGGACTTACTGTTTTCTTAAAAAGATGTATGCATTCAAATGTGAGGGTTAAGCACCTTCCCAGATTAGAATTATCACTATTTAAGGAGACACAGATTGAAACGTATTTCCTAAACTTTAATTATACTGTATGACTCCTGCAAAGAACCTCTTCATAGGCTGACAAGATTAGAATGGAACACTGCCTGGTGAGTTTTGCTTGACATGATACCCAGCAATTGGTCACTTAAGCAATGCCATCAGAGTGTCCTCCACACTTGCAGGCTTCCATTCTGTCTTTTATTCTAGCTCAAATACCCAGCTTTTCCTGGTGCAATTCTTCTTCTGTTCTATTAAAAACTGACTTCTTTATAAAACATTTTAAGCTTGCTGTAAGTATGAATTACTTTGCTTTTCAAGCAGGACAAAAATATGGTTGAGTTTTCTCCATTTTTGTTCTGTGTTTTCCACCTTTTATTATTATTATTATATCCTTTCTAATACAGCATTTACTGATTTATCTTACAGACTATTTGTCAAATCACAGTTGTAATGACATTTATTTTATCATCATATAAAATCCCCAAATGGTTGTGACACATGAAAACACAGCGTGCTTTAATGAAGAGATTATTATGGACAACCTTTACAAATGAGGTGACCTTTCTAAATTTATTTTCAGGTATCAAACCGTAATCTGATATTTGGAATCAGTTAAGCAGCACACTTTCAACAAAACATACAAGAGTATTCACATCACCAAATATTAAGTATACTAAATGCTTAAGCAGGATCATTACAGACTGTAAGCTTCTTTGTAAAAGTGACAGATAAAGAGAGATCTCTTCAGAGCTTATTAAGGATGAGTCTAATTTAGGTGCTTTGAATTGCCACAGAAATCTACACTTACCATACACTGAGTCTGAGAGGAGGTCTTGATCTAGACATTTCAATATCCCTGCAATCACAATAAGTAATGGTATAAGCAATATGCTACCAAGTTTATACATTTAATACTAAATACAGAAGTAGTATATATACTATATATTTGTGGTAGAGACTGTACGATGTCTCAAAGTAAGAATAAATTTAGCTAAAGGATAACTAATAAATTATGTTGCTTCTGAAACAGTAAAGCTCTCTCACCTGCATTACCTTAAACTGTGGATTAGATTTCCATCATTCTGAAGCTGTAAAACCACAAGGACTGTGTTAATGCAATCCTAAAATCACATACAGTCAAGGTGGTGCCTAACACAAAAGGCATAAAAATATGTTTTGGGGTTTGTATTTGACAGAGTAACTGCTTGTATTGTGTATTTTTCATTATAAGCCAATGAAAAGGGCACTGATAATACTGTTCATTGATTTAACCTTTCAGCCAAGTGACTGGTGCTTGCAACTGTATTCCTAGATGGTCTCTGGTAATACTAAAGGGATGCAAAGCTCACCAGTTACAACACCTGCAAATTTTCAAGTTCCTATTACATTGAAAAGAGGTACTGACTCTCACAGATTTTTTATTTATTTCTGCTTGACTTCATTCTAGCAATAACATTGTAATTCTTAAAACACTCATTTCCAAATGGAAAAAGGGTGAAAAAGGACTCTGAGAAACTGGAAACCAAAGTCTTCCCTGTTCTGTTTGGGGCAGAGCTCAACACTTTCTTAAAAAACCACTATGAGATAAAGTATTCACCATGCTCCCCTTACATTTTGAATAGGAAAATTAACTATAAAATCAGTAAGACAGTTTTATTTAAAAAAAGAAAAATTGCAGGCCCCTGATGAAAATGAAAGCAGCTGAAGTTGGCTACAAGAACATAAGCCCTTATTGGAAAAAGCCAGGAAAAAACGAGTTTTGCATTTAAATTTAAAACAGAAAAAAAAAAAAAAAAAGAAAGAAGTAGTATTTTTAGGGTAAACATCTCTCTTTTTACAACACAAGCTATACAAATGAGTAATATAGCATTTCAACTACAATGCTGATAGTTTAAGGGCATGGACAATCCCTTCCATTATACATATAATACAAAGCAAAAATTATTTACATGGTTAAACTTTTAAAAATTTCTTTTAATAGACAAGTTGTATTACTCAGGATTTAAGGTATCTGTTGCACCATTAAAATCAAAACCTAACTACTACAGTACAAGTAAGGTTTTCCTTTGAGGAAGGGTATGATCAGTAATCATCTACCTCTTTATTGACTACTTCTTCCTCAGAGTTTTCTACATCATTAGGCTGTCAAAGCAGCAAATTTATATTCTCTACTGATTAAATTGTAGCTACAGCCACTGAGCAAGGTTCTTGCTCTAAACATAATAAAAATCTATCACAGGAAATCACAGATTGTTATTTGTCAGTCCTATTGAATACTATCAGTTATCATCTTACTCTCAACAAACATGACAAGAAAAATACTATTCCACCAGGATAATTTTAAAATAAGCTTTAAGGCTTTTTAAGACAGTATGTAAGACATTTTTATGCATGATTTATTTCAAAATATTTTTCTTTGTTGGAGAAAATATTTCACTAAGCATTTGAGGTGTGCAACAGATTTTCACACACAGCAGATGAGTCAGCAAAAATTTCAGAAATGCTTTAAGGTCTGATCAAAACCCAAATTAATCTTTCATCTGCAGAAACAGAATTTTAAAACCTTACTGTAGCATAAATAATAGTCAATAACCAATACTCGTACAACTCCACCCTATATCTATGTTAATCTTATCAAATTCATTCACTATTCGGAATACTGCCAGCAGAAACATGGAGTAAAGTGTCCTCACTTTGTCAGAGTTCACACTCCAAGTGTTCTCACAAAATACCGCAGGTAAATCTTTCACATGTGACTTAAAAATCTTATTTATCTCTTTGTCACATCATTGCATAGATGCCAGTAAAAAAAAAAAAAAATCAAAAACCACATTGACCTTCTCTAATGGTATTTTATCACCATCGTAATCTCTGTCCTTTTGGAGAAGGTATCAATGTTGCAGCTTTCCTAAAAGATTTTATTTCTTTACTATTGAATTGTGCAACATAATCCAGTTATAAACTGAAACACTGCAAAAATCTCCTTTCAAAGCATAATCTTAGGAATGGTCTCATGGGTGTTTCATCACCCTTGAATCGCTGTGTTCTTCCCTAGAAAAGTATACACTGACTAATGCAAAATGCTTATCTGTAAAGTCAATGGATACTCCTTACATTCCGTAACAGGCAAAATATCTCCCTAAAGACTCTCATACTTTCTGCATTACAATCCAGCCCTAACATTTTTGGTAGTTAGAAGCACCATTTTCTTTAAATACACAGAAAATGTTAGGTTTTGCTTTATCTCTATTTTGAAACACACATTTTAATTAATATTATGTTCCTTTGAAGTCTAATGAACTTTTGAAACTTCTGTGTGCTAAACCAGTAAAGCTACACTAGAACATAATGATTATCTTTCAGTGATTCTGCTGTTCTGGAGGGTGTAATGGGATAGGAAGCAGTTGCTGTGTACAAGCTGCATACAGTTGCTACATCTTTAAAAGCTTACTTGCAAAGTCAAGAAGAAAAAGAAATGGTTTGAAGATTAAAGCCCTTCAAGTAAATATAGTAGTGTACAGAATTATTGCAAAGCACGTGAAAAAAATGAAGATAGTAAAAGGGTCAGATTGGGCTTGGCCCTATCCTTGTTTCATGGACTAAGCAAAGCAATATGGACACAGGCCAGTCTGTAAGGAAGCAAACTGACACTCATTTTCACAGGTCCCCTTTCCTTTCCTAACCACAGAAACTTTGCAGAATGAAAGTCATGCCTCCACCTTTCCTCCTTCCATCATCCTCATGAAATTAAAAAATGCAAGGGAAATGCCATTCAGTGGTGAAGCTGAAAGAGCACTTTCTTCTAAAAGGGAAGATGACCTGCTCCACTGTGTGGAACAGAACAGCTGAGATCTTGGAGGAGAGGAAGAAATAGCCTTTTGTATTACAGGAATGCTCAAAACACTCCAATGATGAGTAAGAATTTTCAGTCAGAAATAAATTGCCTCTCCCCTGAAAATTTCCACACAGAAATCTTAAATATTCCGTTTATTGATGGGTATGAGCGATCATATTTGTGCATTCACACAATGGTGAAATCAGATGTTTGGTACTCCACTGAAAGCATATTCCGGATGCACTAAACATGGACAGCAGGCAACATTCAGTCATTCAGTCGAGAACTTAGGTTGTTCTTTCTTCTCTCCTTCCTGAAATAAAGATTAAGCTTCTATTTCATCTCATGGAAGCAGAAGGCAGGTTTGTTGTAGCCATTCTGTGGAACACCGTTGCAATAAAGAAACCAAAAGCTTTTTTAAAAGTAGTGATTTTAATAACAATGATTGACCAACAAAGTCTTAATGACAATATATGCCATCATAATTAAGCCCTTTTAGCAGCAATCAGGACCATCCTTGACTGGGTTGGATAGATCAAATTATCTAATATAATAAATCAGTTTTATTACCCGAGATACAGCTATTGAATTGGTGTTAGACTTATGGGAAAATATTTCAGACATCATTTCTGAGTATGTTTACTTGGTTGGTTGCTGTGGTTCATTATATAATTCTGAGAAACAAATTGCTTAATTGAATGTCCATAAAATGATGGTTGCCAACAATTATTTAATGAAGGAGGTGGAAGAAAATAATACTTTGATGCAAAAGCTAAGGACTCCATACTAAATTGCAAAAGCAAAGACCTACATACTCAATTTTCAACAGAGAAGGTTAAGCTATGTTTAAAAAATATCTATTAAATAAATAAGCTATGAAAGCATAGAAATGTAAGTATTTGTTATGGCTTCTGAACATTTAGTTAATCAAGTATTACAAATTATGTCAAGAAGTACAATTATTTCTGGGTGGGTTAAGTCCTACTGGAAGCAAAAAGAACAAGAGTGACTCAAGAAAGAAATTTCTGCAGACGAATTGATAAAGTCAACTGTAAAACCTACATGTATGTACACAAAAATATTTCATGCAGAAAAAGTTTCCTCTGGTCACTAAAAATCCCCATGCAGACCTCTCTGCCAGAGGTTTGCAAGACTTCAGACAGTCTATCCTACACCACTTTCTCCTTACATTTTTCCCACAGAAAATCACCGCTCAACTGAGCAACATTTTCGGACAAAGCAAGACAGGAAACGCTTCAAAACAGCAGGAAACAAATCTCAAGAGCAGTGAATAAGTGCTACCCAGGAAAAACTGAGCACTTCAGCTGATAACAAAAACTGAATCACTGAAGCCCCATCTGTTGGGAAATGCCTCAAAAATTTCACAACAAATTGGAACTGACATTAAAATCAATCCATGACTATGAAGAACTCTGTTGGTGAATAGAAGTATTTGATTTCTATTTCCTGAATTGGCATATTACTTTCAAGGGAATCTCTGAGCAAGCTTGCTAGTCTCCATAAACTGACCTGAAGTGAATCAAGTTCTAGCTTTAGTTATTTACTGGAACTCAGAGCTCTTCAAAATGGACATTAGGCAATTTTCCCTATAAAGCTCAATTATGGAAAAATTTTAGTTTTTTACAATGCTTTGATTTCAGAGGGATAGAGGGAAAATCTACTGTAAGTGTGTAGTTCCATTAACTTTCAAAAAGCCCTAGTTTTCAGCTTTTATTATGTGAACTTAAGTACAGAAATAGGTTTCAAACAGAAAGTATGCACTGAACTAAATATAGATACAATATGTCTATGTCACAGCAAAACAGAGCATCCACATTTTTGATTCACCTGACTCCAATATAGTCACATGCAGTAAATACCTCAGAAACAAACACTGAAATAGAGACTAATTACTACTCACATGAGGTAACTGAAGGTACTTGTCAATATCTTAGAGAAGAGACAGCTGAGGCAAATTAACTCTTAAATCAGTCAGTTGATTGCAAAAGCCTGTTTCCCCTCCCTCATTACTGGGAACACACATGTAGATGCTAGCTCCCCGTTTAGTCTCCTGCCTGCCAAGCTCTGCCAGACCTGTCCTGGCTCCTCCTAGCTCAGCCCCCTCTGCAGGACCCTTCCCCATTGTGTCTATCTCTCAGCCTTTTATACTCCAGATACTGACCCATTACAGATTTTTCACTTCTGTTTCTAGCTGCAGTCTGCCTTACTAGTTGTGACTGGTTCCCACAATTAAACCTGGGTTATTCTCTCTCTCAGGGTGTTTTCTGTGTGAATGGAAGACAGGGGAGCTGAGGGAAGAAGAGAATATCTGAAGTTAATCTAGCATGGACAAACAGAGGTGTTTAGCTCCAATATTCAGCAGAAAACAGCAAAGGCAAAAAAGGCCTCCTGAATAAAGTTGATTCATCCACACAAAGCACTAATTAGAAAGGAAAACCAAAAATTGTTCATCCAGTAATAAATGATTACTCAGAGATGTTTCAACTCTCCTGTTTTTCTTAGTCAGACAATCTGACATAGAACTTGGCTCATTCCGTTCAGACAATTAAAGTTCCCAGTGTACTCACATTATGTTTCAGATTTGTAGTATATTAAGCCATAGTAATACAGCATCTTAGGATTATTTATGTCAAAAAAGACCTTAAGGGTCATCAAGTCCAACCATAAACCTAACACTGTCAAGTCCACCACTAAATCATGTCCCTAAGCACCACATCTACGCATCTTTTCAATTGCTCCAGAGATGGTGACTTACCAGCTTCCCTGGGCAACTTGTTCCAATATTTGACAAACCTTCCAGTAAAAGAATTTTCCTAATATCCAATCTAAACCTCCCCTGGTGCATCTCAAGGCCATTTCCTTTTGTCCTAACACTTGTTACATGGGAGAAGAGACCAACATCCACCTCACTATAGCCTGCTTTCAGGTTCCAGTTCACAAGGTAAGTATTGCCTTAGATTCCATTAAGTGTTCCAATGTCTTTTTTCATTTGGTTTCACATTTTCAGTTTGCTCCAATACTTTAAAGGCAGTGTTTACAGCAGCAGGCATCTTTACATACCAGAAATTCTACAGCATGTGTCCTGTCATTTGGTTATAAGGCAACAGTGCATGAGAGCTCATGACTCTAATCCTAAATTGTCTGCTTCCCAGTACCAGATACTACTAGGTGTTTTCTAAAAATAACTGAAAAAGCAGGAAAAGGCATTTTGCTCTCAGGCTGAAAACTTGTCCATAACCAAGTAAAAATGAGAACAGATCAGCAAAACTGTCCACCTGTTCAATAAAGGTTTAAAAGAGCAGTTCAGAATGCATAGTTCACTTCAGATACTGCAAGTTGTATTTCTAATCTCTAGATAGTAGAACTATCAAAATACTATCATGGTTTTGGCATGTATCAGGTCAAACTCATTTTCTTTAATAAAAACGTATTTATCTGAACTGCTCCATTCCCTAGAAAAAGTGTGAATTAAGCACGCCAACATTAGCCAGTTATAAAGAAGTCAACTTTATGTCCCATTGTCTCAGTTTCAGTTCGAAACTGGGCAGAAACACCAATTAGTGTAGTAGTTTAGATTTTCCAATTTCAATATACTCATTTTCTGCTGTGAGATAGAATTAGGAGAAATAGCAAGGCAGGCCTAAAACAAACACAAAGAACAACACAACAGTCAATGCACAACCAGCACACCCATATCAAACCAAATGAACACAAGTGTTTATAAAACAGGTCTGTAAGATACAACCACATTCTGTATGCAAATATCACACAAGTAAAGGTAAATCAAATCTATGTTAGAATTAAAAAATCAAATGTTACTATTTCACCAAATGATGTTCAGATCAATATTTGTGCAGATTTACTATTTCATTTCAGTGTTCCATTAACCCTGCAGCTCTGTGCCTTATTTCAGTAGTATTAAGTAATCCTGCAACTCATCATATTGTAAATATATGAGAATTCCAACTCATTTATTATTACCCTTTAGCCTATTCATTGAATGCTGCAACACTCAGTGGAATACAGACATGTTGTGATATTATTAGACCACCTCATGACATGTAAAGACAAGCTGAAGAACACATCTCTTTACTAGTTATAACACTTGAACCTGCAATCTTAATAACTTTATCTTTTCATTTAAAAAAATTAAAAATAAATAAAAAAGAGAGAGGAGGGATTTAAATACCCCTACCAGCCAAAAGTGAAGCTGATGAACCATTTCTTGCCCTATCCAAATCCTTCAACAACTAAAGTACAGGGTGCATGAACCCAGATGTACTGTCAAAGCTCATCCATGAAGGAAAAGAAAATTTACACATATCCTTATTTCTGGCAAACAAGAAGGTCAACCAAAATTTTAGCTTCAGCAAACTTTATTCCTGGTATATCGACAAAAGAAATTGGAATGGACACTGCATTTTCTGGGAGTTTGTGAACAAGAACCACCATTTTTATTTGCTTTTTCCTACCAGTCAAAAAACATAATCTCACTTCCCAGGTGTCTAAAGCACTGCTAATATATATTTCATGGTTGGATAAACATAAAAATGCCTACATGTACAGGAAAAAATATGAGCTGAAAAATGCTGCTGTCATCAGTAAAGCCTAAGTCTCACCCAAAAGACAGAGACATGGTTCTAAAAATTTTAATCTTTCAAAAACTAAAGAAACATAAATTCACAAATTTGACCATGCAATATATTTGAAGAAATGTTCAACAAACACCAAAAAAAAATCCTGATGATTTGAAATAAGTATGAACAGGTTCTTTTTATTCCTTTTCAAAGTGTCACAGGAAATAAAAGTTTAAAAACTTTTCTTTTAATATTTGTGTCCTTTCTGGAGCTGTACTCAAATGAATACTGATTATTTACAAGCAAAGGATCAAAAGTCAAAGCAATAAATGCTTAAATGGAACACACTCTACTCTTTTTCTATGGAAAAATTATTGAAAAATAAATAGGAATATACATAATTTCAAAGTTTATTCTTGATGTTGAGCTTCAAAGCTTGAAAAGCCCCAAACTCACAGTGCTGTGGAGAATACAAATATGCTGTAATATTATTAGCAAGATTTATTTGGTAACTGAAATGCAATGGTAATTTTCTTGTTAAACCCACATGATTTACGTGCACAGAGAATCTGTCTCCTGTGATTACTGGAATGTGGTCCCACAAGATGCCAGAGACACAGTGCTTTTGCTCCATGGGTTTCCTGCCTGGAGACAAACCGAGATCAATCCACACCATAAACCATGCAGAGTGATCCTGTGCCAGCATGGATATCTGAACACAAGACCAGGGAACTTATTCTTGGCTATGAATACAAACAGAATGAATGAGGGATTTTGACAATCTTACATGTAAACTGGACTAATAATTCTCCCAGAAGGAAAATTCTGGGATCTGAAGATAGTAAAATTAGGCCCAGAAACAGGAAAACTATGAACCTATCAAGGGGCCTGGGAGAAGCTGGGGGGATGTACTGTATTGCTTTTTCTTTATTTTTTTTTTTGCCTTAAGATACATCGTCTGCTGGCTTTAATTGATCAGAAGAGTGGACATTCACAAAGAGTTTGATTTATTAATATTGGCAGGATTTTCTGCATTGACAGCTGTGGTACTTCCTTCAATGTTACTCCTAGAATTTCTTTCTTTGCAATGTCACCACTGAACACTGAAGGGAAAATCTTAGAAGTGGACAGGTGTGGTGATCAGCTTCAGTGAGCAACCAGGGAGACACCACTCATGGAAGAATTAGGTTTATGTGAAATACAGGACCCAGAATGTGGTTTCTCTGCAGGGACAGGAACGGCATCCTGTGACAAGGCATGCACAGGAGAACTACAGATGGCTAATCTGTGTAAAACTTTTGCAAAAATGACAATAAAACCCTTTTAAAAATGGAGTATGGTTGCCAAGATATAGGTACAAATTTAAAAGGAGGAAAACCAGAAATACAAGAGGCACAGAAGTGTGTCCAGGTTGTTTTACGTTGAGAAAGAAACCTTTTGATATGCTAAAACATATATGCAGGAAAAGTAATTTCAACATTTCATTTAATTCCTGAAGTTATCTGAGTTTCCAGAAGGGGCAAACATTTCCTTCATTTCCTTATAGTCGGCTTGGTTGTTGTCAAAGCTAACACATTTTTTAAGACTCTCTATTTTTCAAAGCTACTTTACCTTATCTTCTATGCTAGACAAACTGACATCACAAAACACTCTGTCACAAAGGACAAGCAGGAAAACTCCTTGAACAGGTCTTTGGCACATTTTCTCTGGCTGAGTAGTACACTCAAAAATCCAACCGGTTTTTGCATTGCGTGAATAGAGCAAGAGTTTTGGAGAGGGAGTCTAAAGACAACACATTAATGAGATCTGAAAAGGCACAGAAATAAAAACTGCCTGGGTCAAATTACCACTTTGAATATGCCCAGTACAGAAAGTAAAAGTAGCAATGGCAGAAAAAATCTAAGGCAGCAAAACTTGGTGTACTGATTCAGCAACTCATTGCTGAACTTATCAATGTCAATCAGATCATCCATGATTTTATGCTACATCCAGGCAACATTATTTCACTGTGTCTTAAAATTTCAGACTGTTTTCCAGAATAAGCCTGAGAGGTGTTACCTTACCTTATGCATTCACTCACCAACTAATATGGGGAAGAGAATCTGTTTTAACCTCTGTTGGCTGATGTGATGTGTCAATGCCAACTGTACAACATGACAGCACTCTGAGAAGCAGCAAATGATGCTCTTCTCAGCAAAGGGATAAACTACTACTTCAAAAGCAAGGGATAAACTACTACTTCAAAAGCAAAGTATCTGAGAATAAGGGCCAGCCTGACACCCAGGCTGCGCTAGTTTAAAACCTCTCTTAAGAATAATATTAATTCCTGTGCAGACAGCCTTCTGCAGACACAAGGCAGCTTATGAGCCATTCAGCATGGTCATCACCAGTACACTGCTATACAGCACAACAGACAACTTTGATTCGGCTTAATGAATGCCATGTTAAACCACGTCTTTCAGCAAATGTGAATTACGTGCAGAATTAGCTTCTGTTATTTTCCTTTTAGCTCTAAAACCAGGGAATGCAGCAATTCCAAAAGCCTGATCTTGATGAAGTCAAACCATAGACTGAAAATTCAGTTTAAGAGTCAGACAATTTTTTTTTTTTTTTAAAGACAACTATTCATATAGATGTGTATTATAGGTAAAGACAGAGTCATGTAAAGGTGGTTGGGAGGACAACTGGCTTCTTTGTCACTCTGCAGAATGTGAATTTGTATTTGCAACATGGAAATAAATGATCTCAAAATATCTCTCTGATAAATCACAACTTGTTATTTTAACATTGTTTTGTAGAAACCAAAATAACTGTGAAAATGTTCAAAGCAACTGATAAAGACCCCTCACACCTTTAAAATGGGCTGTAAGGAATTCTGATAGAGACATTGAAGTGTCAGGGGCAAACATGAAACAGGTCACACTGTATAGCAGACAGCTGCAATGGTAACCCCCCTTTACTGACTCTGCACTCCAGCTCTTTCATGCTGCCTTCACAACTTAAGGCTTCCTTATATTTCATCTGAGCTGATTCAACTTTGATTAGCTGGGATTCAAATCTCTGTTACCAAAAAACATGTAAAAGTTGAATGAACCCACTGATGCAATATCAAATCTGTCTCTTGGTTCATTTTTGTTCCTGAACGTAAGATAAATATTTTGTGAAAGATCATGAATTGTCAAGATGAACATCTGAAAGAAGCTAGAGTCAAGCCTTCATTGTAATTTCTCTGCTAATAAATTATTTACAAGAAGAGAATGTCAAATAGTACACAAAAAGACATTAGACAACTTATTATCTGCACTTTAGTTTGGTTGACAAGCAGTTTTGAAAGGACTGCTTGCAGTATAACCAGGAAATATGGAGAGTAAGATAAGAGCACAAGAAAGGAACTATTAATTGTGAATTAAGGATAATATTAGCTTAATGTATAAAGGGACCACGTGACTGCAACTGGTTTATAACCCAAACACTGTCCCTTAAGCAACTATTGGTGCACACAAATGGATGCAGGATGACGCCGTTACGTTCAGCCACCTTGGCGAGGTCGGAAGCCATGCAGGCAGCAGTGAAGTGATGTGCCCTGTCATTTCCCAGCTGTGCTCAAGCTGACTGGATGCAGAGGATGGCACAGCCATCAGAGCCACTGCAGGCAGGAATAGCCCTGGTGCCCGTGGTGTCCCCATCACAGCTCCCAGCAGATGGTTCCCTCTCATTCCCAGGGTGTGGCCAGGGAGGCAGCAGGGCAGTGCCTGCAAATGCTGCTCTCATGCTATGGCTGCTCCTGTCCTGCTGCTCCTGCTCCTCCAAACCCACAGTAACACGGACACTGCCACCACCTCCTCCACATACCAGCCCTTCCTAAAATACTGCCCTTATAGCATCAGCTTTATGTCCCACCTCCCTTATCACACTTAACACTTGCTCTGACCCTTTGTGATTACATAAGTCAACAACATCAAATCAGTAAAAAAAGTACTGTAATTAAGGGAAGTGAATAAATAGGACTGAAGCCCTCCTTGGGGACATATTGCAAGAGAATGTAAAATATTTTTTTTAAAAAATCAGTTTTTAAGGCTCACAAGCACCTTATATGCAGAGATTCAATGTTTACCAAAGTGAAAGGTATGTAGGAAAAGACTATCTGATCACTAGCTGTGGCAAGGAGAATTTTTTCCACAATGCTCTCCAAAGTACACTAAGGCCCATCACTTCAAGTTTCACTTTTCATTAAGCAAAGGAAGTCTATCTTTGTGATTAACAACAAAAAACGAAACAAACAAACAAACAAAAACCTTACTATGGCTGCAGACAATAAAAGAAGACTGAAGACTTTCCTGGATGGCAGCATTCTCTCACTAGATATTCACAACAAAGAAGAAACAGGAACTCCGATCAAGGGAGTCGCTCAAGAGTGGAAGCCTATCCATCATACACGAGCTTCTACTATTCCTTATCTGGTTTTTTTTAACCTATACTCTTACTGCCCACTACACATAATTTTTTACTGTCTGAATAGTTCTTTATATTCTACCCCCTTATTCACAAAGCTACCACTGGAAATTATATCACAGAGCATTATACATTCCCTGTAGTAATGCTCTTGGCTTTATACCAAATGAACTCAGTTTATTCACTGAGTTCCAAATTTATTAGACATACCTGATTATTTTCATTTGTGATACAAACTTGTCTGACTTGCTCCCCAGCTTTAGACTAGTGATCTGTCAATCTCTGGTAAAGGAAAGTTGCTTTAGTATAACAGTTCTCTCCTTGACTGATACCACCAGATTAAGTTGGTGGGGAGTTTTTTTGGTCTGGTTGAATATAAGGCACACTGAGTATACTGAATATAAAGTGCACATGCACTAGAAGAGGATGAAAAATTTAAGAAAGATAAACAATATTACCAGCAAGCCAGATTACTCATGTGAAGACATAAAAGAGATGTAAATCCACCATGGTTCACTGTTTTAATACTGAACATGAATTTTAAAAAAAGTCTTCTTGCTAAAAAGATTTTTAAAAAAAAAAATTGCATGCATGTGTTTACAAGACTTTCTGCATACTGGTCCCACTGTTTTTCAGAACTAGCCTTTCAGATTAGCAGTCTTACAATGTATGAAAACAGTGCATGTGACCACTTTCTTCACCTCATTCTGCTACAGATTTGCATTCAGTTCTTACACAGCACTTAAACAGCCACGGTGAATTACGTATCTCTCAGATTTTTCTTTTTCTCTTAATTCCAACATCTAAGATATATTAAGGTATTTCCCTTCTTTGTAGGATATGAAAAGCCTCTGAAGCACACACTATATGACATAGATGGCTTAGCACTTCCAAAAATGCCTGTGAACAAATGTTTTTCAGTACTCCCAGGTCCGATTCAGCAAAAAGATTACAGTTTCCTGGGGATCCATAGCATGCATTCACCAATATTTTGCCAGGAGCAAAATTTTACTAGAATTTATCATCATGAAATTTTAGTCTTTTTATACAAAATACACTCAGCTAGACAAAAACATTTCACACCTTTCATTTGAACAGAAACCTACACATTAAGCCAGTTTATAAATTGTGCCAATTTTGCCAGCAACGAGATGTTTTCCCCTCAGTTCTAGGTGCAATTTGTTTAACATGGTTTAAAAATGCAGGTTTGAATGCGGCATTCAATTTTCAAGAACAGTGCATGGATATGGAAGGATCTGAGTAACTCCAGGAATTTCTGCTCCCCAAAAATGCAGGGAGAATAAATGAACTTCGTTATAAAGTTCCTTGGACACTTAGGTATCCCATTAAAAAAAAAATAGAAAAAAAAAAAAGAAGGAAAAGAAAACCAAACCCAAGCAAGAAGTGCTTATTAGTGAAAAAAAAAATTTCAATTCCAATCAGTAAGGAAAATGTTTCAAAGTACAATCCCCTGCTACTGCCACAGGAATAAGACAGCACAAAGTGACTCGTCAAGAGAGAGAAATGTTTACTGTTCTTACAAAGACTGGAAATCTGGCATGGGAAAGAGACATATGTCATAGGAAAATAAAAAGTTAAAAAGGTAATAAATATTTAAACACAAATAGAGATTCTGGAATTTATCCCTGTGCTTTTGAATCAGTTTGTAAGGCTCCCCTGTGACTTTGGACGTTTTGTTGGGCAGCTATTGGTTCATAGTTTCTAAGCTCTAATTTGCTTTAATCTTTGTGATTGAATAATGATGAACTGCAGAGCCTGGAACTATGCAGCAGAAGCCTTTCATCCATCCATCTAGTTTCTTTGCAAAATGCCTTCTGCCACTGATCACTGTTTCTCTTAGTCCATTTGTTGAACACTAAAATAAATTTCACAATTCCCCAGCCATAATTTTAAAAGTACTCAAACAAATTAATGGAAGCCTATGTCTCACATCCCTATCTATGTTAATGAACTGCCTTTCCCAGTTGTATCATAATTACCAATTTGGCCAAAATAAGCTTTAACTAGGATTCACAATATGTTTTCTATAAACACACAACAGTATTCTGAAATACAAAACAGTAGGCCAAACATCCAGAGACTTACAGAAAACCAAAGGATATGCTGGCATAGAGGTGATTGTTTTTTACTTTGCTTGCCTAGGAAAATGAAGTTTCTGCTATCATTCTGCACATATATACCCACAAAAGGGTGAAGGGTGGGCAACACTTGCATGTCTGAAGCCTTTAGGTGTCTGCAGTCTCTTCCCCATATTCAGTTGCAGCAAAATGTCTCATACAAGGAGCTGCACTGAGAATAAAAGTTCCTAAAGGTTTTGTGCAAACACATAGCTGGAAAACACAGACTCCATTATTAATCCAACTAGCAATTAACACATCCACCAGGGATGTGAGCTTTTATTCTTGATAGATAGCCTACCACCTCAACGTAAAGCAGAGACAAATCTTTCCTAATGGGCATCTGTTGCATACTAGGATAGCAAAACATAAATTGTAAGTGGTTTAATGTCTCATATCAGCAATTAATACACTTGCTTGCTGATTCATCTTACAGAATGAGTAGCTGTCGAGGTGCTGTGGGACAGAGAGAATCAGTATGGGCAGTTCTCCTCTCTATTTTAAAGGGATAACTTAGACTGCTACTACTATGCTATTTACAGAGTACTTCCCATTAATCCTACATGCACATGGCTCATACATTAGAGTCCTTGCCAGAATATGAGTATTTAGTAAGATGGTGAAGTCATCCTAAAGCAAATGTTAAAAACTGGTTTGACAGTGTTTTCTAGCTGGCTTCATACTAGATTGTCTTTCTATCTTCATTAAAATTATTCCTGTGTTTCCGTTTTATTTTAATTATTGTGATAACAGGAAAAATTTAATGTCATGACAAATTGATATACAGATTTGCCCATTTGCCCACATAGCAGTTTTGAAATTAAACACTCATGTAGGAAAAGATTTTTTTTTAAAGTCAGAATGTGAGAAGCAGGATGGACTACTTTCCCATCTGTTCAGCTGTGGGTTTTTTTGTTGTTGTTGTTTGGTTTTTTTAATACAAACAAAAATGCAATTTATTTATGGAATTTACAGGTCTCTAAATAATAGCCCACTATTTCCTTTTACAGCGCTGTAGTAGAAAACAAAACATTTATTTAGCATTTGTGGCTCTATTCACAGACAGAATGGTTGCAGAGAGATCCCTTCAAGTGTCTATTATACTACATGAATTCTAAGACTTTCAAGTACTCTTCCTTACAATGTATTAGCTCAGACAGAGACTGCTAAATAAGCAAATATGACTTTATAATAAATTTAATTGAAGTCAAGAATAGATTTAGGCAAATCCATGTTAAAGGCTCCTACAACAAATCAAATTATTTTCTACATTTGTGTAATGTTCTTCCAAAATGTAATACATCAGAGAAAGTAGTGACCAAGTATACAGTAATTTGCTATGAGATCATGAAAAACATTCTGAGAAACCAAAACCGCATGTAAATCAATATCTAACACACTATATGCATCCACTGTATCTAACAACTGAAAATAAACCTTTATGTAACCATTCATTAATGAAGTCTCAAAGTACTAACCATGTGTGCACAAAGTATGAATTTAAACTGTGAGATAAATGAACCAAAAGAAATTTATGCAATGTTCACAAGTCTATGTGATGATCACAGAGTAAATTCAATTCAGAGCTCCAGTGCACTGTTGAGATCCTGCTCTATTCTGTACACTTGTCATTGCAAACGGACCAAAAAAAAAAGTATGTTTAATATGTTGAAATTAAAGCTTACAGTTATGAAATTTTCTTAAACTTTAGAAACAAAAATATTACACGGAGAAAAGCTTGCGGTAAAATTCTACAGTACAGATAAGACAATTTGAAAAAAGTTGCAACCAGTTGAAATAAAAAAAAAATTGTAACCAGTTTGAAAAAAATGTAACTGTAAGACCAGTTTAACAATCGGTTTTTCACACAGGTTCTGTCCAGTCTACAAACCACACCCACTCACCTCTCTACTTAAAACAGGTCCACCACTCCTTTCTTCCAGCAGTACAGTTGGTTGTATTTTATATTTGGATTATATAGATTCTGTTTTATTTTTCGACTGCAAACTCTGAGGAAGAGAGTATGGAGCATAACAGAAGTCCAAGGTCTGTTTTCCAAGGAGGAAGCAGGTCAGCTGTGCAGTCATCCAGCACTGCCCACTCGATGGAATGCTCACTGCCCACTCCAATATTTCATGAGCCTGATGGTGACTCAGAGAGGAGCCAGTGAATACCAGAATCCACGTCTTCTTTTTGGGTGACCCTACACTTCACATCTTCAGAGCCTGGATTCAAGACCAAGATATCTCTTCACTAATTCACTGCATTTTTTAATTCACTGTACATTCAAACTAACATGTAATTTACCTTGATCAAGCTGTTCATTCTTAATTCCTTTCCCTTTATTTTTAAAATAATCCCTTGACACTTTGAATTTCCTGTTGCTGAACAAATTAAAACAGATCTAAGTCCAAGGAACCTAACACCTGCAACTGCCATCAAATGCTGAAGATTCATCCATAAAGAAAACAGGGATGTCTTATCAAATTGAAAGTAAATTTCCAGGTAATCTGCCCTTGTCTGTTATGTACTGCCAAAAGGCAGATGTCTAAAAACATTCACATCAAGTATCTGCAATTTGACCAAAGAAATTTATATTAAATAGTTTAAAATTACGTAGTCAAGTGTAGTTATTGAAACAAGAAATATTATTTTCATGCCCTGAGCCGGGATATATTAATACATAGCAGTATACAAACAATAGATACTGTTATTGGATTAAAAGGAAAAATATGTGAATAAAGGAATTTCCATTATTAAAAGAAACAGGCATTAAGATCTCCCTGAATTATATAAAGCTATTCCTACAAAACTATTGAAAATTATCCACTCATTTAGGCTTGAAATCAGTTCCAAATGGAAAACCTCTGCAAGCATCCTAGTAGAAGTTAAGATGACAACCAAATGTTATAAAGACAGATTTTCAAGTAGAGAGGTTTTGCCTTCATAAGGGACAGCAAAACATGTATTGGGGAAATTTCAGGCAATTCAGACAGTGATGGGCTGGTGGTATGAACAAAAACCTCAGTAAGCTCCTAAATACAGTGCCTAATGCTTGGCTTTACCCAACAAAACCTCTGAAAATAAAAGAGAGGCTCAGTTTGATGTGAGGGGAGGAAGAACAAGCAGAGGCATACAAAGAGAAGATTTAACAGGCCAGGAAAATGATCCTCACTTGTACTTCTGAATAGATTTGAGAAGAGTATGTAGACTGAGAAAGATTATCTGAAAGAGGGTCAATCCCTGTACAAGCACAGGCCACTCTGTACTTTACATAGGTGTAAGAGCAGCCACAAGAACATCTAGCCATGTAATGTGGCTGCTCTCATGACCAAAGATGATTTTATTATGGATTTCCAAATTCCAGGGCTATCAAGACTGAAGAGCGCAAAGTATATAATATTTGATACACATATGATATTTATCTCCTGTAGACATTTATCTACTCTGAGCACGTACATGCACACAGATATGTGTAAAACATACACTGTTCAAGCTCTAAGCCAGTAAAGGATACAACAGAAGTACTGTGGGGGGGGAAATCATAAGTGTGATGCTCTAACTAGGGATCATCCACAGAAGTATGAGAATGAGCTGTTCTCAAATTACCGATTTTGTCTTCCCTTCAGGGAAAAACTGGCTGAAAAGCAAAATTCATGCCTTATGGCTATTTAAAAGAAATACATTCTCTGTATGCATGTATTACTAACCAGAAATAGAAACAAACATTATTCCTGAAGTCACTATTTTACAGAGGAGTTGGTAAATCTTTTCTGTCACTTCTATCACTATGTCACCTTAATCTCAAGGAGATGCCATACATGCTCACTGCTGTACATACAAACAACAAAAATTCCCCACGTACTATTTCTTCCCTGAATGATGCACTTTTATATCACTGTATCACACCATTATAGGATTATTATTCTGAAGATCTCACGGGCTTCCTGAAAATAAGACTCAGAACTATGAATCTCAAATAACCACACATTGCCCTGCAAGATACCAACCAAGAAGATGACCAGGAAAAACCTAATGCACAGCTTTCCTGGTGCTGGTGGATTGCAAACACAGGAGCAACTGACATGATGGGCTACAACATGCAACATGGGAGATAGGAAGAGACAACAGCAATGTGTCCTCTGTGAGGACAGAGCCCAAGCTTTTTGGGGCAGAACACCCACCCCAAATGTGGGATTTGCCACAAGCAACCATCTGCAGCATGTTCACTGACCTGTAGCAGAAATGCTGTGTCCAAGCTTTTAACAGGAGCACTTTTACAGGAGCACTTAACAGCAAGGCCTTATACACTAGGTAGCTACTCAGACAGAAGGGACCATCATGCAAGTAATTTCACACTTCAAAAGCTGCCTTGAGTATTTCAGTAAATCAAAGGCTTCCCAGACTGATTAAAATTGAGTGTGCAGTGGAAGAACATCCTCGCCATGGCTGAGGAAGGAGCTGATTCAGTCACACATCATTCCTGTCCTGGTCTTGCAAAACACCTGCACTCTTCTTCCAAGTAACTGTAGGCAGGCTGCTATGGAAATCAGCAATACAACTGTCGTGAGCATTACCCCAGTTAGCATTCTCTAAACAGAGAACAACATACAGTGTCTCTTTTCCAGCAGCTAGGACTGTGAGCAGCAGTGCCTCCAGAAGCCTTCAGATTGTGAGCAGCCATACCCTTCACTTCAATTATCTGCCTCATGTAACACGCCAAGTTATTTTTATAAATTAGTGCTTCATCAATTTTTATTTCCCATTATTTTAAAGTTTTAAACATCATTCTAAAGATTTGATTTGCAGACTCTAGAGGAGCCCTCATCCTAAATTGAAGGCTGCCTAGATATGTGCTATTGGTACATACAGTTATTCCCAATCTAGAGCACTTAGTATGCTGAATAAGGTTGCACAGTCCGAAACTAAAATGTCAAACACCGTCCCTAATCTTCACCCCAAATGGTCCCCAGTACTGTGAAAACAACCGGCTTGTATTACAGACCATAATTTTGATGTCTAGCATTACACTGTAGTAGTTAAAAGAATGTTTTCAGGTTGTTGATCATGATTTCTAAATACAAGAAGTATATTTCATATGTATGGTGGTAAGAAAATCTTTCAAATAAAATGCGGTACTTATGTAATTCAACTTTCTCTTTAGGCTAACAAAAAGCTTTGACAAACGGATTTTGACCAGAGGTTTTGAACACATAGCGGGATAGTTTACACACTCAGACAGTTTACTACTATGAAGTGTATTTCTTAAAGATGAAGGAGAATCTTTTCCCACAGCAGCATCTCCAGCTACTTACATGTTATAAACCTGCAGAAAGTGACATTTAGCCGTAATTGCAGAACTTCAAAATACTTCACGGGTTTTGCAAGCTTTTGTGCAGAGGTTTTTTCCAGCACTTCAAATGCCTCCAGAGAGACATATTATACATAGGAAGATCTAAGATACTTCTTGCGATCCAGAAAAGACAATTCTGCTGCCATAAAATGAGGAATGTAAATTAAGTTGGTTTACTGCTTTATAACTCAAGTAATATTGACACTTGATCCATGAAAGCAGCCTCCTTCTCATCTACTTTCTCAGAAGCATAATTAGCATTTTAAAGGCACAGAATCTTATTTTTACAGTTTTAGAGTTTCCCCTAGAGGTGCTTCCAGATGTTTTTTCCAGATCTACTTGCTGGAAAGTAAGGTGCCCAGACAGCTTTCTTACAGAAATTAGAATTGTGAAATGAGGTTCATAACTCCACATAGTCTCCATTGACTTCTGAATATTGTAGAGTTTATTTTAAAAACAGGTACGTGTAGGAAGCCAAATATATAGCAGAATTCATCTTTAGACGGAGGTACATGTATGCTCATGTATTGCAGGGCAAAAAGAATAAGAAATTCTGATGATGCCACTTTTGCTTCTCTCCTAACATAAGGCAACACAAGAACCTCAATGATTTCCTGGTTGCTTCTTGCTCACATTTAGGCCAACCTCAGATAGCCCAAAACCACAGAGCTTCTCAACTACATCTACGGATGTACCTGCAGAAGGAAGTAGTTCACCTAAGGATGCAACTGAATTCTTGTACATTAGTTCCTGCTTTAAATACGGGGAATTCATGGAATTTTTGGAGAACAAAGACACAAATACAGCCTTACCCACTTTTCTCATACAGAAAGAGAACACTTTTTCTGGCAGAAGTCTTCACAAGCAGCAGGTCTGTATTTCAAGAATGCAATTCTGAAGATTACTGAACAACTGCAGTCTGGAAAGCACCTCTTTCCCCTCAAAATCACAGACAGAAGCACTCTCACCAAATATCTTGCTTCTGTCCCTCTTGCAGTTCTCTGTGCTTTGTCTAGAAATGCAACTATTCACCTTTTCCTCTTTTTAAGGGTCATATATATCCTCTTTCTATCACAGCATAAAGAATGGAAAAGCAAACCCACTATATTTTGCTGCCTTCTTTCATGCAGTCTGGCTAGACCTTTATGACCCCAGCTACTTGTGATCTCATGCTCACAGTTCTACAGCCATCAAAAACCTTTAGAGAAGGCATACAGGTGTGTATTCACATAGTGGTCAGTACTATCATGCAGTAAATAGCAGGGGAAATCTTATATCTTTTCATACTCTTTAGACTAAAAGGAAGATGACAGATAATGTTCTTGTAAAATTTTCCAAAAGAGAACTGATGCCCAAATATTTTACTTTCCCCAAAAACTACCTTTGCTGCAGTTAGACAAATACAGCTAATATATAATAGTAAATAGTTAATAGTAAAACCAAAAAGCAAGTCTCGTTTCAAAGAGAAAAAGTCATGGACTCAGTGCTGTACACACAGGGTTTAGAAAGAATTATATATTAATCTTAATAAAGAGTTGTACATAGACACACGGAAGCACAGCACAAAAAGCTACAGAAACCTGGACCTGAGAAAACAACCAACTGGGTATAATACATATCACATGAGGGAATAATGCTTGAGATTAACCTTGGGATTTTCATTTCAGAAAGAAGTATTGTAGCATCATAAAGAGGTTACAAAAAGGCAGAAAGATGTACATGAAAGGGCAGATTTTGCAGGAGCATAGTGACAAATGGCACTATCAAATCACTGCTAACAACTGGATTTCTCTATTAAGCAAAGCATGCAGTGAATACTCTCATCCACCTATCAAAAATCCGAAGGTTTAGGGGTTTTCTAAATTAACAAAACTTAGCAAACATAAATAGCATTGAAAACATGGAGAATAATACAATATATAATCACTAATCGGTAAGATCAGCTCTCCCTTTGGAGGTTAAGTTATTTAATGTAGTGGAATGGAAAGCTGATGAACAAAACAGATTAATAAATTGAAATATAAGCAATTCTAATTAAGACACCCCAAGGAACTAGCCAAGACAACATCACAAGACACATAAGACACATAAGACAACATCACAACACACATAAGACAGTAAGTTGCGAAAAGAAGCATTTGATGACCTATTAATACAAATGCTTAAGAATTAACTAGTTGAAAGACTAACGACAGTGTAGAAAGAAATTATCTCCTTGTGCATTCAATCATCCAGGAAGGTCCTTTCTTATCTCAGTGAGCTTAAATAAAATGAGAGGTGATCATCATCAGATGGTATCATGATTTCTATACACTTAGCTTGGAAACACCTCTAGCACAGGTGCAGTAAGTATGTGTATATATATGTATATATAAAATATCCAATAAAACTCCTGTATTTGACAGAGAAGTTGATCTACCTGAAAAAGCAGCAGAGTAAGTATTTTTGCATGTAGGTTAATGGAGTTGCTTAGTTCAGGGACAGTGAGCTCTGCCAGGAACTGCACCTCTGGAAGGCCCCTATCTTGCCCCATTCATAATGTGTCTTCTAACGCTGGCTCCTCGGCACTGTAAACCAAATTTGCTCTTGCATCCATTACTCCAGCTGACCTGAAATAGACTACTTCTATGTTTTACCTTTTTATCTTTTAAATTTTACCTTTGCATTCTGTGTCAGTAAAGCTGTTTCATAAAAAAGTATAACACATAACTCACAGAATGAGAATGAATGCACCCCAGACATTAAAACCTGTAGAGACATGGCTCTGATGCTGACTTTTCCTCAAAACCTGTCCTCAGTGGGGAACTCTACACATGTATCAGTGCTTTGTTACTTGAAAACAACTGCACTGCACTGACCAAACTCTTATACTTCACATAAATGTTTGCCATTTAATAACCAATAAAACAGTTGTGAGAAGAACTGTTTGTGAATTCTGCTGCATTCAGGGACATACAGCTGTGATACCAACTGGTAATGGATACAGGCAGGCAGCTGTGAGTGATGAAACCTAGAGCTCCAAGGCAACTGTGAAGCTGATGATTTTCCCCTCCTTTTTCACTTGAAAAAAATCTGATTAGCATAGATTAATTCCCAAAGCCTGTTTATACTATATATAAAATGATAGGAGAGAGAGCAAAGCTCTCTCAAGCATAATTCTAATGACTTTACTTCTTTAGGGGTCAAAAGCAAGTCAAATAAAATCAATGTCCATTTGTGCTGTAGAAGCTGAAGCATACAGTTCATTATTCAGAACTGTTAAAAGAGTCAATCAAAACATTTTGGCATACAGAGAAACTAGGAAAAGCTACCTCACATAATTATGAATGAAGATCTATTTAACATAGCAAATGCAAAACAGCAAAGAATTTTAGAAACAATTCTGTGATTAAGAATCAGTGCTTTATATTAAGGCAAATATTAACAGCTAC
The DNA here is from genome assembly GCF_963662255.1 of Cinclus cinclus. Lineage (NCBI taxonomy): Eukaryota > Metazoa > Chordata > Aves > Passeriformes > Cinclidae > Cinclus > Cinclus cinclus. The sequence goes on along the minus strand of NC_085046.1, from coordinate 111,310,396 downwards.
ATTAAGCATGAATATAGAATTTTAAAAAGATTTTTAAATATTCCCAACTTCTTAGTATTATACCTGTTGGAATCAATGACATTTTGACACTAAATTAAATATAATAGCAAAATAGTCTTTACATCAAGAAAGAATCATAGGATATGATTACAATCACTCATGATTTTCATTTGTACAAGATTATGAAATTCCCTTTAGTTTTCACAGAAAGCAGAAGAAATATGAATGTCATAAAAAGCACTCTCATTCTTACTTCTTTATGGTTAGCTGTTTAAAAAAAAATACAAAGAGTGGAGGGGAAAAGGCATGTGTTTTGTTTTACTTGAACAGCTTTTATTTACACTTAAATCTGAGTCTATTTGAATAATTTGACCAAAACTCATATAAAATGTACTTAAAATGACATTTCCAACATCTTCAACATGAAACCAAGTACATTTTTCACTATTTGAAAAAAAAACACATTGAGAATGAGCAAAAAAATAAAATAAAGCCAAACTTCAGAATAATCTGATGAATAAATTGTTCCTCCTCTGGTGTTATCTCAGAAGCTCCAAGCAATGAAAACTTCTGAAATGCTTGATGTTTATTTGCTTTAAAAGCATACCTTTGAATCAAAATCTCAACCAACCAAGGTATGAACACCCAAATCTAAGAGCAAGGAACAAATGCCATAGAAAAAAAATTAAAAATTCATCCCTGTTCCAGACGATAACATTGCGGAATTGTCCAATCAATCAATTACACCCACAGCACCCCTGAAGCCATGAATTCTTTCACAGACTCAGTATCTATGCCACTATTAAAGCAGTAAAGCATCAGTGCCGTCACCTCAATCTTATCCTACACAGGAATTTCTGTGGCTGCTGAAAAGCACCCTGTGAGCACCAGTGTGGGACTTTCACTCTACTCCAAGTTTTATTCCACACTGGGAATGTCCACTGCCACCCTCAGGGCATGACTGTTTTCACTGTGCTCAGTCCGTGGCATGGGGGAACTCCTGCTTTTCACAGTGGAACATACAGCACAGCCTTTCATATACCATCCATTCCTTACCTCTGAAGTGCCCAAGTGGCACAGCAAACTTTGACCAGCAGTATCATTTATCCATGTTCTGGCCTCATGTGCAAAGCCTTAATCCATTTTATAGAACAATTATGTATGTAAAATATATAAATAAATATATTACATATATTTATATATGCCAGCCAAAACTATTGCTACATAAGTATCACAGTGAAGAACTTTCATGGTTTTGCCAAACATTACCCAAAATCAACCAGAGAACGAATCACAAAATTAATCTCATTCCAAACACTCTTCTTGATTAGTTTTCCTCTACTCATTACTTTAATAAATTGAAGAGACTAAGTCCCCAGGAAACAACCCAGCCCTTGGCTGCTGCAGCACCAAATTCATCACACAACAGAGCATTCCACCTCTTTTGGCCAATTCGAGCTAATTACTGAAGATAAGGCTTAGAGTCCCAAATGACAGTGACAGCCACAACTGAAGTGTGCAGTGGAAAAAAGCTTTGTATATCACGTAGCTCCTCTTCTTCATAAGGGGTAGACACATCACCTACTAAATCAATCTCTCAAGACTAAATCAGTTGGTCAAGATGAATAATAATTTCTTCCTTGTATAATTAAATACATGTGTGACTTTCCCTGGATGTGTTTCCACTGCATTCCCTGGTGTTGATTATAGATATATCTCTGAGACATTACCTGTTTTGAGTTCTGGGTTTTTGTTTTTTTAATGTATGCTTTCTCTCTTTCCTCTGATCTGCAGCAGAAATGCAGAAAATGTAGGTTGGCCACAACAACGCTAAGGCTTTCTGCTCTTCCAGTTAATGGCAGATAAAACTCTGAGCAAATACAAAAGTTTCTCTGTGTAATCATGCTGAGCCAGTGTCACAGCATACTGCCAGAGGTACATGTTGATGCAGCAGACTCATATTGGGATTCAACCCAAACACATTCAGGCCTCTCTCTGGAAACCTGAGCTGAAAGCACAGCCATGTGAAGGGCCAAGAAACGTAGCACATTAAATCCATTAAATGTTTCTTATCATTCACAACAACTCTTTAGCTTTTTAACAATGAATGCAAGCAGATGTGGTGATGACTACCAGAAAGAAATACTGACAGCTCAGGCACAAGGACCAGTGCTAAGTTACAAGCATGAAGAAATAGTACTCACTTGAGCGCTTCAGAGGGAAGAACTGAGAGCAGACGACAGCTCCTGCTTTTTTGTGTTAATATTCAATCTAAGATGAATAAATAGAAATTCCACACTCAGCTGGGTTGGGTTGGCTAGAAAAATCACATTTAATTGTTGGTGGTTTTAATTTTGCTTACAGATCTTTCTGTCAGTTCATGAAAGCTATGCCCAAAAAGCCAAAAAGCATAACTGACTAAACATGAAAAAAATCAGGAAAAATAACTTCTGAGCTTGCCCTGAAATTTCTGAATAAAGGTCAACAGTCTTCTCTAGTAAAGAGATTTACACAGAATTAAAACAAAAATGCATACTATAATGTTGAATATAGTGTACTTTGGAAATCTCGGGTTCAAAAGATACAAGCCAAGTGGGATACAGAACATTAAACAGGATTCTAGAATAGCCTTACAGTGATGTGTGTGATTGCCACTCCTGATTTTTTAAAATTAAGAACTACACACAGAAACAAAAAATATATTATTTTGTAAAACAAAATATCAATATGCAGGAAGGCTTTCTGAAAAGTACCAAGTAAAAGATAATGTGTGAAGGTAAAGGAGGTTGATTAATACCTTAAAAGTGGATGTTTTTAATGATGCCTTTAAAGACCTCAAGTCTTACCTTCCCCTTTCTTTTTGAGTTTCCAACAGAAAAAGCAACATTTCTTTTTTTTCTCAAACCTTGTGAAAACTCAGTTCTTTAGCCACGTAAAAGAGGGAAAATCTGACTGTAAGTGAAAGTCTAGAGCACCATGTTCTTTAATTCAGTGATGGGGACCTTCATTAGATTATCTCATAGCTATGGGACAAGACACTGCAAAAGCCAAATGATAAATCATTAAATTATGTTTTCTTCCTCTCCAGGCAAGGAGTGAGTATTGCATTAGATTAGTTTGAAGGACTAAAAAAGGAAAAAGAGAAGTCTGCAATATGCATCAGAAGTGACAAAGCTAATACAATTTTTAAACCCCGTTTATTCATATAATCAGGCATAAGCAGTTACTCACGCTAATTGTGGAAACCTCAAATGTAATACATAGCCCAAATGAATTCCAGATCAGTGCATGCTTCAGTGTTTCATGTTCTCCCTTGCACATGCCTAGTGAAAGCCTGCCACTCTGCAACAGAGGGAGGAATTACTACGATAGAACCATAGGCAGACTTTGCCAAAAACTACACTTTTTTATATATGAGGCAGAATAAGCTGAGTGTTTTAAGTTAACGGATAGGTTTGCATCCCACTGTCTAGCAGCAGTTATTCTAATTGTGTTTCATAGCCTCACCAGAGAGATGGAAATATGAACAATCCACAGGAACATTCTTCATTAACTGCACTGAAAGAAATGACACTCCCTTCAGCCAGTTTGCCTTCTACCATTACAGGAAAGGATTAGTTAATCTTTATGCTATAAATTTGAGCTAGTTACATGTTCACCATACTGACATCCCAACATTTTTTAATCTTATGGTGTCAATCTTGCATCTACATAAAAATGTGTATTTCAGCACGTAAAAAGATCTCTTGCTGCTGACAACTCAAAGTGCGTTAACCTGGAAGCCTTGAGATTGCCACACACACCCACACACTCCTTTCAGTACAGATCTCACGGATTAGAAAATTAAATATCCAAAGCTCAACAGACATGTCACACACAGTGGCATTTCTGCAGAAACATATGTTTCCAACTCTTACTTTCATCTTTTAAAAGCAACTTTTACTTTCATCACTATTAGCAAGTTATTTTCCTAAGTTATTTCCTACACACATACCGTGCCCAGTGCCCCTGCTGAAACTACCACATTCACTGAAACTGACTGAGCTCCTAGTGAAACATCAGAGTTTAGCTGTAAAGCTGTGTAAATACTTTTATTCTTTGCTGCTTTCATGTTAGAATACAACATGCATCAAGGTCACTGTAACAGATTGCAGTTTTCAGGCTCATAGAGAAGACACTGAGGAAATCAGTAAGCAAACTTAATTAAACAGTGTCTGAAATTCTGCCTTCCCCCAAACCTGCCCAGAATTCACATCTCTATTTCAGAGTCAGGTCTTTTCACAGGTGCAGAAAGCAGGCAGCTTAGCTTAAATGCTATCACTGCTGAAAGGTGAACAGAACTCGTTCTTTGCAGTGTGACAGGTCTGCTTTGAGCTCTCCGAGTTTTCAGCTAGAGATCACAGCCCCATGGGCCTCTTCCTTTGAAGTGGAGTTCCTCTGAGAGCAGAATTAGTCCCCTGCCTACAACCTGTCCTCCTTACACTGAAATAAATTACAGTCAACTTTTCCTTTCATTGTCAAGTATAGCAATAAATATCCACAGGCTAGAAGCAAACAAACAAGGCTGGACAAACCGTGACCTCACAGCAAGAGCATCTCAAAGAAAAACACCAGGCAGGGCAGAAGAAAGTTAAGGGCATAAAAATCAAAACTCTGGGCTCAGTATCTGAATCCATAAGTGCGTATGAACAGCTAACACACATCTTGCCTCTCTCCCACAAGAATCACTGATGGAAAGCAAATAAAGAACTCCTACAATTTCGGTACAGCTCAGCAAAGAGGAGAAGGCATTTTACATTATTAAATGCCTATAAGAAGGCATCATCTCTAGCAGTTGCAGAAGTGGAAAGCTCTGGGACACGGAGCTTCCTTTCCGGGTATGCACCGGAGCACCGCACCAGCGGGATGCCCGCGGCGCACTCCGGCGGAGTTGGAGCGGGGCTCCCCTACAAGCCCGGCCACCAATTTCCCGCACCTTAACCCCCGGGAACTGCTGCTGGCGCCGCCGACCATCCTGCCTCCGAACTGGGAGCAAGCGACCAGCAGCTGCAAAAAAAAAAAAAAGTCACTCGAGACGAAGGGAACGCAGCGAAAAGGAAGCAAGCGCTTACTTGCCTATACAGCACCGCCGGACGACCTCCTCGCAGCTGTGAAACGCTGTGGCTCTCGTCCTCCTCCCACCGCTCCGTGCTAGTTCCAAAATAATTCCTCCGGGCGCCGGCACATCCCCGGGCTCAGCCGAGGAGCGTAGGGAGCCCGGCCGCCTCGCCCCCCCGCCCTGTGCCCATGGTGTCAGCCACAACCCGGCAACTCGCGCTCCTGGCCGCCGGCTAGCACGGCACCGCAGCCCGGCCGCCGCCGCGCTGAGGGCGAGCGTGGGGCTCCCCGCGCCCTTCCCGGAGACGGAGCGGGGGCGCCGGGCGGGGGCGTGCGGAGAGCAGCGCCGCCCCTCCGCGGCGGCGAGCGGCCAGGCGAGGCGCGGCGAGGCGAGCCCAGGGGAGGGGAGGCGGCGCGGCGCCGCCACCGCGGCCGCAGCCAGGCGCGGCGATGCCGGCCCCGCCCGGGACCCCCGCCCGCCCCCCGCCGCTCCCGGGGCGCTCCGTAACGCCGCCCCGCTGCCGGCGCCACCAAATCCGGTGACGCGCAGCCCTTCCCCGGGCCGGCCCCCGTGCCGGAGAGGGGCGAGCGGGCGGTGAGGCGGGAGCCGCTTCCCACGGGCAGCGGGAGGGTGAGCCGGGACCACCGGGTGAGCGCGACCCCCGGCGCGCAGGGACGGCGCGGTCCCGGGCGCGCTGCCAGAGCTGCCGGGCCGCTCGCGGGAGGCGGTGTTATCCCGGACCGCGGGAGAGCCCGCTCGCCCGGAGCCCGCGGAGCTTTCACCGGTCCGAGGGAGCTGCGGCCACCCGCTCCCCCCGTGCTCGGCAGGAAAGTTATCCGCCCCCTCCTGCCTCACTGACCCTCCGCTTTTGCCCAGCTGCCTGGGCTGCGCTTTCTGCCAGCTGTGTGACTGGGTTTCGACTCGCCAGAGGGAACGTACATCGATCTCCCGTGTTGGGATGAAATTTGGTGCCGCTTTTGTCACTTTGCCTGGCTGGCTTGGCGCGGCAGCGGCGCTGCCTTCTCCCCGCCCCGTCTCCCAGCCTCTAACACGGAGCACGGCTCTGCGGCGCCCACCGCCAGCGGCACTCAGCCAGCTCCGCTCGTCCGGGCAGCCTCGGACAAGGAGGGGGCTCAAAGGGAGCAAAAGGAGTCAGGAACGAGCTGCCCTGTGCCTCCCGGAAAGCCCTGCGTGATCCTCGCCCTCCTGTTCCGCACGCTGGTGTTCCAGCAGCGCACACGGGCGCCCTGCTGGAGATCCCCCTGCAGGCATGGCCCTCCCCGTCGGACAGCGCTGCAATGACACGCTCTAACGCAGCTATCAGTCACTTACCAGGCACACCCATATATATAATACATATATATGTATGTACGTGTATGAACACACCCCCCACAAGCACAGGTGGCCGCCGCGGGGAAGCCGCGTGTCCCCGCGGACGGGTCCGCCAGAAGTCGACCTGCCGCGGCGAAGGCAGGAGAAGAATTAACGCAGCAGGGAAAAGCAGCGGGAGCCGGCCCTCGGCACCGCGCTCCCCGGCGCTGTCCGCGGGCTCTCCGCCCGCCGGCGCTGCGAAGACATGCGGGCAGGGAATCCCGCGGAGCCTCTGCGCCTCCTTGGTGTGGGGGAGAGCCCGGCCGTCGTGGGACTTGTGCTAAATTGGGAGTGAGCGGAGCGGCAGTGGTCTCAGCCGCATACTCTGCGCCCTTTACAGCTCTTGGGAATGTTTCTCTGCAGTTAGGCTGAGGATGTCAGGGAGGGTGGTCACAATTAAAAGTCCGCTAAAATGAGATGGAGCTTTGATTTTCTGTAGCTCTTCTGAGAGCCCTTTTTCCTTCAACTTCTTTAGGCTTGCAATGAAAAGTGGTTTTTACGGGCATCTTACAGTTAAGGGCTTTTCCTCAACCAAGCTGGCACAAACAAAAATGTTGTTTTTCTGTCCATTATGCGCTTCTTTTGTAAATATTACCTTCAACCATGTGCAGGGAGCTATTAAGCGGGGAAAGGATTTTAAAAGACAGCTTCATGCAAGCTAATTGTAAAGCGAAGATAGTTGCTCTGTAGAACAAAGTTAACTGTTGTGTTGATAAATGTATTAGAAAATGTAGTGGTAAGTTTCATCCCTAATTGAACGGATTTGTACTTCAGTTCTCGTCTTGAGATACAGATCTTTATCTTTCCTTGTATCTTAGTATTGAATTGATGTCAACAGAGTTCTTGATAGCTACAAACTAACCAAGCTTTTTGTCCTGTTGTGGCTCTATTGAAAGATCAGATAGTTTGAGCTAACAATTCTCCTGACAAGACTGAAAAAATAAATTATTGAAGCTATACATATGTGAGGTCTGGGATGATTGAAATACATGTCTGAGAATTGAAATAAATGAAATGTAATGAAAAACTAATCAAAGGCAGAAGTGAAGTGGAACTGTAACCCTCTTTGCTCATGCGCTGAGAAAGGCAACACCGAAGAGAGAAGTTTCTAAACAAAGTAGAAACAAAATAATATTTTATGATATTTTTATTACTCTGTGTAGAGTCAGTCCCTCACTCTAATTCCAACAGGGTCAACCTTCTTGGTTTTCACTATCAAAGTCACCTATAGATTAATCGGTACATGTCCTGTTCCCCCCATTTGTGGGAAGATCTGTCATCTTTCGTGGAGATCTCCCGCTTCTTTCTTTGTATGATGATGAAGAGCGGATAGCTCAAGCAAGAAAGAATGTTTCATTTCACAAGAGGAAGTTGCTATATTTTAGTGCAGTATCTTTCAAACTATTCCTACATTTATTGAAATACATCTATGTTGCAAGTTTCATTACCACTAAGAATATGCTGAACCTGAAGTCTACCAACCCAGGTGAAAAGAGTGTACATTTTTTTTATAATTATCAAACACATTGTATGAAATAAGTGTGTGATCCAGTTTTACACACAATTAGAAGGTTACAATTTTGTAGTATTTTTGCTTCAGGCAGCGCAAACACAACATATGATTTTTACATATACAGAAATCAGATGTTAGGTAAACTTAAGATGTAGTCAACAACATGAAAAAGTATTTATAGTCAGAGTGCCAGAATTGTTTTTGTGTAGTATGGAGAATATTAATTAAGAAGTTTCACATAATAAGCTGACAGTAGATTGGCTTCTGTTTTAGATTCTTCAGCTTCAGCGGCCTGGCACCAATCAAGTCACCAACAAGGATGGAGTGACAAAGGAGGAACAGCATTAAAAATGGAAGAAATAGAGGCTAAGCATGAAGATAAATTGTCATTGTTGAAAAAATATGAGAATGAAAGGAAGAATTTTGCCCACAAAGCAAAGGAGTGACACCCTTGGTAAAACTGTATTGACTACCTATCTGCAAGAGAGAATTTGTCTTCTTTTCTCTTTGCAAAATTACTACACCATCCATTTTTTTTTCTTCTGAAAGTATAGCTCACTTTGTTTGTGGGCAGGGGTTCTGACATTTGGCAGCTAAACATATGTGCATATGACTGTCACACATAAGCCTCACTCCAAAAGTGCTGGGAAATAAAGAGCAGAGAACTCAGGCTTTGAAAAAGTGCACAGGAAAAGAAACTACCAGTTATAGTGGACAAGTAGGATGAATATATAAGGAAGATGTTAAGATGCTTTGGGAAATACAGTTTTTTGTCCAACATTACTGCAATGTTAGATTTTCCATTGCTGTAGCAGGTCCTGCCACCTCTGGCAGCCCATCGTGGCTGATGGGTTATTAATTGATTCTGTGTGAATAGAATTAATATATTTTCAATATCCACATTTGGCACAGATAGCAGTCAGAGTAGCAAATGTAACACCATTAAGGACAGGTGTCACGATTTATAAAAAGTAGATCACAAGATCATCTATAAGCACCTTGGTACTTCCTGTATCAAGGTGTAAATGAGGAGCACATTCCCAGTTTCTGCATGATATAGTTTTGTTTTTAATTTCCATTCACAGACTAATAATGATCCACAAAACTATGTAAAAAAAAAGAAGTCTATGAACATATTCCCTCTTTTTTTTTCTCAACAATTAGTCTAAACTAAGCTTCACAAAAATACTCCACTTACCAGTATCTGGCACCCCTTATGTAAAATAATGTGTCATTTGTCACCATGGCTTGTAATCTGAAAATATGACTGGGAAAATTATGGAGACCAAAATAGCCTTTTGCAGTCTGTAGGTGGCCAAAAAATTCTGCAGCTATATTCCATAATATTCCTTGCTGCCGTGATTTTTTCTCAAGAGCTCTTGTCAATCTGCTTAAAACTCTCACTCACATGGGCCCAAAGAGAGACACTGGGGTTTTTTCAAATTGCAACTAAATAAAGTCAAACATTAAAATCCCTCTTTTCACATGTAAACAGGACATTAGCAATTCCATAAATTCTACATTAATTAAATTCTGGGCTTTTCAAATCATCTCAAGGCTTGGAGAATTTAAACGCTAACAGCAGAGAATCTCAAGCAAAACTGGGATATTGATAGTTTTAATATCATTCCTTAATCCTCAATTTTACACACAGCCTCTATATCATATTCAGTATTGTTATTATTTATGGTAGTCTATAAATGGGTTGCATCTCATTAATTGGTATTTTAACTTAGAAGAGAATTTGGATAAAATTTTAACAAAGGATTGCAACTACTGTCAAGGAGATTATCAGCCTTATCTGCCTTAGTAATGAATTTATTAAAATCAACTATCACAAATTAAAAGAGACAAGTAAAAATCATAGGCTATAAATCATAGGATCCAAGAAAATTATTGATTATTTTTTCCTGTTTTATTCTCAACCAAAAATAATTATCTTTACATTCTAACAAATATTCTATTTCTTTACCAAAAGGAGATAAATTTCCCCTATATGTGCATTTAAAAATCAATTGGACACATTGAAAAGTCTGAACTTATTTTTCCATTTGAAAGAAAAATAATTCATAAAAATATAATTTGAAAATTACTAACATACATTCTGCATAAGAAAAGTATAATATAAAATACTATCAAGGATGGGAAAAAAATTCTGTTATCGTCACAATTTTTGAAGTGATAGTTAAAAGATGAGACAACATAATTCAAATCTTGGATGTGATCAGATAATTTGTTTAAAGTATTTTGAAATATGTGTGGGTGCAGGTGTAGTTTATAAAAGTGATTGGTACATTCCTGGCATTAAAGATCATTTGTTTGAGGCAACTTTTGTGGATGAAAGTCTCAGCTCCAGAGCTGAGCCACTTCGTGAGGTGAGGCTTAGGTACACAATTTCTCTCTTTACAGATAATCCCTTGCAGTTGGGTATTAAGACATGGTCTGCCCAGCATCTCCAGCCTGGACCAGGAGTATGCCTGTGGGAGGATGAAGAGAGCAAGGACTGTTTAATCACTAAATGCTCTCAGATGGTTCAGGGTTTTTTCACATTTGTAGCTCCCAGGGAGATGAGATAAAAAGAAGCTGCTTCCAGGGCTGCCAGAGAAGTGGAGGGGTGGTTCTGCCTATGAATGAATGAGGCAAGCCTTCCCACCCTGGAGTTACCACAGCTTCCCTCCAAACCTTCAATAGAAAGGACAACAACTTCAGCTCAGATTTTTTCTCCTCAGTTCCACAACAACAGTGTGGTGCTCTGTGAATGAATTCAGTGTTTGCTGTGAATGCAAGAAATGGTAGCTGTACTGCAGAGAAGGGGATGTAGATGTCTCTTGGTGTGGGGAACATGCTTGTGTATGTATGCTGAACACTATGCTGATACTCACTGAATATAAAAATTCATATTCACTGGCCTACTTGGTCTGTCCTGTAAAAGCTAAGTGGTTTTCTGTCACAATGTATGAAGGTAGCATGCATGACCTGCACTTAACCCTGGGGAAGCCATCTGGCCTCTGGTAGCTGTACCATTTTCTGTGGTTTCTTGCAAAAACTGACTCCAGGTCAGAACTGTGTGACTTCACTACATGAATGAGTCAAATACTCCAGATCCTTTGCTGCTGAACTAATAGGAATTGCTTTTCCATCAGTCTTGAAGTTTTGGGGGTTTCCCTGCCCCTCCCAGCCATGGATTAACAGCTCAACAGCTGTGAAATAGTTCCAAACATCACTGTGTCCTTCTCCCACCGCTCTTGATGCCATCTGCTGAACACGGACATGGTTCTTACACAGCTTCCAATAGTGGTTTTGTAGAGCACTGTGATGCTGGTGTTTGCTCAGCCCTCATCTCATGTTGCACAGCCTGCCCCTGCCTTTAGGCCATCTTGGTTAGCTGTCTGACAGAAAGGATACTGATTGCCAGCTGAGTGTTTTTCCATGGTTTCCAGGGACCAAAATAAAGATAAAAGCCAATAGTAGAAATGCAATTAAAAGCACACTTTTGGTTTGGTTGTTGTTTTTCTTTTTAAGCAGTCTATTTTTAGTCACAGTAAACTAATGTCAACTTCCCTGCTTCAGTCTGACATAAATTATGTAACTAGCAGAGTTTTATATGGGTCCTATATCCATTTCTTGGAAGAAGCACACTTGGGGACTCCTCTGCATTGATGTGCTGTTCCAGAATTACAACTGAGGGATTTGTAGGACATACATTGGAGGACACCTTCCTGCAGGATGTCAGAGTTCTACAAGGCTCGATGGTCCCTGGGGACCGAGTTGGTATAGTGACAAAGTCAGGTCCAAGGTCAAGCTGGGAAAAAAGACTCACAGATCAGGGTCTAGTGCCCTAAGGGCCCTTGTGGATGATTTAAATAGAAAACACAGTTCTTTATTTCTTAAGTAAATCTACTCCCAGACATCCCTATCATGAAGGTTTTCTGTTCTGTAGATGTGTGTGCCAGATTATCTCTCATTACAAAAACATGAAGGCACCAAGCTGAAGCGTCAGCTCTGATACAGCATTTCCCAAGAGCTGTTGATTCCAAGGCAAAGGAAGACTTATGCAATTCCAGCACCGTTTTGCTCACAGAAAAAAAACTACCTACAGCCTCTCATTCAGAAGTGATGAGCAGGGTTTTTCTTTAATTATTATAAGAAATGCACATTTTTTACTATTTTTTTTTACAGGGAAGAACATATTGTCATGGTACCTTTGAAGTGTTCCTACTGAGAGGCATTCAGCAGCAATGAAACCTAGGAATGAATTTGGATTATCCACATCTACTTGTATTTTACAGTAATAATCTGTCTTCCAACTGTTACCTCTGTATATTATATCTTTTTAATAATTTTTTCACAGAAATAAAATAAGACATGGAATAAATGTGATGTGTTTTTTCAAGTTATAGGTGAGATCTGCTAAAACTAAGAATGACATCTGCATCCTCTGAGTCCTATATCAGTTCTCTGGTCTTGCTGTCTACATTATCCTCCCCTTTTCCGAAGGAAACTCCCCTGACCCAGGCAATTGCAGGAAAGCCTTGGTCACACTTGATGACAGGAAAAAAACCCAAAATTAATGTATTTTAGCAATCCAATCATTTTAGCAATTCCTTATAAAAGGAGGAAAAATAAATGCAGAATTGCAAAGAAAAAGGAAAAACTATTGCAGAATTATAACATTAAAATCTTGATACTTTAATAATCCATTTTCTCTAGAAACAACATACAATCTAACTTCTGTCCTTGAAGACATGGAAGTTGTTCAAATGATCAACTTCTATCTGAATCTCAATTGCTGACTGCTGTAAATTTTCCTCTTTTGTGCTCAGTAGCTATTCATTAGTAGTAGTGCTTTTCTTTCTTTTGCTACAAATATGTGTGAAAAAGTAGTTAATTTCTTCTCTTCTGTATGTATTTAATTATTTTATTAGACTATGTTATCATAATGAAAGGTTGACTGAAAAAAACCCCTAAGTTCTATTTAAATAAACCTAATTAAATTATTTATTTATATCCAAATAGTAAATTTACTCTTAAGTATATCCTGAATCTGTTTCTCCCATAATAATACCTATCAAAAATGATCTGGTATTATCTGTAGATGTGATTAAAATAGACATAATATTAATTGCAAATATTAATTGCAGCTTGCTCATGATGAAAACAAACCACTTGTCAGTATGTAATAGCTGAACACTGTAGTTTTTATAGGTCAATTATCCTTCAACAGGGGTCCAGCTTTTAAAAAAAAGAGAAGAGTAAGCATGCATCTCAAAGCATCTTATTTTTCATTGCACATTTTGCTTGGAGACTAACTATAAATGGGCCACATATCTATCACAAAGTTATTAAATCCTTAGGAAAACCCATCTTGGGTAAGTTTGCACGGCTCTGAAATAAATATGAATGCCTGTCTTTTTTTTTTCAAAGTAGAAGTAGTCAGTGAGTTAGATTTTTATGCCAACGCTATTGTGAATTCTTTATAGAATTGTGTTTTTACTTACTTTACTTTTTACTGTCTTTTAGTTAATTTTAAAGGAAAAGATTGAGTTAACAGTTGAGCTTAGCATTTGTTTCCAACTTTTGATTAACAGCTTGTTAAAGAAACAAAAATACAACCACTGAATTGCATGAGGCTTGATTAAAAGCAAGCAGTTTTCAATATATACATGCATTTTAGAAATTAAATCTTTTTGGAATTTTTAAGTTATATAGGACAAGAAATGGAGAGAAAGTACATTTTCATTTGATTAGGAAGTGCTGTGGTGTTGATAAAATATCTCAAAATTTTCCAGAGAAATAAAAAATTCAGAAAAGCTGCCTTAACTCTTCCCTTAACATCAGTGGAAAAGTTGATAATGTTTTCTTCTTTAACTCAGTATAGTGATTTTTTTTTCCTAACAAGAAAAAAAATTTAGTATTCTCTGTTCTCATAATATCCCTTTGTTTTGATTCTCTAATTCAAAACCTGATTCTGTAAATCTGAATGGGTGCTGCTGTAACTCTCCACCAAAATGATAAATGATAAATTTATAAATTTGATAAATACTTTTTTTTTGATAAATTGGTTTCTCTGCAACAGAAGCATTATATCAAAACAAACAAGCACCCCCCCACCCCCCAAAAAAGAAAAAAGGTCTAATTCTGTTTATAAAAAAAAAATCCACATACCAGTTTATGTACTGCTCTGCTCGTGCGTGGTGTTATTACTGATTGACATCTGAAATCAAGATAGTATTGATGAGTGTTGATCTTTATCAAAGCTCCTCTGTGCTGTTGTATCAAACCGAAGGCTGGAACAGTCTCGTGCAGCAGCTCCCATAAAGGAGTTGATGTACAGTTGCCAATAGCCAAATAATTTGCTTTCAACACCTGCGCTGATTAGTTGTAGAGGCTTTACATTAGCATGCTGACTCCCTCTCTGCTGTGAGGAAAGGTTGTTCACCTGAAGCCATTTCATGGAAAAAGAGACATATTTTGACAGTCTGGAATACTGAGGGAGGAAAAAATGGAGTCAGAGCTGAAATATGGTAATTGTCATTATAAAACTTATTTCTGAAAAGAAGAGAGGGGTTCACATGTGTAACCTATTCTTCATGTTCTTTCTGATACATCAGGCAAAAGGCTCTGTCTGATCTTTATGGTTCTCTTGTTTAAATTACGGGTTTTGCTTGTGGCTTCCTCTGGTCATGAAATGGTTTAATGCTCCTGGATCACAGAGGAGAATCACTTAGGAGATATTCCACCGTCTCTTGTGATTAAGTACCCTATTAAAACTACAACCCAGACATGAAGATCCTGTAGAGAGACTCTGAAGGCTGACATTTGGAGTTAAAAAGGATCTTAGAAAACCTCTTACATCTGTCTGGGAAACTCAGATTTATTCACATCGACCTTCCTGAGCTTGATATTCTAGCCTGAGCAATAATCCAAGATCTTTCATGAAGCTGCATTCCCCCAAGCTTCCTTAATATTGCCAGCTCTTAGATAATGGGGCTTAAAGTCTTAAGACACCCCGAGATCTTTTAACCCTGAGCTGTTTTGCAGCCCTCACTAAGCTACATGTTGCTCAAATAGTAAGAGCTCAGATGCTGCCTTTAGGCTGTTTTCTTTTGGTACTGTAGTCAGAGAATCTCTCCTGTCCACTGTTGCTCATTCAGAGTGTGAAAACACGAACACTTATTATTATTTACATATTCTGTCCATCTGTGTTTAAGACTCCAAGAAGGAAAGAGCAATAGTACAAGTTCTTCACAGAACTGGGAATCATTATTATAATTTTTTAATGGTGAATGAGGAGGGTCATGGCGAGCTGTGTGCATGCAAGGTCCCTGAAAATCAGCAGCCATGGCTCTACTATTCTGAATACAGCAAAATGCTGTAGTTGCAAAAGAACTCTGAAGTACTGATTGCTAATCTGTTAGTGTTGTTTTCACTGTCTTTAATTCACATGTAAATAATAAATAAAATCATTACTTCTTAAAAGAATTTACACAACATGAAGCATAAATATCCAATGATACCTGAATAAAATATTTCATAAGTGTTTCAATGCTGACAGCACAAACATAAATTATGTAATCTATATACTGTACATCTATGGAAAAATGTCTTCCAAAATATGAAAATGCCACAGAATGGCTAGTTGGAAATCAGGTTGGAAATGCTGAGACTTTGTGGACTTGTGGTTTAAAAAGTAAAAAAATTAAAAGTTCAAAGTTTAAGAAAAAGTAAAAAAGAAAATATATATCAGACTGATGACTCTTATGGACACGCTCTTTACCAACAATGACAGTTGTGCTTGCAGGGTGCCAACAATTCTCAGGAATGAGACTTCTCAATGTATTAGCAGAATTTAAAAAAAGACAAATCTACTTATTTTTTTAAAACTTCCAATAACAAATTTTTTAAAGTATTTCTAACAACTGGTTTGCATTTATAAAATGGCTTTTAAAAGCAATATCTGTACATTATTGTGTTGGTTTTATGTGTGACATTATTGTGGTTCCATACAGGTGTGTCTTGGATGATAATTCATTCTTTGTGATTACAAACTGAAAATTCGTTTGGGATTACAACTCAACATTATTACTGTGAGTTCATAAATTAATCCCATTAAGTTCATTAAAGAAAAAACTCTGAAAAATTAAAATTGCTACTTTTTCTCTAAGTCAGTTCTCTGAAAAACTTTTATCAATTAGATATTTTACTAAAAAATGTCAATTAGAGTTCCCTATAGTGAAAACAGTACTATAACAGACAATATGCAATGTGGATTTAGTGTTCCAGCACTTAAGACTGAGAAAAGAAAAGAAACTTTGCTCCATGAATATTGAGAAATTGCTTCATTAATATTTTTTTCTAAAAATGCTAAAAAAGTAAGAGGGAAACTCATGTTTGTTTCTACGATTTTGATTCAAAGACTGCTTGAATCAATGGAAATTACTCTCCACTTATACATAATTGCCTGATCATTTGGATGAAAGAAGTATTGGTTTTCTGATTTATTTAGTTTAAGGATGAAAGACCTGGTCTCACATTACTGGGAAGAGGGGCTTAACATGAAACCCTCACCATTTCTCTGACTACCAAGCAACAGGCCTCCTGTTTCAAGAAGGTCCCATTTTATAGTCAAAATGAGCATTTCAAAAGAATTTCAATTAGCAGAAATATCCACTTATTATGGAGTGGTTTAAAACAAATCCCCAAACCTCAGAAGCTGCTGTGAAACAGAATTGTTGTCATCTCTGCTATTGCCCACAAAGGGCTTTGAATCAGACCCATTATCACTTTAATCTCTTTATGTGCTTCCCATGAGCAGGACAGAAATGAAAATGGAAAGCTCTGTGCATCAGTGACCTAGATCAGACTACTGAGTTCGTAGCTAGAACAGTAAAATTTCACTGTCCAAGTTCTCCTTCTGCCAACAAGTGCTGAGATAACAGGAAAAGATAATACAAAAGGAAGACATGTATGTGGTGGGGGGTAAATACTTATTTTCTTACAGAAAATTGTACTTAAAATATATATAAAATTTTATCTCTATTTAGTGGCAAACCATGAAGACCTGGAAGCACCACTGCTACCTCCTCGTTCCCAATATTATTTCCTAAAAATCTACTGAAAAACACTGTAAAGCAAACCAAAATATTAGCCAGCTCTGCCTTGGAACTGCTTCTGAAAGGGATGAGTAAGCTTCTTCTTTCAGAAGGGGATAACACTAGTTATCCTTCAGCCAGGATGGCAGCTGCTATAATAATTCCTGTAATTTAAAGGCCCAGTTTACTGACTTATGTGTGGGGAACACTGATAATTATCTGTGGAGGGGGTTACAGACAGATGTCTAGCAATTTGTAATGCTTCTTTTTCTTCGGGTTCCGAAAGACATTTTTATGCCTTAGCTTTACATGCATAACTAAACTGAGTCACTTGTGACAGTGAATCCAATTATTACATTACCTGTTAGGTTTTGGCACACAGTGCAATAACTGAAGCATTTCCTTATGTTTAGAAGATGAGCTGCTCACTTTGTGAGTACTGGAAACTATAGTAAGTGCCAGTTTCTTATTAATGTTGATCACTGTGCATTTATTAATTTGGTATTTGACAGACACAGAGAAATGAATGCAAACAGCTATAGGAGGAAACTAAAAACTGGCTACTGGCATTGTGATAATAACAGTCACAACTGCTTTGTTACTCCATTTTAAAACCAGTAAGAGAATGATAGTGTCAATGTTCATCCCTTAGATAAGGGAATTGTATGCGCAGGATACTCTAGAATCACATTTTAATGTTCTGTTTAATATACTATAACCTCGCCTTTTTTTCTCCTTTCTTCAAAATATTAACAAAATCAAAGTTTTCCTGCAGTTTTGCCTAAAAGAGTCATTTTAATTCTGATGTCAGCAGTGATATCTGTTGTCCAATAAATGAGAAAATAACAATATATTAGAAGTCTTTTTAGAAGGAATTTGAATACGATTGAAGTCTCTGTGGATATGATTTTTTTGTTTTGGAAAGTAGAAAGAGATAATGAAACAAATGATTCAGTATCTCAGTATCTGTAGAAGATGCAACAGGAACAATAAATAAATAATATCACCAGGAGAAAAATGTTCTTTTTTTGATTATACATTTTGCCAACAGCTTTAAGCAATATGTGTGCCAACAGAACACATTATTTTTCTAATGAGTAATATTGATGTCTATCATTATAAAAGCCAGTCAAGTCACAGACACAGACATACACGAGTGCAGCCCTATACATAATTCTCATGCACATAGATGCAAAAAAAATTCTATGAATTACATATTAACCCTACACATGTATAAAACCTTTTTGGTCCTTGAAAAAAATATTCAACATAACATTATTCTTAGAAGATATCTGAATTATCCTGAAGTAACACGGAGAGAAAATGTGATGAACCAAACCCTTTGACTCTTTCTTTTACTTCCTTTTGGTTTAACCTTGTAAAATGGATGTTGCATTTATAAGGTTTTTCGCTCTCTATTTCTTTAAAGAAAAATGTCTCTGCAGTAGTGCTGTCAGAGTCCTGTAGCATGTGAACTTAGGCTATGTCTGAACAGCACAGCTGATGAGCATCTTTGCATGCCTGGAGTCCCAATCCTCAGACACTGATCACAGATGTGATGCTGCTCCCCCTGGCCTGATCAACCACCCACTCCTTCTTACCCTTGGAGATGAGGACATAGGGCAGTGACAGAAGGTGGTGCAATTCTGGGTCTTGCAATTCTGGGTCTGTCTCTTGATATTATCTGGGGTCCAGCAGAGCAAATACCTTCTTGGACAATCTCCTTAAGCTCATTGGAGTCACTGTGAATTTTTCAAGCAAGCACCTATCTCGACTTCTCCGTATGAGAAAATCAGACTAGAAAACACACTAAGGAAATGTTTAACTGAAGGTAAGAATACTTACTCTGAACCACAAGTACTCAAATGGCCTTAGGCTCCAAGAATTATCAGAGTACTTAAAGACCAAGATCTGTAGTTTTTATGCCATATATATGAAATTTTATATTATTTTAGTAGCTGTTTTGATTTTGACCATTTACACTAAGGTAAAGCTTGGACTTGGAAAGAAAGCCAGGCAGAAACTTGGAATACATAAGTCATACTGAAAAAATACATATCAGTTTACAAATTTCAAATGGAAGTCTGTTCATTAAAATGCTGTTCTTAGTAACACAATGTTAATTTTCATACAGCGGAGAAGGTGATAGACTTACTGCTGAATGACAATTAGTAATTGATCTAGTTTCAAATCCCACTGGTGCTCAGAATAGTCTGTAATGTTGCTTAATCTGTTAAAAATTGCCATAAATAGTTTATTTTCAGGGTTTCCAAATCCCAGTAATACATACAGTATTTTCATTAAAACTTATGCAGCTGCTTCTGTCCAGATAGATAATTAAAACTTGAAAGACAAGATAACTCCCAACAAATGCAACAATTTTCTAGATTTAGGCCATATTATTATAATCAGCACTTGTTATATTTAATATCTTTTTTGGCCTGATTTGAAAACTGACATACTGGGATTTCAAACTGTTATGCTACTACCTCATTCCAACTTTGTTAGGGAATCAAATAATTAAATAGGAGTAAATATTAAATCCAGACAAGATTTTTTTAATTACTTTTAATAGTTATGCAGAATCTTCAACTGCTATGGCCACTCACATTCAAGAATTTCAAAAGTAAATTATGGTCTTCTCTTTTAGGACAGGTCTCTGAACACTTTCAAATGGAACACTATTGAAAAGAAGAACACAATCTGATTAAAACTTCTCTAGTGACACAGAGTAGCTTGGGTGAGCATAGTTTATGACTTTATTAATGTAACATAGTCACTATTTTAATTTCAAATTCACTATTTAATTTCAGGGAAACCTTTTGTAGTTAGTAGCAGTCTCTAAAAACTTACCTACAAGGATGCTTGCAGCAGGCTGCCTAAATTATATGAGGATGGTCTGTGTCTCAGTGCACAGAAATTCTTATTTTATTAGTACAACCAATTAAAACTGAGATACTGTCTGACAGCTGTGAAAATTCTTAATAATTAGAATCCGATAAATGATTGCTATGTCATGATTCTGATCCCTGCAGAGTCATCTCACCTTGAGAGTATTTGAGATTAAAGGTAAAGGAAGAAGAAAGAAGATTTGATTTGAATCCATTCCCTCTGGGAAAATGATGGTGGAAGTAAGAACACGAAAGGTATGTTTCTTCCTCAGGGGTTTGTCAATAGTTGTATTACAGCCAACACTAGAACTGTCAGATAAACGAGTCATCAAGAATTCAACTTTGAGACAGGGAGCTGAATTTTTCTCCAGATGCTGAACAGCCAATACAATCCCAAAGAGAAGTAGATTACATTAGTCGTAAATGTCTATAAGTTTCTTTGCAAAAAGGCTGGAAGAAATAATAAGATGCCAGCTACCAAGGGGAATGAAGTGGATGGGAAAGTGTAATTGTCTTTGGTATGAAAAGAGATGCCTTCCCATAGTATTTTCCTCCTGTGGATTTTTACAAAGACCTACCATATCTTAGAGCTTAGAAATACAATCCTGCAAGTCCATCTCACCAGACAATTTTAAAGATGTGCGACACCATTTCTGAACCATGGTTGCTTACAACATTAAGGTAAGAAAACCAACCAAAATCTGTAGATTTGGAACTGTGGGGGCTGTTTTACTTCTAGTAAAAAAAAGGCAAACTCTCAGATAGAGTCTCATTTAAGGTACCAAATGGTTCACTTTTGTAGTAGAATATAATTATGCCACATTTACTCCCTGGAATTTCCTGGATGAAGTAAACCCAAAAATACATATACAAAGTTGTGTTAAATATGCATAGGTGCCTACAATGTGAAAAACCATTCCTTACAGCAATCCATCTTGCCAACCTCCTTTTAACTTTTTGCACAATATACGTAGTTAGCAGATCGTATCAGAGGTTGATAGTAAGACCAGTAAGAATTTTAATAGGAAGGAAAAAAAATCCCATTAAAAATGTAGGAGATAATATTATTTCCCAAAAAAGGTTAGTGAGCAATAATTACTTGAGAGTAAAAGCCAGATTACTTTCAACTGCATTTCACGTATCTAACTTTGAAAGCACAATACCTCAGCAACAGGCTCTGTTAAAAATGTAACTATTATCCATGAAAGATTTGAATATCCATTTTCACAAACAGAAGTGGCATTACTATTCCCTAGACCATTAAAGTCCACCTCCCATTTCTTTGCTCTGGGTTCATATTAAAAAGGGAAAAGAAGTAAACATGATTATACTATTAAACATAAACAATGATTTTTAAACAATGTCCTTGAACATCCTCTTTGGAAGGACAAGCAATTATAATTAAAGCTAAGCAGACAAGAACTTTTTCTGAGTTTCCAAAACTGAAAGCACAAGTAAAAAACTTTATTTTTCAAATTACCCAAAGGTTTGAAAAGCCTTAGTACAAGATGTAACATTTGATGTCCCACATTGCAGAGAATAACCATCATTGAGAAGCGGCTGAATATATTGAGGGGCTCTCTCAGAACTGAACTATGACCTCAAATCAGGACAACTTTGGACATGATGGGAATGTGATATCAGGTGGTCTGACAAACTGACTTTGTAAAAAGAAAGCACTTAGCGAATTCAAAACCAAGCAGTCTTCATTTTCCCTTGACAACTATGAAAATAGAGGGTTGTGAATGCACAGTGACTTTCATACAATTATAAGAAGCCAGTTCATTGAGATGCAAGAAATAACAGGCTCAGTACCATGACAATTAAGCTGAAAAAAATAAAGTTCTAGCTTGTATCTATGGATATTACTGATCTGTGGAGAAGCATTTTATTCAGTTTCTCATCTAAAGCTGTAAAGGGATTTCCATACATATTTATTTAGCTATAAGAATCTTTTTTGTCCTTTCCAGAAACTAGCAATTAGGAATACAAAAGGCATAACAGAGTGTTGTGCTACACCTGTCTTACTATAGCAATCCAGCTATTCTGGTGATAATGGGCACTCAGTGTGGAGCATGTGGCTGCCAGGGTGGAAGGCAGTCTGCAGGATGCAGGTGCTCTCATCTCACTTCTGCCCATGATCCTGCCTGTGCCCAGGAGCCCACACAGCCACCAAGGAGGTTATGATGAATATATCTCAAGACAATGTTGGCTTCCACATAGAAAGATCAAAAGATCCTGACAGCACTGAGGTGTAGAAGGCAGCATTCTCTGCATCACTGTAATTTTACAAGCAGTTTTAAACTGTCATGGTAATGAATCCCTGTGCAAGATATGTTATCCTGGTGTGGGATATTGCATTTAGCTGAAGCGTCTGGGTTGCACATGAAACATCAGTGTTTTCCAGAATGAAGGTATTGAATGAAACTGTGTGAAATACCACATGGCTTTTCATGGACAACCTCTATTTGTGCAAAAAGCAAATACTTTTGGTAACTTACATACCTCTTTCTGGTAACATCATAGTGATTTTCTTTGTATCAAAGGCTTTAGAACAGGAATGCTTGATCACCTGGTAACATTCCATGTTACTGACTGCTAACAATGCAAATAGCTCATATTTACTGTGGCCTTCCAAACAATTTAACAAAAGCTCAGATTTTGGAAAAGAGTGGGGTTTTTTTCCAGAAACGTTTATGGTTGCTTGTCACACATCTATGTTGCATTTCTATCATATGAGGACTATGAAATTCTTTGACAAGAATGGATCTGATCTGTTGCTGTGTATAGATCCTCAGACAAAAGACTGTCGGTATGAAGGCAATAGGTGTCCTGAAAATAGTCCTAAGTAAACAGATTGATTAGAAGTTTTGAGTTCTACAAGCAAGCAAACAGCAAAGAATTTGACTCACCGGTCTTAATTTTAGCACAGTCAGATTATCCAGGAAAGACAAGAAGAGCTTTTGTGTACAGAAAGGACGGGGGAAATAGCAGAATTGAAGCACTCTCTGAAGAATTGTAATATGACTACGCTGCAGTAGGCAAGATACATATATCAAGAATGAGAGCCAATCTGTGTGAGAAGATGAAGTACAGTAATGTGCAGCTGAAAATACCATAAATAAAAATCTGAAATAATGATGAGTCATTACTTAGGTATAGTCTGGATGAGCAAAAGGCAACCATGAGCACCGATAAGATGTTGAATACCTAATTTTATTCCTATGTTTCTCATTTTTTAAAATAGGTACTGCCTACTTATATTTTTTTGATTATGTCTTCTCCTTGGAGGAAATAATAACTGATGATAATAACAATAATAATAATAGTAATAACAATGTAAAAGAAAGACAGATGGAAGAAAAAAAAAAGAGAGACAAGTGATTCACAATAAAATCACTTGCTGCCCCATGTCCAGACCATTCCCCAAGAGCAATCACCCCACAGCAAGCTCCCCTCCATTTATTTACTAATCATCCATGCAATGGAAAAATCCCTTTGTCCAATTAAGATCAGCTGTCCTGGCCATGTTCCCTCTCAGCTTACTGTGCACCTTTTCACTGGCGGAGTAAGAGAATCTGAAAAGTCCTTGACTCCAGCAGTACCTAGCAACAACTAAAACTTCATTGTCTAATCAACATCATTCTCATGGTAAACCCAGAACAGAGCCATATCAACTACTAAGACAGAAATCAACTCTATTCCAGCCAAAACAGGACACCATTAATTTGGTAGAATACAAGAGCCAAAGAACTCTGGAGACACTAATGACTGAGACATGGTCTTTTTCCAAGGTTCACCATATTTTTACAGAATGGAGTAGTGCAATAGTTCCCTCTTTGTATTTTTAAGCTGCAGCTTATGTCAGTGAACAGTGAGAAAAGGCACATTCTAAATCATCTGCTCTGCTTCAGGCAGCCTATAATTTTCTTATGTCTCCAGCTCTTGTTTTTAGGTCCCAGTCCTGATACATGAGCATTAGTGATTCCCAAGCTCTATTTTGGTATGAAGCAGGTGAAGCCAAAACAAAGCCTATACCTTTTTTTTTTTTTTTTTTTTTTTTTTTTTTTTTTTTTTTTTGAGAATGTACTTTTCACTTGGAAGTTGAGAAAACAAGTGACCAAAGTCCTATTGCTGTAGTCTGTCCTCCCACACAATGCCAGGGGCTGTGCATCCCTGCAGTCCTCCATGCTCCTGGTTCACAGCATAAACACCCCACTAGTTTTGGAAGGTAGCACAGATCTTACATTGTTTGGCACATTTCAGATTTGAAAAAAAAAGCCCACACAAATAAAGAAAACTGTGTTTTAGGATAGCAGTGGCACTCCTTCAAGTTCCCAGAGGACCTTTTGCCATGTTTTTCATAGTTCAAGTTCAGCTCCCAGTCCTCATAGCCTGACTGAAGATCTGTTCCTGAGAAGGGTATGTAGGAATGCATGCTCTTTAGGATGTGGCTTCAAAAGATAATCCACAATGTGCCACAGTGGCCACTGTAAAAGTATTATCATTAGTCTGTAACTCATTATTTAGATCACAAACCAGTATATTTTACAGCTGAGTTGCTTAGAAACTTATTATGTTAAATGATAGTGATGATGATGAAGATATTAATAATAGTGATAATATACTGTATGATAATTATGGTAGTAATTAGACCAGTAGTAGTATTAATAATACTAGTGCTATTGCCACTAATAAAGAATATCTTGGTTTTCCTTCCCTTTATTTCTGAGCAGGATATACATAGTAGACTGAAGAACCCCAAATAGACTTAAGCCTTCATTTCAAAGAGTGTTTTACTCTTTATGCTGGCTTTCTTATTCCATATATTTTACTATGACTGTAAATTTTCAGGATCCAGGCCATTAAATAATTTTCCTCAAAAAAATTATTATTTTATTTACATATCTCACAGAGTTTGTTGAATATATGCTCATTCTTGTTCAAAAAACTCTGTATTAATGCAAATAAGAATATTAAGGAACTTTAGTAATATAAATTGCTCCTAGTACTTGATTCCCCCAATGTGACTATACACATAGTATTCATAATATCATTATTTTAGATCCCAGATACATGCTATTATGCAGCAGATGGTGTAGAGCCCATCATGAGTGTGGCTAGAGTTTCCTGACATTTGTAGATGCCTCTTGCAATCTACTACTCATGGAATTACTGGAAAGTCCAGGTTGGATAGGACCTCAAAATCATCTAGTCCAACCTTTCATTGGAAGGGAGGCTTAAATGAGACTCTCAAGTACCCTTTTTTTAATTATCTGTTCATTATTCACATAAATGCTCAATAATGTGGTATAAATCCTAAAATACCAGAATATTCTAAGCAATATTTCAGAGTCTTGGTTGCATCCCAGATTTTGAAATATATATTAATGTTTTTATTTTGCTGTTATTTTGTTTAATTGTTAGTCCCAGATTATGGGAATGCCTTTGGATGGTTTGTCCTAATTATCATAGGTAAGGAACAGCTGCAGCTCAGAGATGTGAGTTCTTGACTAACCTAAGTATATAGTCACTTCCATTTAATTTATATACCTAGAATTAGAGGTAACTTTGAAACTTAAGCCCTATCCTCAAAATTATTTTTTTATCAAATTCATTAGCATCTAACTCAATAGAGTACATCAACAACCCCTTTTAAAACATAAATTATCAAATGCTTCAGGTGAGTCAGTGTAATTCATGCTTTTAACTGCAGCAAAGTCAAATTTTCAAAATATGTTTAACATATTTTTATTGGACTCTTTATGGCAATGCCTAAGGCTTTGATAAAAATTCACAACTACAAGACATAAATGACATTGATAAATTCACTGGGTGGCAGGCTGAAATGAAGAACAGAGGTGAAATTTCAAAATGTGAAAGGCTTCCAAATTTGTGTCTCTGTCTAGCAATAAATCCATACTTAATAGTAACAAATAGTATTTCCAGGACTGATGAAAAAAGAGAACATCTCTTCTCTCCATGGGTGAAGCAGAATATTCAGAAAACCAGAGGAGAAATTAATTAGAATTATCAGCTCCATTGAATTAATTAAATGGTCAAGAACAGGAAATTCCACATAATGCCTGCCAGATTCTTTGTCTGTGGGACCTGATTTTTAATTCTCTTACAGGAATAAATCCATGAAATCGAATATGGTTGTTAATCTTACTCTCTTCAACCTTCCTTTGTCCTACATGTATAATCCTTTGAGAAATCAGGTATTTGTGGACTTGGAGTCAGAGTGCCATGAGATATATGTCTGGATGTAGTAATCATATTTTACTACTGGGAAAAAAATTACTTTAATGGGAAAAATGAAGAGCTGTGACATCCTGCAAAATAAGAAAGGAGCCATTTGTGGATAGCAGGATACCAAGAAGGAAAGAAAAGCATCCTCTTAGAGCTTCCTTGCTTTCAAGCTAGAATAGAACTAGACAAGCCTTTTGCTTAACTAAATATTAATGATTATATAAATATTTTTATATAAATGTTTTATATAAAATTTTAACTGTCTGCTTAAATGATGAACAGGATGTCATTAAAAAATTGCAATACTCTGAACAAAGCTCCTGTGGTGGTAATTACATCTAGTACATTACCTCATAAAAAGCAGTCCATTTGTGTAAGAGAATTAAACTTCAGTTTGAGAATTGTGTGGGTGTACACAAAATAACAAATAAAGAGCTACATTTCTGCTACTCTGTCAAAATGCTTTAGTGGAGAAGTCCCCTCAGAGGACATTTATTTTAGGCATTTAAATGTTGAATTATTCCCAGATTTTCAGCCAACCATTAGAGTTCATTAGAGTGCTGAATACTGCATGTTCTGCATGAAGTCACAAACATACCACTTGTAAATGTTTATTAAAATCTCTAAGATTCATTTGAAGTTTCCACTGATATAAAGTTATTAACAGCACAAATTTTTCTGAACCATCAAGTGTTGGATGGGATAGTGAGGACTTAAATATCAAGTAATTCTCATTTAAACAGCTGTTAAAATGAGTATCTTTTCTGTGTCCTCCTAACAGTCAATTTCCTTCAATGCAGCTAAGAATGAATTGTCAGACAAGTTCACCAATTTAAGCACTGTTGTAAATTAAGGTGTTGTTTTCAACCAGGGCTCAAAACTTAAAATTACATGTTTCATCAGTGCCTACCCCTGAGCATGACTGATGTTAAAACTGTTCCCTTTGGGTAAGGTGTTCATGCCTTTAAGGACAGCCACAGTAACTGCCAAGTTTTGTAGACATAACTGCTATTATTTCTCATGATGCTTTTAAGACAGACAGGCAACACATTTTCCAAGTTTACCAAAAGAGTTTGTTCCAAGGGCTAAATCCATTTTTAAGACCTTTAAGTCACTGGCAATCACAGCAGTTCAAAAACCCTCTCCTGGTCTCTCCTCTCCTCATTTGAAAATGTTTTGATCATCATGAATTCAGGCAACTGTGATACTTAATAACCAGCAGACAACATTAATGAATAATGAGTCTTAGTTCTGACAATGCTTCAGGGTCATGCCAGATGAGGAATAAATGTCGTATAGTGAGTATTCTTTTGCCGAGTCATTAGGAACAAGGATTGGAACAACCTACCCAGAGAAGTGGTTGAGTCTCCATTCCTGGAGGTGTTTAAAAGATGTGCAGATGTGGCACCTGGGGACATGGTTTAGGGGTGGACTTGCTTGCAGCTGATGATCTTAAAACTCTTTTCTAATCTACGTGATTCTATGACTCTATTACAATATCATCTTCTGTCCTATAACAGCTTTTCTGTAGAAACCTTTTTAAAACTATGCCTATTATACACCAATGTTCATTAAAAGTAAACTCACAAAGTGAAAACACTAATCATAGTATTTCTTCTTCCAAGGCTGACTTTTAAACTAATTCCCTGAAAACATAGGTTTCCCAAATGATGCTTGACCTCAGAATGTATCAGGTTATTCAAAATAACTTCAGAACTACCACAGAATTCAAAATTAAATTATAAGATTACTTTTTAAATTGTGATGTTATTGTCCAAATCACCCTTTTCATTATTAAAAATGCACTTCAGTTTTCTAGAAATACGAACAACTGCAATGCTATTGTAGGGGAAAGCAAAGCCCGAAAAATCCTAATTCAGATAATAGGTAATTCTCTGAAAACATGTAAAGAAGAGGAATAAATTCCATAGAAGTGCTAAATTTTTGTTTCAAAATGTGCACTATAAAACATTCTTCAAAATAAATTGAATCTCCTCTTACCCTTAGCACTTCTCTTTTTCCCTTTAATCTGCATATTATTTGCTTATCTTATTACTTTACAAAATTACAGCTTTATTTTAATCAGTACTACAGCTAAGCATATAAGATCTGTCAAAATACCATGGAGTAGGTAATGGAGAGGAAAAGAACATTTGAAATGAACTTTCAATGGCAATAGAATTTTCAAGATATTTTTAAAAAACACTAAAAAGTACTGCATAAGATTTTTTGCTCATGTCATACTGATACATATTTTGATCAAAGTATATCTTTAAAATGCATGTAATGGTCACTCATTTTGAAATTACTCTGTGTGTCCAGAATTTTGTTACATAACATTCCTTTTATCAGTTTTACCTAAATGCTTAAGAGAAGCTTCATGTATGATTTTATTGAATGCTATCTTCTTTCTTTTACTCTGCAGAAAAAAACAATATCCATATCTTTCTTATTGTATTGGCTTCATGCATTGTGTGCAATTCCTACATTTTCTTATTCTCTAATATCAGTATTGGCTTTTAAAGCTTTCTTAACTACCAATTTACTGCTTTATGTTTTAAGTGAAAGGGATTCAGTCCTCTATGTTGAATGTGCATGTAAGCACACACAGTAAACACCACCACTTATGACGAAACATTTCTGAATTGTTGGAGGGGGAAGAAAATCAATTTTTAACACCACATGCAGCTGGGAAAAACTGGCATTTCATATTTGTTCAAAATGGATACTTTTATACTATTTAATTTACTGTCTATAAATTATTTTTGCAAAAGTTGTGTTAGCATTGTTAATCAAATGAAAAATTACAGTTCACGTTGCACAGGAATAAAATACTATTCTAAGAATTTTGAGTGCCTATTTTTTCACAAGAGTGGAGAAAGTAGAACAATAATAATGAGATGTGCTTCCCTAGATATTGCTAGTATTCTATATTATGCTTTTATATGATAACTTTTGCATAGAAGATACTTTGATATTCTTATACCTCACAGATGATAGGTATTACTCCCATTCTTTTATAACTGCTGTGACTTGCAGTAGGTGTGGAGAGATTTTTGTGTGAGTGGCTGCTTAGCTTATTCTCTGGAGCAAATCAGTCTTCTTCTCAAGCAAAATTATTCCTCACAAATTTCTCTACCTTGGTTCCCAAGGTATCTTTTACTAAGATAGTAAAATATGCCCTCATGGATTTGTACTAATAACAGAAGAAATATCATTACTATAGAATGCTTAAGCATGAATTTTATCATATCCAGCTTTACCCACCTAACATGTAGGTACCTGATCTATCATAATAATGTAGATAAATTCACAGAGAGTGAGGCATCTCCAAAGGACAATTCATCTTATGTGCTGTGAATACTTACCTAGGGATGAGAATAGTGGTACTGAAGAGGTTCATTTATCTCCATTGAAGGAATCCACATCACTAGTATAGATTAGGCAGCTAATTTTTAGGTGGCTAATATTGGCTGATGATTCAACCCAGGTGATGAAGTAGCATTGTAGGTCACTGTCCAAGTCCTCTGTACTATGCAGTAGCTGTAACTCCTGCTGATATTACTGTACCTAATCAGCAACCAACCCCACTCTAATGTATCTGAGCAGGAAATTTAGAATTAGATGTACCATCAAATGAAGCCTACCTTTTCAGATTTTTTTTGTTCATCCTTGTTAAGCAGAAAGTGGCTTTGTCTTTATATCGTTCCTCTCTTTCTCATTGGAGCTGGTTCTGGGTTATCCATCTTTGTGTGCTAGAGTGAGGAATTATTCCAAATGTAATACATGTCAGAATAGTCTCATAGATGCCAGATGAAAGACCGTAGAGTTTCTTAGGTATACTCTTCAAGCGTCTTTGATGTATTATTTCTCACATTCTGCATGCTACAAAGCTACAATCGAGGGGCTGAATTTTTGCTTTTCTTCTGGCTGGCAGTCAGATCTATGGCAGGTTAGTACATGACAGTCTTTAATTCTTGGCAAAATATTGCTATGCTGCACAACAGTAAAATGATATAGATTGAGCTGGAAAGAGACCAATGACAGTCACTTAATATATTGTGCCAGAATAACCTTTGTTTTACTGTGTCGATCATCTACTGGCTTACTTTTAGGGATTTGGGTTTTAAGAAAATTTAATGTTCAAATATTCTATGTTCAAGTGTCTTACATTCTGTGGAGAAGAAACCAGGAATTTGGACACATGTCCTTGGAACTGAGATCTATTGCTTTGTGGTTTTGCCAATAGTGCACTTCTCTGTATAAAGCACTACTCTGTGATTCAGGGTTTCACTAATGTTGAGGTGCTTTTTCTAATTTCTTATTTTACTTGTCCCCTTACAGTTAGACTTGAATAAACCACAAACCCAAGAGCCCCAGGGACACTGCAACTGCAAAAGCCATGCCAAGTAGATCATGGCACTACCCCAACATTGCTCCCTCCACACCTTGTTTCTGGCACTACTTGGAGGCTGAGAGCCCAAGCCTCAGCAAAAGCCTGATTTTACTGCTTCCCTTAGGGTTAAGGTTATGATTAGGAGTGAGCTTGAAAAAACAGCAAAGCCCAGGCTCCAAAGACAGAGCAACTACAAAAAGAATGTCAAGAAAATCATGGCACTGCCCCAACATTGCTCCATCAGAAAATTTCGTCTTCAAACCAGCCATAGGCCAGGTACAACTGACTTAGAAAAAGCCTGATTTTCCTGCTCCCCTGAGCGTAAGGGTTCCACCTAGGGTAAGGGTTCAGAAAACCAGAAAGTCCAGAGCTTCAGGCACACTGCAACTGTAAAGGGCACACCAAGAGGAGCATGGCATTGCCCCAACACTGTTTCTTCCACACCTTTCTGATTGGCACCAGCACCAGCCAAATGCTCTGTTTAATTCTGAGGTCATGGTTAGGGTTATGCTTAGGGTTAAGGTTGAGAAAACCACAAAGCCCCGACCTCCAGGCACACTGCAGCTGCAAAGGGCATGCTAAGGGGAACATGGCACAGCCCCAACATTGCCCCCACCACAACTTTCTTTGCAAAACTTGTGTGCTTCACATCTCAACAAATTGCTGCTTTTACTGCTCTGCCTCATTTAAGGCTTAGGCTTGAAGTTAGACTTGAGAAAACCATAAAGCTTAGACCTCCAGGGCTGTTGGAACCACAAAAGGCATTTAAAGGGGAGTACTTCATGTCATCCCATTATATTTGATTACAACCACTTCATTTCACAATTATCATTTATTGCTTTAAATTGAATTTCATTTTATTAGAAGTCCACTCTAGTAAGTTAGTTTCACTTTTTCCAATATTTTTGAGATTTAAGAGTAGCAATTCAGCAAAATTTTATTTCCCTGATCTTTTTATAATCCCATGCAAATTTATTGTTTTCACTTCTGGTTCAGAATTTTCTCTTCCTTTTTTAGCATTTTGTTTAATCAATCCCTTCACCTGTACATTCATTTAATACCCTTCCCTGATTTCAGAATTTCAGTGAGTGTAAATTTGGCAAGTTTCATCTCAGTTCATTTCGTGGTAGTCACTCTGTTTCCAAATTTTCTATTTGTTTTTCAGTTGCATTATTATTTCTTCACATCTTCTGTCTGAAGTGCTTGTTACACTTTGTTCTTGGATTTCAAGATTTCAGTGGGGATCAACTGGGCAAGTTTTGGTCCATTCCCATGCACTTTATGTAATCCCATTTGCTTTTACTGGTTTTGCTTCAGTTCAGAATTTTCTCTTTTTCTTTTAGCATTTCATATCTTCAGTTTCTTCTCCTGTCTCTTGTTTACTTTTCTTCCCTGATTTCACTGCTTCAATGTGTCTCAGTCCATTTTGTGGTAGTCAAATTTTCTGGGTTTTTTTTCTGTTGCATTTTATTTGATCGTGTCTCCTGTCCAGAGTGTTGGTTGCACTTTGTTCTCTGCTTTCAAGATTTCGTTTTCTTTCCTGAAAGGAAAATGATTCTCATTGAAATCAGGATCAGTTGGGGAAGCTTTGGTCCAAATTCCCTGCACTTCATGTCACCCCATGCCATTTTATGGTTTTCACTTTGGTTCAGAATTTTCTTTCTTTTAACATTCAATTCCTTCTCCTGTCTCTTTGTTTACCTTTCTTCCTGATTTTGTGAGTAATTTTGGCAAGTTTGGCCCTTTTTACTGCACCTCATTTCATCTCAGTCCATTTTGTGGTCGGCACTCTGTTTCCAAATTTTAGTATTTTCTTTCAGTTGCATTTTATTTGTTTCTATCTTCTGTCCAGAGTGTCTCTTAGACTTTGTTCTCTGATTTCAATATGTCAATGGGGAAAATTGGGCAAGCTTTCATCCATTTCTCTGCTCTTTATGTTATCCCATTCATTTTTACTGTTTATTGTTTTCACTTAGGTTCAGAATATTCTGGGGGTTTTGGCATTTTATTTCCTCAATTTCTCTTCTTGTTTCGTTGCTTGACTTCTTCCCTGATTTTGAGATATCAGTGAGTGTCATTTTGGCATGTTCCTCTCCATTTAATTTAATAAAAACAATACTCCTCTAACAAAATATTTTTCCCACCACACCATTCTTAGCACAATTCTTGGACTAGTCAAAAAGCTGCTTCTACTGCTATGTTTAGGATTAGGCATATGCTTTGGTCTAGGATTTAGAAGAACACAAAGCCCAGAGCTCCAGGCACACTGCAGCTGTAAAAGGCGTGCCAAGGGGAGCATGGCACTGCCCCAACACTGTTCCCTCCACAACTTTCTGCTTGTCACCAGCCTCAGCCCAAGGCTGCTTTTGCTCCTCTGCCTAAGGTTAGGGTTACGCCTAGTTTAGGCTTAGAAGCCCAAAAAACCTAGAGCTCCAGGGAAACTACATCTACAAAAGGCATGAGAGGGGATCACAGCACTGCCCCAACATTGCTCCCTCAGAATCTTGCTTCTTGGTACCAACCATAAGTAGGAGAATAGATTGTGGCAGATTAGGAATGGTGCTGCAGCCAAACCTCGTCCCTGATGGAGTACAGCTGTATATGACAGGTGAACAGCATTGAAAGAGAAGAAGCACAGAATGCTGATGTGTATTGATCAACCTCAAAAGAGTAAAGGGGCGCACAGGTGTTATATGTGTGTGAGAAAAAAAGGTATAAAAAGTTAGGAGGACAGCGAAGAGGAGGTTTGTTGTCTGTGCTGTGAGGAAGAAAGGTCAGGTGCTCATGTAAGGGATAGGAAGGAGTTAGCTGGTCATGCAGGAGGAAGAATGAGGTAGGAGGAGAGAAGGAGTCAGTGTTTTGTGAAGCTGCCTGGGAGGTTTACAGAGAAAGGGTATGCAGGTTTTTACTATAGGATGCTAAACTGGTGGTGTCAGTCAGTTCGAGACCACAGTCCAGTGGTGTAAGCATCCACGCCAACATACTACCACAGCCTCAGAAAAGCCTGATTTTATTTCTTGCCTTAGTGCTATGGTCAGTCTTAAGGTTAGGCTGTAGAAAGCTCAAAGCCTAGAGCTCCAGGGACATGCCTAGAGAGCCTAGAGCATGGCACTGCCCCAGCATTGCTCCCGCAGCATCTTTCTTCTGGGCATCTGTCTTTGGGATGGTTTATATGCCATATCCTTTTTTTATTATTATTTATTTATTTATTTATTTATTTATTTATTTCCAGAATGGTTATTGCCTCCCCCAGTTCTAGGAGTATCATGATAGGTGAGGTGCTGCCTGGAATGCTGTAGAGGTTGGGGGCCAGGGGCTGCTGTTTCCTCTCGGTCAGCAGCCATGGCAGTGCATCTATCTTACTGGTAATCTTTTTGCCCTGTGGTTTTCACCCATTTCTTTTTCTTTTTCCCTCGGCATTGTGTCTGGGGCTTGTCAGCTTGCTGCTCTGCTGCTTGGGAGCCCAAGCTTGCTTTGTCTGGAGCCCATGATTCCCTGCCAGGGCCACTGCCTCTGAACCCCTGACCCCGGGATCAGGCATCACCGGTGAGCTATCCAAGGGAGGGATCCCTACCCAGCCCCACTGTTTTCTGCTGGTTTTGTTTGTCTTGATATACACAGAAGTGTTAGTAAAGGACTGTTAATCCTTCCCCCATATCTTTCCCTGAAAGCTGTGTAATTTCATAGTTATAATAATCTGGAGGGAAGGGGGTCACATTTTCCATTCTAAAGGAAGTTCCCACCTTACTTGTTACTCAAACCAAGACAGCACCATCCATATGGTGGGCACCTCGGCCTCAGCAAAAGTCTGATTTTAATACTTCCCTTAGGGTTACAGTTATGCTCAGGGTTACGCGTGTAAAAACCACAAAGCCTGGAGTTCCAGAGACACTGCAACTACAAAAGGCACTGCTCCATCACTGCTCCCTCCACATCTTGCTCCTTGACACCACTTATGGGCCAGGCACCTGAGCCTCAGCAAAATCCTGATTTTACTTCTCCACTTATGGTACTGAGTGGACACAGGAAAAGTACTTATCATTTGCATAGTTCTGTTTCAGTTTGCCTTGCCTGTTAAACACAGATGTGAGTGTACAACCGTCTAAACACAAAAAGAGATCTGAAAATGATGGCTGGCCCAGGATGAATTCTGCAGAGAGAAATTGTTGCGCTATTTTCAGTAGTAATTAAAGCTATTGGATTTTTCAAAATTTTTTGTTACTGGAAAATTCTGCTCAGAATATATTGTACAGCTGGCCAATATCTCTTTAGTTATGTTTTTTTTTTTTTCTTTAAGAGTGGTGAATCACAATTACAAAAATGGCAGCAGAAAATAAAGTGAATAACATATCAAGATCATATTGATTTCTAGGCAAAACCAAAGGAATGCCTATACTTCTTTCAGATACACCAATAAGAAGAAAATTACAATTAATGTCCTAAGTAAAAAAAATATAATTCAAATGTTATCTGTGCAGAGAATAAAAAATGGAGGTAAAGAAGAAAAATGTTTGTTTACTACCAAACATATTGTGCAAAAATCATTACTTTTTATTTTTCACCAAGGACTAACTGTTTACTTCACTCACAACTATTTCACACACAGGAGCAAAATGCTGAAGGATCTTCATGTGTTCATAGGAGCTAAGATTTAGCATCTGATCTCAGGGGAAAAGGTACAAAAGCCAGACTTGGGCAGCTAAACTGAAAACTTCAAGCTGTTCAGAAAAGGATTCATGATCATCTGGTTGCCACAGACACACAAGTTATGTTGTTATCTTAGTGTTTTAAGAATAATTATTGGTTGTATTCCTATAGTAAAGATGAAATCATTGTATTTCCAATTATTTAATATTAATATCAGTGTTTCATGGAGTCAGTGATACACTAAGAACTTTAGCAGTGATGCTGTTCCACCAAAGGAATATTTTTGCCTTTAAGACTGATAAAATGGTAATGTCATGTGACTTGTGACTGGCTTCACTCAAGATTTTTCACATACCTGTTAATAGATTTTAATATTTTGTGGAGGACATCTTATTAGTCAGTTATTAATGGCATTCAAATCTACAATAAAGCCTGAGAGCCAATGCAGAAGGGAGTCTATTGTGACAACCAGTTTACAAAATAGGAAGAGTACACAGACTCTGACAGGTAGAAAGTTAAACCAGCAGAGACTGTAGCGCACACAGAGTGAACAGTAGGATGACATTGTTTTCTTCTGTGTATGTGTGTGTGTGTGGTTACTGTGAAAGGATAAATGAAAGTAAATTGATAAGTTGGGAAAGCTGTGAAAGATTTCAGATTCTAGATACATCAGCATTGTCCTCTTATACTGAGAAATGTTTGATGATTTATACATGTGGAAAATACATTATTTAAGATTGTTGTTTTTTTATTAAGGGTGTTTATATTCTTGAGTTCCATCCTGGATGATAATACAGCTAATGCAAATCCCCAGAAAATTAGATAAGCCTGAAGGGAAAAGAAATAGCCAATTCAACCCTGTACATTGTCTCTTATTCTTACTTAAGAGGCAAATCAAATAAGCCATTAAAAGCCTTGAGCTTAGATCCAAGATTTACATATATTAAACAGATTGGAACAAAAAATTCAAGAATTTGTCTCTGTAAATACCAGGAATCTATGCAGTCTCCTATATAGACATTACAAAGGATAATTAATACGTACTAAGTGAAATATATACACTTTTTTCATCCATATATTTTATCTTCAAAACTCTCATCCTAATAAGAACTATATTGTAAAAGTGGATTAATATTTATTCTGTCACATTCTGTGAAATCTATCAGGTTTACTTGTCAATTGAAAAGTGAGGTCATAGCTTTTTGCTCCATGATTTTATGAATCAGATTACTTACTAGCTCCTGTCATACCTGTTTAAGTAGTTGAGGTCCTTTACCTGGTGACCCCAGGTAGTCAGACTTCATCTTTTCTGTATATTTAAAGCCAAAATGAATAGATTTCTGTAACTGTGTGCCATTGCAGAAGTCTATGAGGTATGTATCTAAGGGAAAAGCAGCAGAGACTAGAAGCTTAGGAAAGTATTTTATTTCCTAAAATAGGTATCAATAAATAGCATTTTTAGAGCAGGAGGAGGTGGAGGAACAGTTACTGCTGATATCTAAGTGCAAAAAAGTGCCTGCAAAAAGTCTCTGTTCCCACATTTCTGTTCCCCACATTGATACTTTTCTCCAAATTCACTGTTTTAAGCCCTCACTAATCCACAAGACTCTTACCCAAACCTACTAATTCATTCCAAGAGTTGGCGAAGGAGGAGGAAGAAAAGCTGAGAGACTGAAATCAGCAGAAATTGTAACTTGCAGAAAATGGCAGTTCACAAAAGTGAAATTAAACTGAATTTTTGACTTTCCATTAAAAAGAAAGTCATATATTTCTGGGCTTACAGTTGTATAATTATTCATAACTAGAAGATTTGCTTTCACTTTTTTATTTTCAATTCCACTGTATAACAGCTGAAACTTTTTGGATTTTAATATGTATAAAAGTACCATGTATTTTCAAAGCACAGTACACACACTGCTAATGACAGAGAAACATATTGTCATCTTTTATTCTGCTTTGCTTGTATTCTTACATATAAAACTCCTGGATACAACAATTTGAAAGCTTTGCAGGATTATCTAATGCAATGTCTTAAAGTGATAAGTATTTTTAAAATAGAAAACAGAAGCCAAATCTACCTAATTTCATTAAAATTATCTTCACCTGTCTCAGCTTTTTCCTCTTTTCTACCCTCCTGGCTGTGAATGTCTTGTGTTACCTAAGGCTGGCATTCAACTGTTGTTTCACAAAATACTTCTAGCTCTCCTGATCAAAGTTTTAAAACCTTATAACAATATTAAGACACTGAATACATTCTAAGGCTGGTGTAAGATTTAAGGGGATTTTGGTGAAGCATAATTAGGAATATGTTAAAATGAACTGTTTGATGGATAAATTGTTTCAGTTTACATCATGATGAAAGAAGGTAATGAAAGTATTTAAGATTATATTCTGCTATTTTTTTCCCTAAATTCTATCAAAACTGGCAGGAGATAGAGCCCTGGCAGTTTTATTTTGCTATTATCTTCCATGGCAGCAAGACACCTGCAAAGGAAATGAAACATATTCAGCCACAGTAGAATGCACTGCTACAGGATATCACTCCATGAAGACATAATGCCAAATAAAAGCAGCAGATATTAAATAATTTATCAGTGCTATCACATGATGGGCAAATAGGAATATCAGGTGCAGTTTCAGGGCTCCCTGCCTTGATTCCATCCCTAGCACCTTCCTGCTCCTTTTTGAGGGTAGTGATAATCAAGACTGTATTTAGTTTCCAGTTTTTTAGTTTTAAGAAGGACACCATTCATAAAGCATAAAATGTTAATGACTCTCTGGCACATGTGCTTTTCATTCCAGAGTGTGCTTCCTCGAACTGATGTTTAAAATTAATGTATAAATTATTTTTGGTTATATGAATGCAAATTGATATTTTGACAACCATTTTAAGAATAATAAATTTATTATTTTCTCTTAGCAAGTGCAATCTACCAAGTGAGAGCATTCCTAACTCAGAATGTGAGCCCATCATCCTGACATTACTGACAAACTCATTTGTCAGGAATATGCAGGTTGATCAGCTGAATTGTGTAGAGTAAATTGAGAAGTGTATGAGTTGGGCACCTGTAGCAGCGTTCCATTAAAAATGGGCATTCATTTTATATCGTCCTCTTTTATTTTTCCTTTCTTTGGGTTGGATTAAATATAACATAGTTGCCCTCAAGGCATAGATCTGACTCTGCACTTCTTCATATCAACTGACCTGGCTGTAAATACAAATCTGGTCTTACAGGCTTGGCAGTGGGTAAAAGATATATAAGTGCTTCTCAAAGCATTTTCCTTTGTCATACTGGGCAGATGGCTGATCTGAAATATCCTACTCCAACTGACCTTCTGCTGAAAAATAAACCTCTATTGATTATCTATCTGAGTTACTAAAGCAGCTTCAAAACAATTTGAAAATCTTACTACATTTTTTTCTCATAAAATTATGTTGTCTTAGCATTTATGAGTTGTGATTTCCACAGATTTGACAAGAAAACCCAACAAGACTCTGGACACACAGCCTTTGTTCTGGTTACTTATCACTGTGATATAGTGCACTTCAAGGTGAAGATGAAACTTATGAAATCATTATATGTATTACAAAAGTTAAAAATCACTGACTATAAACTGGTTATAAACTAATCACTAAATCTCTGGCTATGAACTCTTCAGCAGTGATAGGCAAGGAAGGAGAGTCAGTAGGGTATCCCTGTATATTCATGGAGGTTTCATTTGTCCAGGACTTGATGATGGTGACAATACCATTGAGTGTTTATGGGTAAGAATCAGGGAGAAGGCCAACAAAGCAGATGTCATTGTGGGAGTCTGTTACCATTCCAAATGTAAGGAAGTTTTGCAATGTTGTTAAAAGTTGTGTGGAAGCAATGCTGCTATAGCAATGTAACTGGTTAAAATACTTATAATTTATGTTAAGGGCTTTTATTCCCTAAGAACTTTAATGCATTCATTACTGGAGAGTAGCCACCAAATTTTTAAGAGGAATAATTGTAACTCATTTGAGAATAGTTTATATTCATTGCAAACTAAATCCATAACGCTTATAATCCTGAGTAACATAGAAAATAACAGTAGGTTCTTGCAAAGCTGTGTAAATTCTGAAGCTATTAATATTCAAAATCCATGCTGAAAGGGAACTTCATTAAGACAGTTGCATCTTATTTCCAGCTGCAGCTAAATTTTTAAATAACTATACTAGAAAAATAATTTAAAGGCACCCACTTATGTAAGTTATGAACGTGAATAAAGGACAAGTGCTTTAGAGTGCACTACCCCCGTAAGCCTATCTCCAAGTTTTCTGATGATTCATAGTGTCTCCAGGCAACAAAGTAAATGACAGCATTTGAATGTATTTCCTCATATGTTCCTTCTTCATCTGCATTTACAACCCCCCTCCCCCCCCCCCCCCCCCCCCGCTTTTATTTTTTTTTCCTCCCAGAAGACTAGTTAGCTATTTTGGTCGCAGTTTTAAAACACCTTTATTTCTTCAGTTTAACAAAGAAGTCCACTCAGCCAAACTGGGATGTTATCTAAAGCAACTTTTCTTCTTGGACTCTTTCCTGCAGTATTACTTGTCTCCTGTTGCAATTAAGAAATGCTTAGATTTGCCCATATCTCTAACCTCTGATTTAGTCACACGTATATCTCTGTATTTTCTTCCTCAGTACCTTTATATTTGTGTTGCCACCCATCCTTCAGACACATCTCTTGTTCCATTCTATGGAGTATATGGATTCCCAGCCTATTAGGTACATGAAACTATTATAGTCACCTTCACTTGTTTCTGTATTGTTTGTGATTAACTGCCAATTTAATAATGATCCCATCTAAACAGAAATTACAAGATGTTATGATCAGTTGTGGAATTTTAGAAGCTCAAGCCTATAAATAAAGGCAGGAAGATGATGCTGGTGAACTCATTCTTTTTTATTGTCTGCATATGGTATTCTTCAAGCTTCGTTTTGCAGGGAACAGTATCACCACCTCCTGTCCTGTTATTAGATTAAAAAAAAAAAAAAGAGACCCTTAAATTCTAATAGTCTCAAGGATAAGTTTGTTTTCTCACAGTACATTTATTCAATTTTAATTTCATTTAATTTCATTGTTTTGAAATCCCATTTTATAGGATCTTTCTCCTAACAATTACTTTTATGGATGATTTATGAGAATTGTGTGATTTATCCCAGAATCTCTGCCCCTGGCAGCGTTCAACATGTCAAGATGTCAGATGTTAGTGAGAGTCAAAGTGGATACCCAGGAAAATCTAATTCTTTTGAATACTTTTTCATCACTTATATTCTCTGTGTCCTGGAAAGGCATCAGTATCCAATTAATTCTTATTGTTTTAAAATCCAATAATATCAAAATCAGTTTTTGGGAAGACAAGTGATTTCTCAATTATGTGTCTTATGTGTCTGCTAGCACTGACTTTCAGAAATAGGCCTATTTTAAGGAAAGACAGTGTCTTCTGAACCATGCTGAGTGGCATGATTGACATACCTGAGGGACCAGCTGCCATCCAGAGGGACATGGACATGCTCAAGAAGTGGATCAATGGGGAGGTCATGAGGTTAAACAAGGCCAGCTCCAAAGTCCTTCATCTGGGTAGGGGCAATCCTCAGTATCAATCCAGGTTGGGGCGTGAGTGAATTGAAACCAGTCCTGCTGAGAATGACTTGTGGAATTTGGTGGAGGAGAAGCTGAAGAGGGGCCTGCAATGTGCATTTGCACAACTGAATAATAGTTCAGTGGGGAAAAGTCTGTTTTTTATTTTCTCAGCAGACTTTCAGATTGTGCATGCATCTTATCATCGTCTTGCTAGGCAAAGTGGGAAGAGTTTTCTCTTTGGTTAAGGAAAGTTAAGAACTAATAGGGAGGACTTATCAAAATGAGGATGTGTCACCTGAAGGGAGAAAAAAATGAGAAAAGTGAGAGAAAGAGAAGATAAAGAGTGAAAGATATTTAAATTTAACCACACTGTAATAGATTAAAGCATTTAAGGTTTTTAATATATTTATTCTTGTATTTCATAATTACTTTTTATGA
This sequence comes from Cinclus cinclus, assembly GCF_963662255.1. Lineage (NCBI taxonomy): Eukaryota > Metazoa > Chordata > Aves > Passeriformes > Cinclidae > Cinclus > Cinclus cinclus. The sequence continues at coordinate 111,269,085 of NC_085046.1, read as the reverse complement.
TACTGCCAATTGTGGACAATATAAATTAGTACTCTCATTTGGATTTACTTTATCTGACTGAAATTGATAGGGATTTCAAGTAACTGGATAATATCAAGGCTCTTTTCACCCAATGACAAAGTTAACTAGAGGACCAGATTGCTGGGGAATCTGTCTCACCACATCACATTGTTCAGAAGAGACAAACAATATGTCAAGTGTTTGGCAGCTGCCTGCCTAAAAAGACGATAAAGAACTAATATCACAAAAACAAAACCAAACCCCCCACATGTTTCAGGGACTGTGGTAAGTGGAGTAGCTCCTTAAGAATGTGGGGATTTCTCCCAAGTCACTTGAACCTAGAGATGCAGGAGTATAGGGGAGGAAAATGCCATGCTCTTTTGCTGCAGCTGTAAATGCATAACTAGAAGATTTCCTCAGCAGAAGGACACAGTGATAAAACAGTTGAGCCAGGATTTGGAGAACTGGAGAGGTGCCTGACTTCATTTAACAAGAATCCATATCCTTTCAAGGAACATCAGAAGTGGAAAAAAATTCTGAACCCTGAAATACATCTGGATATAGGGTACTGCCATATACTCAGCCATTCATTTCTTCTGAGACAAAGAACTTGGCAGGCACTTTTACACTTCAGAGAAGAAGAGGCATGCCAAGGAGCACATTGTTGCTTCTTGACAGAGGAGACACCCACTTTTATGGATTTAGAGCAGATGAATGAAAAAGGACTGACCTTTAGTGTGGACTTCTCCTCTACATTGTTTGTGTTGGTTATCACAGCCTGTAGAATGGGCTCCCAAACACCAGTGAGAACAAAGCAACCAGGATCAGCTGGAGCTGACATGCATTGTGGTCATGTTCTCAGAAGCTCTTTGTTGGTTTTCTCCATGCACAGGACTGTCTGCAGAATTTTGTTGTGTGGTCTGGGACACGTTTGACCTGGATGTGTTCTGAGACACCTTTAGCCTGGCAGGAATTTTCAGTCACAGCAGTCCTGCTGTGGGAGAACTGAGGCACAAATTCCCAGGTTCTCTTCACAGCACAAAACTCTAATGAAGTCCATCTTCTGCAACTGGTGTCCATGCTGGAAGATGTGATTCAATCAGATCAGGCCTATATGATTCTGTGATGGAGCACATTTGATAATCTTATCTGGTCAAGTCCTGAACAAGAAGAAAGCACTTGACGTGGAACTTAAATATACTATAGGGATCCCTATATATTGATATTAGTTGTTTTGTGGGAGTCAGTTGATGCACTATGAACTAGAGCAGAAATCTTGTTAAGTTCTTCAGGGTCTTGGAACAAGACTGCTGAATTTCATTAGTGAGAGTTTCAAGGCTGCCTCTTATCTTTTTCTTCCCTAGTGGGAGAAAAGTCATGCTGCATCTACACGTCTGCAAACAACCCCTTTCCAGTTCCCAGTTGGGGTAAAAGGGAGGCAAGGTTGTCAGAGCAGGTGTGAAGGTGGGCAGATCTGCTGTTGGTCCTTGACTTCAGTCAAGATGAACTCATTGTGATACTGTCAGTCCTGCACATTTTCTGCTGTTTCTTCAACACCGTGTGCCTTTTTTCCCATGACCTGGACCTGGATTTTTCAGGTCAGGGAAACACTGGCTCCCTTCCTGACAGCTGCATCCATATTCCACGTACTGAGAACAAGCTAGCAAGGCAGGATTTTCCTTCCCAGAGGCCAGGCTGATTCTTTCTTTACAGTCTGTGTTTATCTATGTCCTCAGTAGTCTCATACTTTAATACTGGCTCTTGCATTTTAACTACATATGAAAGACAGACTCGGTCAACCTCTCTGGAGGCCTGTGTGTGGATGGGGCTTGCAGTGGCAATATTCCAGGCCCCTGACTCAGTGACTCCTTGTAATGATAGGTAACACATTTTGGCTGGCAGCTCTGCAATTTCACATTTGAGTTACTTCACAGCTCTTGGATGAATGGCTGCTAATCCTGGTGACTTACTGTCACCAACTTCCTCTGTGTAGTCAAATTATTCCTGTATACTTAGCTCAAATTGATACAGCTACCCTAACCAATCTGCTACAAAAAAAATGCAGTGTGTTGGAAACTTCCCAACATCTTTAACAGTAAAAAAAATTATGCAGAAAATAAATCTCATATTTTCTGTTGTGGCCTTATCTTCAAATGCCACTTTCACATGCTTTGTCATCAGATGGTCCAGCTGTTTCCTGAGTTGATTTTCATCTTCTGAGCTATTTAAACACCTTTTTATTATCCATTTGAGTATCTTTCCAAACTCATTTATGTTTTCTTTAAGTTCCTGTGTCCATACTATACGCTGTGATTTTGCTGCTCTCTTCATTTGGACAACTCTCCTGGTGTTTAAAGTCAATCATTACTATACAGTAGCTTCTAAGTTTTCTATTTGGCTAAACAGGACTTTTACTGGGTCATTATGTTTTCTTTTTCTGAGTAATTTGCCTGGGCTTCTGATACAGTATTTTCAAAGAGTGACAAGGCAGCTTGCAGTCTTTTCGGAATATTAATTTTGGGGGTATTTTGCTAATAGCCTCATTGGTATGTAATTAATTTTCCTGAAATTGAATCTCTATTCTCAGGATTTGTTTGGCTTGTTCTTTCCTACTGAAATATTAAGCCTAATTTTATACTGGTTGCAGTTACGGAGTGCTCTTCAACTAATACCATTTGAATTAGGCGCTGTACATTACTCAGCACCAAAGCCTGAATGGCAGCAGTTGATAAGGGTTTTAAGATTAGTTATTCTAGGAAATGGACATTTACTGCATACATCAGGTTTATGTCTGCCTCTTGTCCTGAGGGAACAATGACGCAGTCTGTTTATGTATAGTGAAAATCTCCTCCCATTGCAACCTGTTTTAAATCTGCAATATTACCCGAAAACTATCATTCTCCAGATTAAAAAGCCCAAAGTATGATCCTGGTATTGCTTCTTTTTTGGCTATTATTATTATTATTAGAGTATTGAATTTCCAAACAGGATTCCATATTGTTTATCTTTTCCTACAATACTTTTATGCTGTTAAACTTTGCATTTTTCTTCACATAGTTTGCACTCACCTGTACATTTCATTCTGTCACCCTTCAAACCTTGTAGCTTGGCAACACAGTATCCTGTTAATTATTCTTTCACCAAGACTCTGAGATGTCTGTTATTTCAGGGTTGCTGTTTGTAACCAAAAAAATATTTTAAAGGCTTCTAGAATTGTTGTAGAAGGCAGCTTTTGTTATTTTTGCCCTTGGCTTAGCTTCCCAGACTAGTCAGCTGACATTTTAGGGAAACTGACTTGCCTTCTCTATTTCTGTTTATTTCCCTTCTGGCCTTTTCAGAGGTATGATGCATATCATTCAGGTTATACTGCCAAGTTGAATCAATCCAAATGATGTGTTCCTCCATGCTTGCCAATATTTTTCCAGTTCCCAGTTTAAATAATCTTGCATGACCTTCTTAATTTTCATAGGCAGCAGTCTGTCTCCACCTTGATCAAAATAAAGTCTGTCCTTCCTTCATGGGTTCTTTCTATCTCAAGAAGTTTCTCAGTTCCTAATGTTCTGAAATACTGTCATTGCTACCCTGTAGTCTTGAACCATTGCTACCTGTGAACCACAACTCTATCCTTGCCTGGCTGCCATGCCTCAATGGCCTAGAGCTGGGAGCATTTAGGAGAAGACCATCACAACAATCCTAATTTCAGTCTTCTATTAGGTAGTCCAAACACCACCCAGAACATCATCCACGTACTTCCCCAAGTCACTGACACTAACCTAAGTCCCCTGGATTCTCTCATGCACCCTCACATCAACACCAACCCTGAAGCATCTCAGAAAGTAAACATCAACTCTGTACCTCTCCTTCTCTTTCAGCTGCAATTTTTTCAGCGGCTCTCAAAAGAACAGACCAAATTTCCCCAAACCAAGAGCTTCTTGTACAGCATGCACTTATAGAGTCAGACCCACAGGGAGTTAATTTGCCTCTTACAGTAGTCTATCATTATTAAGCTATCAACAAATAAGATATATACAAGAATGTATGGGGTGGAGAAGGATGTATCAGGAGTTCCTTCAAATATATAAAATGTGCACCTGTAGTCCATGCTAGTGATGTGCTAGAGAGTCATTTCAATTACCAATGTACCATAGAAAACTGAACTTTTAGATAAATTGGGAAATTTATTATAGACAAATACAAGAAAAGTATGTAGGTGAGTGAGAAACCAATTTTACAAAGGTAGAATTGCAATACGTGTCTGCATCATTAGATGCAAATATTGATATTAAAAATTACTTGGTTCCAAGCAGATTGAGATTATATAAAATACAAAATATCAGTTCTCGATTCTCTGAATTCTTATTGTGTTCAAAGGACACAATAAGTGGACAGCTATGGGTGGTGCTATCTGTTTTATCCATGTGCCAAAGATGATCTTGTCATGTTTTTATTAGTAGGTAGTTTACTAATGGAATGAACCTACAAAATCAATTAAATCCTTTAATTTACAGCACTTAAGTACAATGTCTAATACACTCTACGCATGGCACAACAAAAAGATGACAGTTTAATTGTTAAAAGAACTTCAATTGTTAATATAAAGATATTAATAGAATTAGATACAATACAGAAAAAATTATTTACACCTACTCTGACCTGAATTAGATCAAAAATTAAAAAGTAAAAGTCCATTCAATTTTTAATTCATAGAAACATTCAAATATCTTTAATAAGAAATATTTTTATCATTCCAATAAGCAATATTTAGCCTTTAACCATTTAAACTATGAGTTAAATATTGAAAAGAAGTCAACCAAGGAGAAAGTGTTTTGTAGATCTGAATTCAGATAAGTTTGAAAAGTATTTCCAGCCCTTTTGAGATACAACATACCAAAACAGAGATTAAAGCAGTAATTGAATTTAGAACTTTTCATGCATATATATACACAGGAGACTGGCTGTTTGATTTAATAGTTATATTGATGACATTATTCCATTTATTTAAAATTTTGGTTTTATTTTATCTCATGTAGAGAAGGCACATTTTTTTTTATGTTGAATGCTAAAATGAAACCAATAAAGGCCAAATTCTCCTACCAACTCAGTATTCACAATCTGGAAAAATAATTCTCATGTAAGCAGTGTTTAAAAAACAGAAACTCCCAAATTTCTTAGTTGAGTTTTGGCTGTGGATACATGATAATTTTTTGTTGAATCAATTACAGCACACTGCAGAATGTTATGATGGGAGACCTTTGCATAACAAAAAATAATCCTTACTGCATTTTATTTTGCAGGAGAAGGCTGCAAGTCTAAAGGGTGATCTTAATAACCATGCGGACCTATGGTGAAAATGAAGATGACTTCACCAGTGTAAAGCACAGTGATATAAAGGTGAAACAACCCCTCAAGAAGGGACTTTGTTGGTTGTGGATACAGGGGTGAAATGAGAGGAAGTCCAAGCAAGTCCAAAAGAAGCTGGTTTTGTGGACATAAAAGGCTGAGAAAAGAAGCAAGAAGGGTTGATAATAACTAGAAGTATGATGATGAGAAAAGCACAGTAACAGCTACTAGAGGGCTGTGTTTCACGGATACCCACAATAAACAGAAGCCTGGATAGATTTTCACCATCCTGACATCCATTTCTCTCTCTTTTCCCTGTTAATTATTAGGTGATATTAAGCCTTTCTCGTAGCCAAGTTTTACAGTAAACTTCAAGTACTTAAACCACCTAGTGCAAAAGTAGCCATCTGTGATAAATGCTACACAGTTCACTTTATCTGTGCAATGCTAGAACTTCTTGATAAAGGGTTCTTCAGCACTGGTCACAAAATAAACTTCGATTAATATGTTTGTTTTAGTATGTTGGAATTCATGTTCACTCCACACAGAATAACAAAATCAAAGCTTCACAACAGGTTTTGCCTTTCTAAAGACAAAATGTTTTCAAGTGATAAAGTCAATACTAAAGGCTCTTAATGGGATTTTCCCATTAATTCCTTAATGGGATTTTCCTAAAAGGCAACAGGTGAGAGAGAGGATATACCAAAAAGCATCTTTTCCATCTGTGAGTAGTATCATAATAGTTCAATCCCGCTTAAACTCCAGTTTTTTGCTTTCCTGGAAGTGGTCTGCAATTTTCCATCACAGGGAACTCATACAGCTTAAATGTTGCCCATAACCACTCTGCAGTGTCTATTTACTTGAGAGTATGGTGTGATTTACATTATCAAATGCTTTTTTAAAAAAATCTAAAGTTGTTGCACTGCACTTATCAAATTCAATATAACTTTTGTTAGTCTGGTTGGTTTGCCTTTAAGAAGTCAACACAAGCCTTTAGGAAAACTACTTTGTGAGCAAGTATCACTTGTAAAAATTTGGTGTTCAAAGTTGTGTGCTCAAATGCTGTTCAAAATAAGATAGGAAGAAGTGATATGTTTCTTTGGGTTCAGTTACAGCTTCATATTTCAAAGCAGAATTTTACGTTCACATTGCCATAATCAAAAGCATATTGAGAAACAAGCAACTTCTTGTTACTTGGAGAAAAATTCAGCAGTTGTAGGAATTCTGTTTTCCTGCTATTTAGACTATGGGTCACTTCTTGCTCTTTAACTTCTATGTTGTTTGGGGATTTACTCCCGCTTAGGTTTTTGCATTAATTTTGATATGGCGTAAGAGTCCCTGCATTCAGTGTGGGAGGAGGGGGTTGCAGAACCTTTATTTTGTGCCTCCAGCATTCTGAATACATACATGGAGTTTACATCTGAAGTTGTAAGTGACATTCATAACAGATTCATGAGAAATGATTCAACAGAAAACTTTTATGCTTATTAATACTCTTCTGGGTAACTAGAAATTCTGATTCTGAGTATCCCTGTGCCCTATACCACACCTATGCATGTACAAGATGATCAGTCTACCTGACTACAGGCATCCTTTTCTATAAGAAAAAAAAAGAAAAGCCAACACTAAACTATGTAAGAAAGCTAGGAAAACAGTTATGTCATTCACATGTGCAGAACTCAGCTTTGTGGTTGTTTACTTATTTATAAAGCATTACGTGTGCAAAAATGTATATTTTACTATTCCTCTGAAAGAGTAATTTTTGTTTATAATAAAAAGGACCAAAACAAGCCAATAAAAAAATAATCACTCTTCAGGAATGTATATCATAATCAATGGTTTGATGGTTTTGGTTTTCATCCCAACTTGCGTATCTCACTCTCCATCAATCTCTGCACACCTTATGGAGCTAAAGTCTTGGGCACCCTGTTCTCCCTCTCCTTTCATCACTGTATAAATAATAGACAAACTTGAGATATCTAAACAGTAGACATCCAGTCTAAACCATTCACCTGATGTCCTCAGACAGACCAGAGGAACTGCCCTCTGAAAGAGTATACACATTTCATTTGACTAAACAAATAACTAAGGCAACTAATTAGGCTCAGTCTAGATATGTACAGTTTAGACAGATAAATTTTAGAGGAGCTGTGTCCAGAGACTCGTCAATAATTTTTAATACAGTTTTCTTTATCTGAATAATTATCATGACACAGTAGAATAAAAACAAAAAATGTAGCTGGGTGTTGAAAGGTTTCAACTTGGCTGTCTCAAAACATTTGAACAGTTCTCACTTTCAGCACTCCATGAAGACCACTTCCATTAGCATCCTAATCCTTTTATGAAGGCTTGGTTTATTGTGAAGAAAGTATTTATTACCATTTAATTTGACCTAATCAATTCTTCTGTTTCCAAAAGCATTCTGATTTACGTATAAGAATTTCAAGACCCAGCAGATAATTTAAAGATTACTGTTGAAACTTGGAAAAGAAAAGACTAATGAGAAAAAAATAATAAAGTTGTAAGAATTTTTGTAATTTTAATGTGAATATAAAAAAGAAAGTATTAAGCAAAGCTACATGTCCTTCCATCACCCTGGAATGTGTGGACTTAAATTGCCATGTACATGTAAGAAACTGTCTATGAAGTTTAATACTTTCATAGTCAAAATTCTTCAGAAAATCAGTTCCTATTTCATAGAAAAATCCTGGAGAAGCCAAGTCTTAAAATTTGCTTCAAAAATTTAAAATAGAAAATCAGAGAAAAACTGCTTGTTCTCCTCCCTCAATATCAAAGGATTTTCTACCTTGCTGTTTATTTGTCAACACCTGGTACAACAGAATAAATTAATCATAGGTATATGGTGCTGCTGGATTGCCTATTAATGAATCTGAGGAAGTAATCTTCCTGTTTACTTTTTTCAACCAACTTCTAATTTTATTGACCTTCTCCAGTGGTTCCTAGAGAATGTGATCATTATGAGAGTATCCTTCCACTGAGAAGCTGATTGAGTTACAACTGAGCAACAGTAACGATTAAAATGATGTGTATGGTAGAATTTTCAAAATGTCCTTTACATCCAAATAAAAATATTTCCCCAGAGATAGAAAGCATCTAAACACAAAAATATATTCAGCAATGTAGAGCATGCTCATGCATAGCCATTTCTGAGTTATCACAGATCTTGCTTGCCTTATTACACCAGAGAAATATTAAATGTACAGTTCTTTACACTAAGATCACAGAAATTGCCATCAGGAAAGTGTCAGGAATGTTAAAAGAACTTCAATTTTGAATGTTAATTAAATGACCACAAGACCAAACAACTGGGAGACCAAACATCTCCTGTTGTGCAGATGCCCTTCTACAGTATAGCAGCATCACAGATATCACAGAGACATGAAGCATGTTTCTCTGATAGGCATAGATAGAAATTGTCACATTTCAGGTTCTCAGACACAATTAAGTTAATGGTCTTGCTGTGATTATTATTTGTTTAACAACAAAAGAAGGATCATCAAACCTATAGACTCATGGTTACAGCAGATCTGTCAGGAGGACAAATCTAATTTGTTTTTATGTCTGCAGAATATTTTGAAAATTTGAAAAAGGCATCTCTAAAGCCTTCATGCCCATTTTGTTGGCAAAGAAAGTGGAATCCAATGTAACACCCAGACAGAATCAGAATGCAGTTTAAGTTTTACTGATAAGCTCGTAGCAGCAAGCTATATCCCTAAGGATGTTTCCTTTCCTTTTTTTTTTTTCCTCCTTTCCTTACAGCTTTATGACTCATCATCTTGCTTGATCCATTCCCTTTCTGAAAAGGTTTGCAACTGCAGGGCTGTGACTACAACTGACCTTGGCTTACCCTGTCTCTGCACCACTGTGTTCCTGCTGCTATCATTACTTATACTTAATTTCATAGTGCCATGCATAACTGAATTATATATATATATATATATATTCACAAAAATTAAAAAATGGCATCAGTGTATCAGAGATGATTTAAAGTAAAAGATAATTACACAACTCTTATCAGTCAGACCATTCATATAACAGATCACATGGCACATGATTTAACACTTGCTCTATTCAGAGCTTTGATGTCTCTAGTTGAACATCACATACTGTTAGGCAATAAACATATAACCCAAATGTTATATATTTCTCTTTCAAGTACTTCACTGTTGTTTCTTTTAACTGCTACCAAACCTTTACCACTGATAGTTTTAATTAATCATTTGCATAGAAATACCTTCTTTGCCCATTCTCCAAAGGGTATTAGCACATTTTTTATGAAAGACGTGCCCATTGTTTGTTTACAAATACAACTCCTTTTTCGCTTTTCCAACCTTCATTATTTAGCACTGTGAACCAAATCAAGAGGACAAAAAAAAAGTGCTGTTCTAACATGGACCTCCCTGAAGCCCTCTTCAATTCTCAAGGAAGTTTTATGCTTAATAAGATATTAAGATTTACTGGCAACCACACAACGATATAAAAGCAAAATGTTACAGGCTGGATAGTAATTCATACAAAGCTCTATTGTGTATGCAAGTAGAACCCAAAGAAAGCATTCATTAGTAATGGTAAACATGCTATAACTATCATTTACTGCCTGCAAGATTCAGCTGTGAAAGCATGCCTTTGCTAAAGACTTAACTTATAACCAGGTGCATAAAAGGACTCCTGACCTGAACTCAGAGATCTTCAAGTCTGCATTAGTTATGCCAAGGGGAGTAATGAGTTATAGTCCAGCCTTCAGTTTAACATTCCTCTTACAGTGGGGCTATCACCCAGTTAATTTCTAGTTTGATAATCCTTTGGGATTATTTTTAGTGCTCTGGATGCCACAAATTACCAAATACACTATTTTAAGGAGAAGCTAAAGAGTTAGAAATCACTGGTATTCTCAGAGCACTGGCGTGCTCAGAGCACTGACGTGAATGCTGAAGTCACACAGATTGGAATGTGACAACTGGTAAAGATGATTTCAGCCTACTTAGGGTACCTCCCTTTGTGACTAAAGGATTTTCCATTGCTTATTCACAGGCAGAAGTCAGATTAAGAGCTATAACACAAGCTTGATATTTCATCCATTTTTTCTTTTAAATCAATTACATTGTCACTAAGGATGTGTAAAATATTCATGATATTCTTAGATACTCTTTTGGGATAAAACTTCTCCTAAGTACCTAAAAAAAGAAAAGAAAAAATGTATCCAACATTCAGTTGGTTATTTTACCTCCCAAGAAGTAGGTATGATGAATAACATTGCTTGATTTTGGGTTTAAGTACATATATAAAATATCTAATTAAACTATATAATCTGTCCCAGCAGATTTGCAACCTGTTATTCATGCCTATTTATACTGGCTAGAATTATGGTACTACTTCATATTTATATTCTGTATGAAGGATTCTGTGAAAATCACACCTGCTGGTCTTCACTTTTTTTTTTGTCCAGATAATCCATAATTTTCTGGACAAATGCATCTCAAAAAAGCTATATTGTTACAAGGATGTCTGATCAATCATATCTGCCTTCACCAAAACAAGATGTAAGAATGAAGGGAAAGAGTTTGCCATGAATTCTCTCTCTTTTGGAAGATGAAAAATCTGGTTTTTATCTTCCACCAGTTATAAGACTTCATATTTCATGATGTAGCTTCAATGTTCTCACTGCATCCAAACAGAGGGGAAATAAGAAATTTCCAGCACTAGGAGTGTTTGCAAAGCATGTATGAGGTCTGTTATACTTATTTACTGCTTAATTCCAATTGACAGTTGAATAGTCTTTTTCTTTTTTCCTTCCTACAGCAGTTTAATACAACATTTAAATTAATAAGGAGAAAATTTGAACATATTGGTTAAGCAAAAAGAATTCTAGGAACACAAATGAAATTTCTTTGCTTTATTTGTCAGAATATTTCCAGTTACTCCTGATTAATTTCAGAGGAAATCTACTAAAAGTTCATGATGACATAAGATCATAACTTTTGTGCAGAAAGATATTTAAAAAGGTCTAGATAGAACATTGTTAAATTTATGCTGAGAAGGTTTTCAAGATTGTAATGTGATCAGATTCAAACTGCAAAGTAGCACTGCTCTCTGCTGGCTGTTATAAAACTAAATTGCTGTTCGGAAGTTGAATAAAAGCCCCTCTTGTATTTCCTTGATTCATCTTTAAATTATGCTTTTATTTGAATTAGGAGAGATAAATAAATGCTTATTCAGCTATAGAGCCAAAATATATCTGCCTATCTCTCCGATAAATGAGCATTTCTCAGATAAGGCAATCTCAGCAGAGCATCACATTTGCAGAATTTTACATGTGAAAATCCCTAAGCTTCTGACATAACCTGGATCTGTGTTCTCATCTCTAATAAGTTTCTGATTCTTGCTCCAACTTGGCTTTCACATTATTTTAAATCTCTGCTCATATCAAGCTTCTTTTAATAAGGTAAACAGAGATGACATGAGTCCAGCTGAACACTGCATGGACACACAGTTCTTCCAGAAGAATCACAGAATCAGCAGCTTCTCCAAACAAATAAATTTCCTGACACCTCTGTTTGTGCACCTTAGGAAAGGAAAAGCAAGAGTCTTTCTTTATTCTCCTCGCTGTGGGTAGTGTACACTGGGTTCCAACTTTTCCAATTACATACCTTCCTGACAAATGATGAGACTTCTTCCATGTTTGTGCAGCCATAGATAATGGCCTTTGTCACTCATCAGCCTCCTCTTTCCTTGCCTCATTTGGAAGGCATTGAGAAGGCCCTGAGGTCAATAAACAATTCATCAATATCACATATGGGCATTAGAGTTTCATGACTTAGGCTCCTGAGACCTATAATTTCAAGAAGGAATGGCTTTGAGAGGTGAACTTTTCTTGTTTTTCAGTCTTGTTTTTAGATTCTACAACCACAAGGACCAGTAATGCAGTTGTACATTGGTTTGTGTCTCTGTCATTGACTTTTTTCTTTCTGGAAATGTATCAGAACGATATGAGCAATCTTATGAATCATCAGAGTTGGTCAAGCCTGCACAATTTCCCAGTCTAAGTTTAGAGGATGTTGAAACTTGTCAAGGACTCTGCCATGTGAAAAGAGCAGGAAAACTGTACCCTAGTAAGAGACAATGAGAGAAATATAAACCTCATTTGTTACTAGCTCTAAGTACAGTCTGTTAGTGGATTCCACTTTCATTGTGAGGGATGTTGTGTTAACTTGCCAGGTCCAAATTTTGCAAAGAAACCCTAGATTCCCTTTGAAGGGGAAAAAGCAATGCTTTTATATTAATGCAGCACTATTTGCAACAGAACTAAAACAAATATCTTTATTTATCCTCTCTAAGAAATGAAAAATATTGTTTTAATCTCTGACAAAGGAGAAAAATATTCAGAAAACTAACATCTCATTCTTTCTAAAGCAATTTTATGTCTAAAAGACATAACCAAATCTAAAGTCTGAACCAACTGGGAAATATTAATTGGTATGCACCAAATTATGTACAGAGGTTGAGATTTTTCAAAAGCACAAAGGACAGTCAGATTTGTGCCTTTATAAATAATTGCAATCAACAATGAAAGTAAAGTTGTGATAAATTATGAACTTAATTCCAAGTCTTTCTGTCCTTTTAAGCATGGAAAAATTGTCGCCTTCCACACAGGAGAAGAATTTCTGAGAACATAAAGCAAACAAGTAAGCAAAGAACCCAACAATCCCTCTTCCTCAGTGTCCTTAGGAAAGACCAGCAGCAACTTTTAAGAAACCTTTTCTCAAATCTTGCTTTTTGCAAAACTGAAAACAGAATAACAGACAATGACTTTGAAACTGGCATATTGTGACTCAAGTCACTCTTGCACAAAATCTTGTAGTTCACTGACCTTGCCAGTTTATCACTCAGGATCTTTTGTTTGATATTGCCTTCTGGACCTCGGCTAAATTTTGATAGTTAGCACTTTAGGATAGAAACCAGTGTTAGTCCATGTGTGCGTTATCTCTAGAGTGGCTTATTCCATTCTTAGATTTAGGTTGCTGTGTGGCATTAAGACTGTTTAAACAATTTAAAGCTTTTAACTAGTCTCTAACAAACTAGGAAGTTGTTTGGATGTGTATCCAAGGTTTGGATTGTATCCAACATAGACTCCTTTCTTTTTGTTTTTAATTAATATGCAATCTTGAGCATATCCCAATTCAAGGAACATTTTCATATATCAAAGAGAAAAACAGCTTTGGCATGCCAAATTCTTATTCAGTTTCTCAGGAAAATAGCTTCTTTTCTTCAAGGAATTTGGAACAATGGAATATGTTTTAAACAAAATGTAGGAAAGAGCTGGTAACACAAGCTGAAAGTAAGCAGGTCTAATTTTTATTAAAGGTTCACACATTTTCTTCCTCTTCATTTTCTCACGCACTTGTTTTCCTTTTTCTTTTCCCTCCAGATCAGTTCAACTCTTAAGGCCTCAGAGGAAAAAATCTTGCACAAAAATATGCTTTACCTTAGGAGATCAAAGCTATTTTACAGCTTTTTTTGAGTCCTTTTTAATATTAGTGGCATCAAGCTCATTAGAAACAGCAAACAAAAACAATAAAAAAGATAAATTTAAGCTAGGATCAGTAAATTAAAAAGGAGCTTTGATATATAGTAGAAATAAGCAATAGAAAAAGTATTGGTGCTGCAAAATGTGACCTGGTGAACTCATTATGTAAGAAGAATGGAAATCAAATTTCGAGTATCTCACTTCATCAGTACAGAATAGTTATGGGGTAGATTCTATCTGTTAGAGGAGAAAGTCGAAAAACCTGTGGTATAAAGAACAAAGCAACTGGGTAGGAATACAACCCAAAAAAAGGCATTCTAATGAAATATGTATGGAAATGGAAAAAAAATTAAAGATTTTTCCAATTGCTAAAATTATTACCAAAACCAGTATATTAAAAATAGTATGCCATTAACTGTTGCAAAACTGCATATCATAAACATGCAGATCTCCAAAAGAATATGTGGAGCATATAAACAAATGCATAATCAACTTAATTCCCTTTCCAGTTAAATTTGATTTACTTAAAAGTTTCAGCGTTTAGAAGTTAATCCACTGATTCAATCTTCCCTTCACGAGAAGAATGGGTTAATTTCCTTTTCCATTCCCATTGAACTGTTGTCAAGAGAACAAATATGTCCTGTATCATTTTCAGTTTGCCTCATTCTCTCTCAAAAGATTGAGACTTTTGAATTTTAAAGCTCTCTATATGTCGAATAGACAAGAGTTTGCCGGGCACTTCAGCCTTCCAAATAATCTATATTTTTGCTACTTGTCCTATTTGATCTTTGTCACCAGCTGTGGGGGCTAGGCAACTGACATTCATCTCTATAGCTCTATTTCATTGGAAAAGGCAGTGAGGACTGTCAGCTCATTCCTGTCCCGTCAAGACTGTAGATGGAATGGATATTGTTGCCTGAGACTCATCCCAGCCAGGCCAAGGCACTGTTACCATTCAGAAGAGCAGTGGTATTAGCTGCCTTAATGGATGGATAGATGCAGCACTTAGACTTCACATTTTTGCTCTTTTGTTCATTATGAAGACGATTATTCATAAAACTGTTGAGGGGAACATTGTTTCTGAAACAATTCAATACTCCAAGGGGCCAAGTTTTCATTTGGCTGTTTTTCACAACACAATTTCTTGATTTATGATTCATCTCAGTATCCTGTGATTAGGTGTATTTCCATTTAGTAAGGAAACAACAATTGTTACTTTTTCATCTACAATTACTGCTATGTGAAGCATATTTTCCTCCTTCCAACATTAATTTTTAAAACCTGCTCCTGGAGCCTGTAGACCTTTGCCATCTATTTCTCAAGGTCTAAAAGATGGCTGTTCTTTTGCATATCAAGGAGAATGTTTTACTCTACTACCAACAGTTTCATTTCCAGTTCATTTCTGGACTCCTTTAAAGATGTTGCTTCTAGCCTACAATGTACAAAATATTTTAGAATTTTAATACTGCTTCCCTTACGTGCAACTTCCAGCAGCTAAAATTATTTGAACCTGTTGATGCAAAGTGAAGACATTTCATTTCACACTCCTGCCCTCCTTGCTCAAATATACCATGTACACAGGAAAGCTTGAACAGGAGACAGCAGCCAGCTAAGCTTTCTCCATTACAAGAATGCTTATTTTTTCTACTCTGACCATTAGACTACAGACATGTTGAACATCAGAGCAAATTTTAAAATCTTACATTTTTCTATGCTCAGGTAAGGGTGACAAGGAAGAATGGATGAGAAAGTGGAGTTAAACTGTTGTTACAGTACCACCACCAAAATGGTCTTGTATTACTCACAAAGGAAAAGATGTTTATTAGATATGAACATGAGTCCAAGTGCTGAAATCCTAAATACAGTTATTGCAACTATCTCATATAATTCTGAGAAAGACCAATTTTTGTTTGTGTTAAGGAAGCATCCTATACATCTTGGTAGAATTTGAAAATCGTATCTGACACTTCTGGTTGTATAACTTGACCTAATACACAGTGTAAACCAGATAAATTTTTTTATTTGTACTACATCCTTAATTTTTAATCATTTAGTATTTTAAATAAGTGTTAATGCCTGAGCGGCTCGAGTCTGTGTTTTTCTGGTCTTAGAACTGCTGAATTTAGAATTTCTGAATTTGCATTTAATGTATTCTATGGCTATACACCTTACAGTAATCACTGATGAAAAGCCACTGCAAAATAGCAATTCTGATACCAAACCTCCAGCAGCAAAAAATTAACCATGAATAAAAAGACTTTAACTGTAATACTGCAATTTTGCTTGGGTAATGACTGACTAAAGTTATAGTATAATGTTAAAAAAAAAAGGTTTTGCTGAAGTTTTGTTCCTCACGGAGGACTAATAATTAGAAAATAACTCACAAATTGTCATTCATAGGGAATTATCCACTGGCAAAACAAAAAGAGAAGTTTCTGAAATCTTCTCTTTCTACATATTTATTTATCCTACCTTTCATTTAAAAACAGAAAATTCTTACTGAAAACAAGCATCAAAATAACACCGCTTTTTAGATGGTTTTGGGGTGACATTATATGCAAAGAAAGTAATTTGTCACTACAAATTTGATCTGATTCAGCCCAGGCTTTGGAAGCTTGCATTAGACATGCATTAGCATTGAAACAAATGTGCAAGTTATTTTTGTATAGTAAATGTCCTTCTATTGCTATGGAAACCAGATGTTTGATAATTAAATTTGTGCTGTAAAAAGTTGTGTGCTGTCATGTGAAAGAGTACTCTTCACAAGTTGCTGTACCGCCTAATAGTTGAGCTTCTTGTCTATTGAAAAATTGGAAATAAATCGGGTGAAATAGCTGCCTCTGAAATTGACTTCAAAAAGCAATCACTTTGCTAGAGCATTTTAAATAACACTGGAAAATGTTTGCTGAATTTTGTGGCTGTTCTGCAGGTCAGAAGCTAGCATTGCATTCTTTTTTTCAATTCTATTTGCCTATTATCTTCTACTCATGGATAAATGAACATGAACAAGGAAAAAGGAAATGCAAACATTTTCTGTAGTAAAAAGAGCTGTCCAGTCATTCAGTCAAAGTAATTGGACCTGCCCAATCAAGAGCTAAAAGAAATAGTTTTAACTTTTTATTACATTTAGTAATACAGGTTATGTGAAGCAAAAAACTGTGTATTCAGCTTTTCCTTACTGCATCCGATGAGGGATCTTTCATATATATGTGGGCATGTGATTTCAGAGGGCTCAGAAGTCAGCAGCTGAGTAGAGGCAGCTGAGAGAGTAGAAAGAGAATGAATTTTGATATGAAATGTGGAAGACTGCAGAGAAATTCCATTGTGCAGAATGACCAGAACTGGTCAGTCTCTGTGATGGCAGGACAAGCAGTATGCTCCTCCTGGGGTTCATGTGAGATATGACCCAGACAGGAAGAAGAACAGGTGGAGTATATCCGACCATGCATTTTCATATCTAAAAAACACAACTAATGTAATGGTATAAGGACTTGAAATGTGTGCTCCTAGTATCAGCAAGGAAAATATTTCCACACTGAGGAACAAGGAGACCATCTATAAGTAACAAGACTAATATTGATTTACAGCTCAACACAGAATCATAGAATGGTTTGGGTTGAAAGGGACCTTAGAGGTCATCTAGTTACAACCCCCCTGTCATGGGCCGGGACACCTTTCATTAGACCAGGTTACTCAAAGTCCCATCCAACCTGGCCTTGAATACTTCTAGAGATGGGGCTTTCACAGCTTTTCTAGGCAACCTGTTGCAGTGCCTCACCACCCAGCATAAAATATTACTTGCAACTATGAATTACTCAATAGTAAGGTATTAAAATAACTTTTGATAATATCACTTTTGCATTGAAAACAAGCAAAAGTAAATGTGCTTTCAGCTTTCCACTGATCATTGAAATTCTAATCACTGTTTTTGTCTCTGATATTGTTCACCAAAATATTATTTTCCTGGAGTAATAGTGTTGCTTAATCCATACACTCACTAATTTAATGATCACTTGAAGGATTTACCAACTTTATAATAAAAACGTCTTTCCTTTCGAGTTTTAGGCTTTAAATCTCTTTGAAGTTCCACAACACAGTAACGTCATTGTGCAATAAAAGGATGCTCTTTAAGATTTTATTGCTAGTTTAATTTGGTGTGCCTGAGAGCAATTCTGCTGTTGTCACACATGAAATTAAACTTGTACAGAAAGAAAACTTACTACTTGCTGAAATGCTCACTGTCAAATAATCTGTAAATATGAAAATAGATTTACTCTACACAGTCAACTATTTTCTCCAAACAGCAGAAGGGGCATTGTTTGAAAGAAAATATCTTCAAAACTAAACAGCTTTATGCTTTATATCTCTCACTTGCTCTAGCCTTCCTCCTGTATCCCACTTACTGCCCTGTTTTGTCTTATTCTTCCATTAGAAGAATTTATTTTTAAATATTTTAAAGGTAAATGATAAAGATTTTGTAAGAACAGAGGAGAACTAAAGAATGTATAACATAAAATACGAACTTTTAGAAGATATAATGTGGTCACTATCACTAACCAACATATACCTTGCCTCCACTGCAAAAAATCAATTTTTTTAGACAATTCAATTATCTTTTACAGCAGGCAACTTCAGACTGTTCTGTGTAACATCTGACAGAAGGCATGGAGCATAACTTTGACTCTTTAGCTTCATTATGATTTTCTTAAATATTCCTCCTTGAGGTGTTATTTAGCTGAAAAGCCCTAGAACTTTATCATGATACCTTTTAATACATGTGTGTTTCACATTAGGCACCATGCATGTCATCAGAAAATATGAATCAAAGTGTGTGCACTCAAAATGGAAGGATTGTTTGAATTTCTCCGTGGGAATCCTATGTATATTATTTCCCAAACCTCTAAAGCCCACTTTGTTTTATAAAACTTCTTGTTTTATAGCCACAGGTAGAAGTACAGTTTTGAGGCGTTTTCTACATGAGGTAATTTTTTCCATGGCAGATGTACATTTTTTTCTAGCCCCAAAAAACTTTTTCTCTCCAGCCTTGTCTTGGTTTAGCAAATAACTTTATTTAATTCAGAATACCCCTCTTTTCAAAATTACTTTTTTTTTTTTTTACAATATTCGAATTTGTTTTGTTTAGACACTGGACTGCCACATTGTACAGGACAACAGTGGTCTGAGTATAAGGCTATTTTTACCTGTCAACCCTTGAAAGCTTTCCCTATCACCAGAAATGTTTAAAATAAATACAAACCATTTTCTAAAGCTATCCTCCAAACAGAGTAAAACCTGACAGTAAATAAAACAGAAAACTGAGAAATGTGCTTTTCCAGAGAATACAGTAGCAGATGGAACCTGACTAGTGGCCTCACTAAACTTGAAAAGTCATGAAAAAGTAATCTCTGCGCATAAACTAGAATTGAATTCTTCACAAAAAAAGCAAATAGGGGAAGGAAAGCAGATCAATGAATCTCATCTACTCAATAAAGTATAAAGAAAGTAAAGCACTGGCTGCTATTTAATGCTACAGCCATTAAAGAACAGCAATTATAGTGGCCTGCTACTCCCCACTCCGTCACACAAATCTTACCACAGGAAAACTATTTATTCCCCTCTCTACCACCATCATACACTCCATGTGGAAAAATTAGGCTTCTCCTTTTCAACTGAAATTGCAAAACAAACACATAATAAAAATAAAAGTTCACAGGTGCTTGTAGAATAACAAGAGATCGATAACTTTGTGATGTTCTTTTCCACATAAAATATTAGTGTTTTATGCAAGGACTGCCTGCATCATGCACGTTTATGATGATGGTTGCAGCTTGTGCAAGTCTAGCTGTGTATGAGAGATGCCTAAGTGGAAAACCAGGTGGGAAACCTGCAGGGCTGTCACAGAATGCAGCATCTTCCCATACAGGACAATTTCTGAGGAATGCCATAGTTCCACCTGTGGGTCTTTGGCAAATTTGGCTTCCTGGACGACTCTAGTCTCAACACCTGGCTGGCAGTGACAGAGAAGGAATCAGAAGCTTTTGTGTGCCTTTTCTACCTCCATAAATTCTTTTTCTTAATACTTCTTTAATTGGCACCCTCTCTACTTGCAGACCCACTCATGTTATCCCACAGGGTCAGATGTCCATGCCCCACTGGCCTGTGTCTGAAAGATGAGGGATTCCAATGAGTGATTAGGTCTTGAGAGGCCTTCAGAAAGTCATGAAGCTTCATCCCTCATGCTTGTAACCTGCGTGTGGGACCAGTTAAGCAATTGCTTATTAAAATCAGCATGGGACTGCTTCTGAGTTAACGTATTCCAAGCACAGATGTAGACCACTTTCAAACATAGCTCCAACTGTGGAATGACAGGCAAAGGTTCAGAACTTCAAGAGCTGGGAACTGCTACTGGTAAGAGAGAGAAAGGTTCTCCAAGGCCTTTTGCAGCATGCTGCAAGCTGCAGAACATTTCATAGGATCAGTGGAAAGCATTGCTATTTAGCCATGTCCGAAAACAATCCAATGGGAAGCTTACAGAAAATGCAAAGAAGAAAAATCCCATCTTCTTAATAACATATTAACTGCTTGTATTTAACACAACTCAATGATAACAAAATACACATTGAAACAGTCTGAAGGCTCCAACAAGTAGGAGGTTGAGCATTTTAAGGAAGGCTTAGGTGACAGTTTTGTCTCTAATTTACCATCCATGACTTCTGACTGCTATTTTAAGGTTTCAGGACCACATGTTTATTTTAAGTAACAAAAGCAAAACTGCATTTTTTTCCAGTGACACTTGATGATATATGTGTCTCTGCATTAAGAAGCATTAACTCTAAATTCTACCTTCCTCCCAACATACAGGATATCAATAATAAGAGCTCCAGAGCTCAGACACTCTCCCAGACCTGCAGACTCATCCTACCTTTCTGTCCCCCTTGTCCTTGGTATCTAGGTTCAAACATGAACCATATGGTTCAAACATGGTTCAAACAACAGAAAGGAAGAACTTACACTGAAGAAAGTCTGCTTGAAGATTCTGGTGGTTATGCACTTCTGGGCCAGCTTGGAGACTGGAAGGAGGAACCTCTATATAAGTCAGAGTTCTGCTACTCTAAAATTTGTGTTTAGACAATAAACCTTTCAAAGAAGATATTGTCTCTTTATTATTGATCTCCATTTATGCCATTGGGGTTTACTGCCACATATAAAATAGCAGTTTATTTGTTACACTAAGTAGCAGTGAAATATTAGGCTTTTAATTCCAGAAGATGTTATTATATGTACTCTGAGCTAATAAATTAAAGCAGTTGACAATGCTACACTTTTCATTCATCTTTTACCTATACAAGGCTAAAATGTTTAAAGCCTGGCATTTATCACAGTAGAATCAGTGTTTCATGACATGAATGGATTTTCCTTAATATGCACAGGAAAAAAATAATAGTCTGAACAAAGAATACAGGGAAAATATGGAAGAGAAATTAGCAATCAATCTCTGTTCAAATCCACTTTAGCCAAATCCATCTGTTTTGCTCAATTCCTCTGCCAAAAATCAGTCAACAATCAATCCTAAAAAATCAGTCAGAACCCAAATTTCCATAGTACTACTACTTAGTGAAAAATATGCATGATCAAAGCAGCAGGTCATTATAACACCAAGTTATGTGAGTTTTAAAGTATATTCTGCAGTGAGCTGAATGCTGTCATGTATTCCCAACAAACCGTAAAGCAATATTGTAAAACACTAAAAAGAAACCTTCTGTTTAGCCAGCATATTTGCTTATGAATTAAGCTGGGTAACTTGAGTACCACATCTTAGAAAGAACTGAATTCAGAAAACACACAATTTCAAATAATTTGAGATAAAGCATGATGACCTAGATTATTTGCCAGCTCAGTTGTAACAGTTTGAAAAAGAATGCAATATTACTTTAAACATAAAGATAGCGGGAGACTAATTGTACTGTTCAAGGCATGTCTCTTTCACCCCCATTGTTCAATATAGCAAGCAGCTGGAGAGAGAATAGAAATAACACCAGGTAGTTTGTTTGAATCTTTCCACATAAAAGTGCTCATTTAATGATGAAAAATATGTTCTTGAATGTATACAAACAGCATCTGTAGATACAGTTCTTGATGGCTAGCTATGTTCCCTCAGATTACTTAGCTTTAATAGTTTACTGGTCCTTATGATTATGTTTTCCTTTCCATCTTAAACACGAAAATAAATGTAAAATACAACCCAGTAGACTGCCACCCAAAAATAGTTCTAAAAACCAGCTATTTATATTAATTTTTAAAAATTATTTTATAAACAGATGTGATATTTAATGAAAGATTCAGACTTTCTTACAGACAACAAACTGAAAATTAATTCACCATGTTTAATGCACTCCTAGTTTTATAACCTCATCCCTTATTTTATTATTGTTGTGTTAGGTAGTGACTTTTTATGATTATGCCACTTAGAGAGTCTCATTTATAATTGCAGAAGAGCATCAGAACAGCATGGTTTAGAATTGCAATTATTTTTGACCTTTTGGAAGGCGAATTGATTTCTTGTATTTTATACAATAAGCATGATAATATCACACAAAATAAACATATTTTTGAAAATTATTATTTTTATCTTAGAGAACTAAATTAAGGCTTGGATTTCATAAACATGTCAAGTTCATGTGGTGAGCCTGTAACATTTTGATAAAGTTGCATATACATCATGTTCTGATGGGACCATTCATATTGTGGAAAAGCATAACAGACTCAGAGGAAACATATTCTTATCAATAAGTATGATGACATTTTCTAAAGTGAACACTTTGCCAGTCATAAAATAACCTCTACTTGTTTATTTTGTTTCTTTGTTTGTTTTTATTACGTTGGAAGTGATCCTCAAATTATGACTGCATTTATGAGTTTGCAAATGCTTGTACAATAATGATCTAAATTTTTCAGGTGAGTGTTCATATAGAACAATAAAAATGCCCAAAGAACATGAAAATATTTCTTTATTAGAAGGTGCTAAATCTCACAAAAAATAAGATTATTTATATGCAAGTTAGGAGATATTAGCTGTCAAAAATGGAAAAGAAGAATCAGAAGAGAGTCAACTGTCCCAGTGTCATAACTGGTATTAGTCAAGGATGGATACACAGGGAAAAAAAACACAAGAGCTTGTGCAATTCACAACTCAGACTTCTTTGACCCTAATATTGACAGGTTTTGATCTCTCATTTCTATAGTTAAAGTAGGTTTCTCTCTTTAGTGAGAAAAATGAGATATAGGAGTAGTTTGTGCCAACATCTATAGCTCAATTACTTGATTTGAATTATCTGATAACTAGTCAATTAGTGAAATCTCAGAGTGAATACTATGATTGTGTGGGCACAATCATATTGATTTTATACAATAGTATTTTCTGTGTAAATCAGACCTAATTGGTTAATTATATATTAAGAGCATTGAACTGCCTGTTTTCAATCAACAGCACAATTTTCCCCTTTTCCAGACCGTACTTAACAAAAACTTTACATAAGAGACTTGTTGACTGTATTAATAAATTTATTGTTTAAAATTTTAGGCATTGTTTCATTATATTCTTTCTTTTTTTCAAACACGCTTTTCTTAATTCTATCATTATTTATTTACTTATTAATAAGCTTTTATTACTTACTTATTTACAGAAAAACCTGCAGATCATTAAAGCTGGGCTGCATTTTCCTAGACACTTTTATTTTTTTTTCTATATTATAGCTTAGAAGATTCAGTAACATTTAAAAATGGCCTTCCATGGCATTAACTGTTAGGAAAAATAACATAATACACTACAGAGAACATTGCATGACCAATAGTCATATATTTTAAACATTTCTGTAAATTAGAGAAATAACGACAGAAGGAACAGCTGTTTTCCAAGGAGACCTCAAACAGGTCATATTCACCTTGTTTCTAAATAATAAGGTACAAACCCAAAGCAAATGTAATCATTAAAAATCTGTTTGTTTGGAAATAAGATTATTTAAGTTATGAAAAGTTGCATTTACTCTACAATACAATAAGATTATTTTCTAAACTTCATAGATATTTATTAGTTTTCTGTTCAGAAGAATGCACCTACCTAAAGAACAAGCCTGGTTTTATTAAAATAAGCCATATTAAAAAAGCAAAGGTTCAGTAGATTTCTATTGGGTTTGCCTTTTTTTAGATTTCTCAGTCCAATATCTTATTCAAACAAATCGAAAATAAAAGTTATATTCAAGTCATGTTGCTTATTCATATAATTTCTGCTGGTGTACAAAGATTTGTATCACATCAATATTCTTTTGATCTGCCACAGACTGGAGGCATAATGCCTTGGAAAACACACCATTGCTGCAGTTTATCTCTGCAGTCTTACCCAAGCAGACGTGCACACATTTTGCGTGTTCCTAGTTAACCACAAGCTACATAATTTGTAGAATTTTAAGCTCAATCTAAAATACCCTTTTTCTTTGCAATGTTTACTAACATGACTCATAATCACAGTTTTCTTCAACTTATTGTGAGTGCTTATATATATATATATGTATATATATGCAGATATATACATCTGTGTTAAGAGAATTACAGATCACTGATAGCAGTGTTTAAAAGACTGAAAACTTTGGCCTGTTTCAAACTTGGAAACAATACTAAATTGACATTCATTGTCAACATACATTTCTAACATTCAGTTCTAATCCATTATTAATAATTTTTATATATATTCAAAAAAATAGTTTTAAACAAGCTTGTCCTAAATTAGCTGAGTAAACAATATGATGGAGCTGACAGCCCTGATGGCTATGGTTCCTCAATGGCTTCAGTGTCCAAGTTCAAGGTGGCTGGTGTTTAGAGGTCTGTGAAAAGAGATGATAGAACCGAGACAGGGGACTTCTTTTTTCTCTTTTCTTTGCTCGTAATTGCCATTTTACATTCTCTGTTTAAAAGGAAAATGGAATTTCATATACCCTTTATATAGCTAAACCTAAAATCACACCTCCAAAATAATTAAATTATACTTTCACAACTCACACTAGTCCATGTCTATGTGATATAACAAGTTTTGCATTGTTGCCTATTTTTTGTCCCTGTAGAGGGCCAGGATTAAAATATTGTTGAAGGGAATTTGACAATTGCCATCCATATATAGATCTTATTTCATGGTTGGGACTAATCCTTCAGAAACTGTGCTCAATAAAATAAAAGAAAAGGAAGGATTTTTGAGGAGTTGGTGAAAACTGAGATGAACGATTTGCATAGAAGCTAAAACAACACACTGGGAAATTTTAATTACTTATATGAAAAAAAAAAAGACCACCCCAAAAAAGCACTAAACCCCCAAACTTGTAACACTACAACCAAATCCTCCCAAAAACATTTTTAGGTCAATTAATGGTAAAACACTCTTTTTGCCTTTTCCTTTTTATTTTTTTTTTTAATTTTTGTCAGAAGAAATAATTAGCTAAAAAATATTCTGAATTTTAACTTACTTTATTGATCCTTAAATTCTTCAGACACTTTATTTTGGTTGGATGAAATAAAAAACTGGAACCAATAAGACAGAATCTGAAAGAAAAATGGAAGTTAAACCAAAATGATTGTGATTACCACATAGGTGTGAGGCAGATATGTATTTATCACATCATACATAATGAATGTGCGTTGTGTTATGTGACTGAATTGTGAGTAGTACATACAAATTAGATGCACAGATCCATGTACAGTATGAACAATATATAGCTTACATGCACATAAAAATATAAAAAAAGAAGTTTCATGAAATTTCTGGCTAAGAATTACCCATGTGTGTTGTACTCCTATTTATAATACATCTGTTACACTAGTTTGTCATAGTTTTTAAAATGGAAAATAAGCTATGATTTTCCTCATGGGTAAAAGGAAAAGGCTTTTGAATTCAAGCATTCTTGCTACAAAAATTCCAGATGCCACTAGCTGCCTTGTCAAAACCAGCTTGTTTTCCTCAGAAATAACTATTCAGAGCCAGCTGTAAACCACTCTCACCCATCCTGGCATTTTGTCCCCCAGCAGCAGGAAAGCAGGGAGTTAACGGGAGGACCAGCAGAGCAAAAAGCATACTCAACATTGCCCTTTCCTTATTTAAGCCACTTCCACTGCAGCAGGAGCAAGTGGGCTTTGCAGATTGCTTCCTTTGTAAAAAAAGCATTGACCTTAATTGTGAGAGTTTTCTTTGGTTTAACTTTGCAGATTTCAACATCCTCAGTGGAAGGCAGAATCCCAAAATTGTTTTCCAGTCAAATTTCCTACATTACATCTTTTTTTAAAAAAATGTCGGATATTGAGCAGGGTTTTTGAAAAAAAAACTGAACAGCCAGGGACTGGATGACTTCATTAATAGGAATACAGCCTGAGGAAGGTACATAAATCTGTAGCCTTGCTGTGCATAAAATTGCTTTGGTAGCTCTGCATCTGGAAAGATGGGAGGTTTGATCAGTGCAGTTTGAAGGAATGCCATCAGCTAAACAAGCTAATCCTGCACCTTAATTACCAAGTCATGCTGCTTTTCTCCACACAATCTTATAATGAACTTTAAAAATTGATATAAAAGCAGTAGTGAGTTTGAAAATACAATATTAAATGGAATTAAACTTCCTTTCACCCTCAAGTAAACATAGGGGTGACTCTATGAATCATCCCTGTGGGCCCACACAGGCCACCTTCTGCTTCTATTGAATCTTAATGGCACAAATGTTTAATCCATATGTTTCCTTCATGATTCATCCCTGAGCAGCTCCATATGTCAGCACTGGTCAGACAAGGCTTTTGAAATTCATAAGCAGAGCTGGTGACTAGCAGACAAATGCATATAATTTCCACAAGTTGTTATTTTGTGCTTATTCAATTGGACAACAGAATAACTGGGGAGAGAACTGATGAAGAGGTCATGGGTGGCATTTAAAATGGACAAGTTAAGGCTTATCTGGATCTATAATATGCCTGCCTTCCTCTGCTCCCGTTGCAGGGCTGAGTATGAGCTAGTCCTCTTCCTTCTAGGACTCCTTGGCAATGCTCAACCTGCAGGAATTAGGCTTGCTTGCTGCCCCCAGCCCACCTTGCCCACCTGGATGTCTCACTAGAATAATTCAGGCTGAGAGGGTTCATTATGATCCATCCTTTGAGTGGATGGTTAACAGACTGAGATCGTAAGGTTTACAGCAGGTAGGCCTCCCTGCAATGTAAACAAGGGCTATGATCCTAGTATTGGTAATCTTGAGTTTAGAGAAGGGTCCAGTACCTGGACCTTCTCACCACAGTGCCTGGAATAGTCCAGTATTCCAGGCTTCCAGGTCTGTGAAGCTCCTACAGAAAGCAAGCTAGGAAATCATTATTCTTGGTTTATAAGAAAAGCTATGACCAATGCAGAGAGCATATGAAGCAGTTCACAGGTCCTTCTGGTTTTATTAGTATGAAGTATCTATTTTCATAGAAACATGAATAATTTCTATCCCTCATTTTCTACAAAACCCAATTTTTAAGGATGCATTGTGTCCAAGTGAAACAAAATACTTCTTGACCTCAGGCAAATAGTACATGTATATACATCTACAGTACTTTCCTAAGGAAATGAAGGGTTAAGGCTGGGATCAAATAAAGTGCCCTTAACTTTATATATAGGTAAGCAGGCACAGGCATAGGGCTCAAAAACCATGCACTAATTTAGGGGATACTCAGGAACCTTTTACTGGCATGTGGGACAATAAGCTAAATCTGGTTCAAGTACCAACTACAGACAACTGACTAAATAAAGTACGGGTCTTGATTCAGGTCTTCCTGTAGCAAAAGCAAGACTATTTTTGTGCCTAATAGAGGGAAGGCCTATACAGAGTGAAGATTCAACTGACTCTTATGAATATTCATTTAGCATTCATATATCGAAGAAATCTGACTTACAAATATACAGGACTTTTCATGCTTGTGTTAATTTGTAGGAAATCTCACCTACTGGGTCCATGAGTGAGGAAAACAAACATCAAATCATATCCTTATTCTTATTTAAAAAGCCATCATATAATTTCTGTATTTTACAACTGATTTTCAGTCCTTATCCTAAACCATATTTATAATAGGTTTTGACTTACAATGAACTGCAATTGAACTACTGCTAAAAAGTTAGGCTGAAGGTTTACAGCATAGTTTGTACCAACTAAATGTATTTCTGCAGGTTAGCAAGTTTTACTTGCAGTTATGTTTAAATAGAGCAAATTATTTTCATTCAAATTGACTGCATTAGAACAGAGAAATATTAGCTCCCTGAGCAATTTTATGGTTAAAAGGAAGTGTTCACTCATCAAGCACATACATTCTTTTCTTAAAAACTTTATATTGAAGGCTCCTTTCATCTACCTACCAACATTTAAAGTGGAAGAAAAATTTTTGCATATCACTTAACATTAGAATAAAAATACTTTATAGTTGAATAGACTGAAAAATATTTTGCTGATTGACTTATTTTATAGCCAGTGGAATATATTGTTTGAATTATTCAAGAGATAACATGAACTTTTGTTACATGACTGGAGAATTTATTTTAAGCCACTGTTCAATCAAGACTTAAAAGTAAGCAGGGAAGAAGAGAGACATTTCAGAAATTCTGTCTTGCCTGTTGAAAAGTTCTTTTGTCATACTATTACAAAAAGTCTTAGAAATCTTTTGTCACTCAAAGCATGGGTTATCTTTTACAAGGAGCTAGATAAATAAATGAACAGAGACATTGTAATAGATAATTCTTAAGGAAGATGAAGAAATTTCTTTTTAGATCACCTTACATCTCCTTTCTTTTTCTTTATTAACAAAGTGACACATCATCTGAATCATGCAAATGACTCAGAAAAGAAGATAAAACATCTGAGACTTGTCCATTTTAGATGTTATAACTTCCAGGACAGTAGAAATGGCAAATGCAATTGAAGATACTCAAATGGGAGAACAAAATTTGGTTGCATATTTTTGGCTTCTAAATTAAAAATTGCAAAATTTATTGGCAGATTTTTCATAGTATCACTTGTTATGGAAAAGCTCTGGTTTTATAGCAATGAATAATTTCAATATGATTCATCCTATGGTAGCTTCCTTGTATGGGATGCAAAATCTTCATATTCCAATTTCTAAGTGAGAAAAGTGTGGAGAGAAAAAAATGAAAGACAAAATAAAACTATGTTAAGCACAGGAAGAAACTCAGGCAGCCTCTAAGTAATCACCTCTCTATACACTTCTCTTCAAGTGATCTAATTTCTTTTATTTCACTATTACTGATTAAATTATTTCCACAGAAACATTGTATACTTCTGCAATATGTGAGGACAGAAAGTTATTAAATTCACCTTATTTCCTTTAAAGGTCTATTCAGGATGAAGCTGTGTTCAAGGGTAGATTGATTATTTATTCATATATATATCCAGTTCTAACTAAGAAATGTTGGCCTCAGTGAGCATGACAGAAAAAGGCAGAAATTCAAAGCACAAAAGTGAATTTTTGATACAAAGAAGGGTGATTGAACCACCATTCTTTGTATCAAAATTTAAACATTTATTCTTAAATTAAATTTATTTTTTCTATTAAATATTTCTATATACATATTAATTATATATTATATACAAATTATTTTTCTCAAATATTATATATTAATATATTTATTAAATTTATATTTGTTCAAATTTATTTTTATTAAAAATAAATGTAAACATTCTTAAATTGTTTCATTTCTGTGTGTTTTACCACTTAAAACTTTAAAAAAAAACCCCTTTTTTAATTTGAAAATGATTGTGTGTTTTGAGCATTAACTTGTAAGATACCAAAAGCTCTTTGTTCAGATGCTCTGAAGTTCTGTCTTGACATGTCATTACAAAATAAAAATATCCCCTAAATTACATTGGCTTACAGTGTCACCAATGCAGGAAATATTACCCAACAACTGGTTTTATGGAAGGCTATAGAATTGTTTCATGCTTCCATTTAGATTTAGATTTTAGTTTGTGCATACTTTGCATTGTGTTATCATGACCAGTTAGACTTGTGGGATTCTGTGTTTGAGGATGAATCTACAAGGGATTAGAGGAGCCATGATGGAGTAGCATTAAATGACTCAAGAAAACCTCAATATCCTTAAAATGCATAGCAGAAGGATAAGGCTGATGTTTTAGATTAAATTTCAAAATATCTGAATTTTGTTTTGCAAGTTTTGACATATCAGCTGCTGTCATTGTCAGCTGAGATCTTCATCATTTCAAGATAATAATAATACAAGGTACAGAGTTACATGTAATCTTCAAGGATGAAAAATTAGAAGACAAAATTTTTTGCCCATTCTACCGAACACTGCAGAGCTGCATTTTCTCAAAATATAATGGTATAAGAGTAGCTATCAGTTTCACTTCAGTGGAACTTAACAGTCCCCTCATGTAAGCAGAGTTTGAATTATTCAAGCATGAAGTAATTAAGGCCCATCAAAGAGCAACAACCCAGAAGTCCTCCATGAAACCTCAACTTAATATATCCAAAATTTTATCTAGCATTTTATGTAAAACAGTTTTACATTTAAAAAATTCCAAAGTAAGAAAAAACCCCAACCAAATAAAACCACACTGATGTTACTATGTGAAGACTTTATATAAAAGAAA
This sequence comes from Cinclus cinclus, assembly GCF_963662255.1. Taxonomy (NCBI): domain Eukaryota; kingdom Metazoa; phylum Chordata; class Aves; order Passeriformes; family Cinclidae; genus Cinclus; species Cinclus cinclus. Next base: position 111,238,524 of record NC_085046.1, on the reverse strand, counting down.
ACATCTTAAGCAATAATCAGAAAGTCCACTTGCCTGTTGCCTGCCCGTAAAACTCTTTTGTCAGGTCATCACCAAGAATGCAACAAGGGCACTGCAATCAGTTGACAAGACAGGAGAAACTAAGGAAATAGCTGGAAATAATTATTTGATCACTAAATATCTACAAGCATATATGCTTGTCACCATATGTTATTTCATACACAGTGTCAACTCATTAGCAAATAAAAAGGAATTCAGATTTCAAATAGGAAATATGATGGGCTAAGACACAGAAATTTTAAGCCTGTGCTCTTCTGTCACTTGGGCTGACAGAGCCTCGTAATGCTTTGTTGAGACATTGAGATTCCTGCCAGGAGGTCCTGTACTTGGATTCATCAGGATCTGTGTGACAGGGGAGTCTGAGCAGAGTGCAGGGACTATCTCTCACAGCACAGGCTCTTAGTATTGTCTCCTGCTCCAGTGCAGTGAACTGAAACCTTACAATTACTCAGCTTTACTGTATCGCCCATGCTCTCCTTGGCATCTTGAGAGAGCACAGGCTTTCACTTGTCCATTTCATCACTTTGCAATGAAGAAAATAAGTCTGGGTGTGTAGGCTCTGTGGCATATTTGTTAACACAATGTTACCCTTTATGTGGAACATACAACCTGTTCAGTTAGAACATTAGTGAAACAAACATTATTCTTTAGCTCATATTGAGGGTTTGGCTCCATTCATTTTGGGATACAAACTTTCTCTAGGCTTGTGAAGCATCTTCCTTCGACATGAACAAAGAGAACTTCGCACAATACTTATAGTAAAACCCTCCTGTATTATAACATTATTTGTAGTCAGGCCCAGATCAGTTCACTTGGGCACTCAGAGACGCCTGTAAATAGTTTCTCTTATGATAAGCCTCCTCTTGTCCACATTGCCTGTAAGTGAATAAAAGCCCATTTTCATTTCATGACACACCAAGACACGTCCTGAGATAACTCTTACCCTGAAAAAGAATGTAACCAACTGGATTAAGGAGCAAGTGTTTTTAAGGTAGTTCAAAGTTAAAACAGAGACATCAGGCATCCTCAGCACCTCACTGAGAATTCAAAAATTGTATGGACAAAATCACTACACTCCGTAAAAATGCAGTGACCTAGGAAACTTCTCTCACTTCTTAGGATTATTTGCTGTGAAAAAAAGGACAAAATCTGAGGTTTAGCACAGCCATTTTATAAAGTGCATGGAGATACTGTAATAAAAGTGGTGGTAAAATAGAGGATGCAAGCCATGTGAAGGAGAAATAAAGCAGAACAGATAATTGAAACAAGAGATAATACAGTAATTTTCTAGGGTTTGTCAGGTGTGAGGGGTCCAAATCTCCATTCAACTTTATCTAATGCTCAGCATTGCCTCAGATATATCTGATAAAATCTGGCTAAAATGAGACCTCATTTGTGGAATCTATCTGTTATTTTCCCAACAAAATTGCAAGCATTACAAAATTACAGAAGGCGTAAATTTTCAAATAAATATTGAAACCACTGTGGTTTCAATAAAAGATAATTTCTTCACATGTGTGATGAAACTGCTCCACTTATGTCCTGTTTTTCATTTTTCCCTTTGCTACTGTGTCCTAGTTTGAAAGACAGGTGTTTACTAAGGAAATGATCCTTCCTTCCTACAGATTATTATGATTTTGAAATTAAGGGAGCTCTCAGGCAAAGATATGGGGGTAGGAATAACAGTTCTTTACTAGTATATCTAACACGACAAACAAGAACAACAACAGCTATGAAATTACCCACAAACAGAACAGTAACTCAGTCCCAGTGTTTTTTGGCTGCAGGCACCTTTTCCCTGAGCTGCAGTTCCCGGTGCTGGGGGCGGGCGGGTCCCGCAGAGCCGCAGGAGGGCTGGGGGTGATGGCAGCGCTGTCCCAGGGGAAGAGAGAGATGGAGAGAGAGCTCTCTGCTCACGGTGTGGGTTCCAGTGCTCAGCAGAGTGCTGGATGGTGGCAGGTTACAGTGAGAAGGCAGCAGGGCAGGGTCCCACAGCAGTGAGGATGGCTCCCGGCACTGGGATGGCAGGGATGGGACAGAGGCAGTGATTGTCCTTCTCGTCCGAACTCCGCGGGGAAAATGGGGCGAGGCCCAGCCTTCCGTTTCCTCTTCTGGATGTTTGAATCTCACGGGGTTCCCTCTTCCCTCCCCTCCCCTCCCCTTGTCACCAGGGCCCAGTCAACAGGTATCTTAGCATGACAATGGGGAAAATTCCACAGAGGGAAAAGGGAAAGAAACAACCCCCAACATACTCTCAGTAAAGGAATGAATAACAGAACAGGGAAGCAAAATTGAAAAAAATGGGACATTTCTCACTTTCTTGTTTTATTTAACAAAGGCTAGTGAAAAAATGCAAGAAATGCTTAAAAAATTACTTTAAAGTCATTAACAATTGCTTCAGCATGAATACATGTTTGAAACAAAGATATTTTTCATATTTAGCCAGTGCAGGTTTGCTTTTTTTTTTTAATTTTTCTTTTTATTTTCAATGCCTCAATCAGTTAGGCTGGCTGTACTGCTACTTCCCCTAAGAATTTGAAGATTTGTGTGGGAATGAGAAGGTTCATGCGCAAATGTGAAGATTTCCATCACCTTGTGATTCAAAACTATGCAAATGTTCATTTTGAAACTCAGAATAACTAATAAGGTTTGTGAAAATACGCTATTTAGTTTTTATTTTTTGAAAAAGCCAATCATTGAAATACACAGTTTTCTGTATGAGAGTCTTATTCATCATTTTAATCACTTGTATCTAGACAAGCATCAAACACTTATGCCATAAAATCCACGAAAGAAAAAAACACTGAAGTAGCAGAAAATAGGGATCTGGGTAACACAGACTCAAATTAATTTAGCTTTGTAAAATAAAAAACTTTTACACCGAGGAACAGATTTCATAACTGGCTGAATTAAGACTGAACCATAAAAATAGCATACATACAGCATGTAGACAATTTGACACAAACTGTCAATGTAATTTTACTACAAAAAGTGACAACATGACCGGTGGCAGTCTAAAGAATGGGATAGTGGTTATTTGCATGTGATACAAGTGAGGTTTATTAGAATAATACCGTTCTGTAGTCCACATTTTGTAAAAAAAAAAAAAAAATTGAAAAACTGGAGAGAGGACAGAAGACAGTAACAAATATTACTTGCAGGGTAGAAAATATATTTCTGCAGATGACACCTACAGCTCACCCAACTTAGCTTATCAAAAAAGATATTAAGAGGTGTGTTGACTGCAACATATAACTACTTCAGAGATCATATAACTACTTCAGATACTGTTCAGTCTAGTAGAAAAAGGCGTAAGAAGGAGTGTTTAGAAGCTGATGGCCAAATCAAATGGCAAATGTCACACAAATTGCAAAAATTACTAGGCCAGATATCAAAACAAAGTGTCACTGATAACAGAGTTCTGAATTTTACTAATCCTCATGTCTTCAAGCCAAAACAGGATGCCTTCATGGAATAATTGTGTCAGTGAAACACCAGCTGTTTCGGCTTGATACAGCAAAACCAGCAGAAATGGAAACACAAAATAAAACTTTTTGGTTTAAAATTCTTAAAAATCTTGAGGATACCCCCTAAAAGTCTTATCTGAGTTTCTGTATAAGTAACAATTTTATTATGATCTGGGACTATAGGTCTTATTTTAAATCTTCTGAAGATTCTGCTACTTTTAATTATACTCTGAAGTTTATAGGAGTTTAGAAAATATTTTGAGCATTCTGTTTCATTCACATAGAACTGAATGGAAAACAGTTTGTGTTCCACAAACAAATGGACACACTCCAATAGCTTAAAAACCCCAAACCTAGAAACCAAAAGACTGTAAAAAACACTGCAAATAAGATGCATATCAGTTCAGTCAGATTTTGAAATTGTCTTTGTATAATGATTATTCCAAAGTAATTCTGTTTTGAAGCAACAGACTATTCTGTTTAGATAATGAAAAACTACTTCGTATTTCTAGTGTAAAAATAAATAATGGACAAGATGCAACACAGATCAGCACCAGTAACACGCACGTAGTTTTAAATCTAGTCTATGATGTCATAACCCCCCCCCAAAAAGATAGTGACCTTTCCTCTCTGAAATTTGGATGAGTTCAGGATGTTACTGTAGGATGTTTCAATCATAATGAAAATATTAATTTGACATAAAATTTTCCTGCTTCTCTTTTTTGATGCTCTTGCAAAATTCTTAACAACAGGCATCAATGTCTTTGATTGAATTTAAGGAAATTGTTTGGGCTAATCCCAGTGACCTTAAAATGAATTTTGATCAAGCACAATAAAACCAGAAAAAATACTTGATTCTTGAAATAGAATATTTTTTCCCCCATTAAAAGCACTCTCACCCACCACGGGTGTGAAAGCAAATTTCAAAAAGTGTTAAAAAGGATTGAAACTATAATCCCTAGAGCATTAGCCTGATAAAATTATTCCTTTGTTCAAATAAGGTTATTACCACCTTAAATCTTCATTTCCAGATATTATCTGACATGTTCAACTTGCAAACAGAAAAACCTTTTGGGAGAGAGATACTGTGAAGGTTTAAGAACCTGCAAATTTAATGAATTTAATATATATTTTAAAAGAAGATTTTGAATCAAACTATAATCAATAATAATATAATCTAGTGCAAACAAAAGTGCCTAATACTGTATTGAAAGCCATGTGAATAATGCTTTAAAGTAAAATTATGCTTATGAAATGAAGATAATTCAAGTTTTCCTAATAGTTTAATTGAAATTCAGGATCAACCTATCCACATGAACATTGTCCAGAACCACACAATATGAAAACATGAGAATTCATAATAAATGCTAGGCTATCACAATCTATCTCTCTTTCTTATATTGTTGGCAATTGCTCCCACTTATATCACATCAATAAAATCTCTTATGAACCATGAGGAGCTGCAAATTGTCTCCACACAAAACACAAAGTTTCTAGCTAAGCAGAAAAAATCCCCTCTCATGGTTCAAAGAAGTCTGTCAAATTGTATCTATAACTGCTCACATCTGCTCAAAGTTGTTAAAAATTTGTATTTAAGGAATAAATGACCACCTAAATAAAATTCAGCACCCGTTTTGTTAAAGGGGGAAAATTCAACAAGGAAATACATAAATAGCTTAATATATTTTTAGTGGTTGAACTTCAAATTTATTTAGCAAATAAATAAACTGGAGTCACACAGGATCTTTGCTGTTTCAGGACTTTTCAACACTTTCATTAATCATCTGGAAAAAGGGAGGAAGAAAACATAAGAGAAAAAATTTGTTGGTGATAGTTATTCAAGGTAATACAAACAAGGGCAACTGAGCTGCAGAAGAAATAAAGGGATAATCAAATCAGTGATGATTTCATCAGGTAGATGAAATCAGTGTTGGTAAATGCACAGTGATGCATGTGAGGAGAAATAAACTCATTTTTACATACAAGGAGATCTGTGGGATTACTTTTGCCACATAGGATTGAAATCTTTAGAACTGACCTGTAATGAACAGTTCAGTGAAAATGTTGGCTCAATACTCAGGAGCAGTAAAAAAGAAAATAGACTTTTAAAAAAGGAAAAGAAAAACAATAAAATAAATATTATGATGTTGATTGTATAAAGCTATCCTGGGTGTTTTCTTTACAATTTCTACTACCCCCACAACCATCTCAAAAAGGAAGAAGGAAAAAGAGAGATAATCACAGACAGTTATGAAGGTTATTCAAACTGCAGAGACAGCTAGTAAGGGATAAAATACTTCCCTGTAAAATCACATATTACACTCAGAAAATAAAAAAAAAGAAGGACTAGTTCAATAAAGTCTAAGGAGGTAAAAGTAATGTAGTTAAAAAATGAGTCACCAAACAAAATAAAAACTCTTCATTGCTCATAGCTAATCTGACACAAGGAGATGTGCATGATAAAACCTTTGCAGGAATCTAAAAAGAAGTGGGAGAAGTTTAGAGAAAACAAATCTATTATGGAGTAGTAATCTAAGGGAGAATCTCTTGTGCAGGTAGTCCCTTTATATATTGTTTTGCTGGGGACTGGGAGACTAATAGAACCCACAGGAGTATTTTAGCTGCTGCTGCTGCTGGCACCTGAAGCAATGACATAGTTGAACAACTTGAAAAAAAAAAAAGAGGAATAAAACATGTTTCAGATGCAAATGTATTTGGTGCAATGAAAGATATTTTTTTTTTCTGTCTACTCTTCATAGACCGTTTTAGGCAGCTGAGCCCTGCACAGCCACTTGTTCACTCCCACTGCAGAGGGACGGGGAGCGGAATGGGGGCTGTGGTCAGTTCATCACACCTTTGTCTCTGCCACTCCTTCCTCCTCAGGGAAGGATTTCTCACACTCTTCCCCTGCTCCAGCATGGGGTCCCTCCCATCACAGGCAGTCCTCCATGAGTTACTCCAATGAGTCCTTTCCACTGGCTGTAGAACTTTACAAAGTGCTCCAGTGTGGGTCACTTCTACAGCATGCAGTCCTTCAGGAACAGGCTGCTCCAGGGTGGGTCACTCACAGGGTCACAAATCCTGAAGCAAACCTGCTTCAGTGTGGGCTCTCTCCATGGGCCCACAGGTGCTGCCAGGAGCCTGCTCCAGCACAGGGTTCCCATGGGGTCAGAGCCTCCGTCAGGCATCCACCTGCTTTGATGTGGAGTTCTCCTGGGCCACAGGCGGATCTCTGCTCCAGTGTGGTGCACAGCTGCAGCACTGTGGTGTGCGTCATGGGGGGCAGGAGAATCTCAGGTGCAGCACCTGGAGCACTTCCTTTTTCTCCTTCTTCACTGTCTTCAGGGCTGTTTCTCTCACATATTCTCCCTCCTGTTTCAAGCTGCAGTTGCAGGGCATTCACTGTCCCCTTTTAAACTCTGTTATCCCAGAGGCACCACCTGCTCTGCTGGTGGGCTTGGCCTTGGCCAGGGGTTGGTCTGTCCTTGAGCCAGATGGCTCTGTCAGACATGGGGAAAGCTGCTGGGAGATTCTCACAGCAGCTCCCCCACTACCAAAGCCTGGCCATGGAAACCCAATAGGCCATAGACCACACAACTAATCCCCACAGGAGAAAAGTTTGGAGCTCTATGCTGTGTACCTTTCACCTGCCCAACCTACATCACCACATGGATGATAGCCCATACCTGTCATGAAATTTATTTCCTTGATATTTTGCTATGTATGTGTTTGCTGTTCTTTACAGTTCAAAGTCATTGGGATAATCAGTGTTTCTATTTTCCCTGAATTTGACAAGAAACTTGGTTCAATAACATAGTAAATGAAGCCTTAAGTCTCCTGGTTCTAGGTCACATATTCTTCATCCTATGACTGGAAGCACTTGGTTTGCATCAGCTTGCATCTGTTCCCTCCTCCCAGGTGCTTCAGACATTAAAAATGACTGAAAGTTTAACTTTTATCTGTCATGCTTGATGCTGAATTACGTATTGCTTTTGCCACTGTAACTTCATGTCAGATCAGATACCATTTGCTCTCTCATCCCTGACACGAAGCCTTCATGAGCTTCTATCCAATTCTCTTGTTGATTTGACTTTTGTTTGACTCTGTGTTCCTCTGGGAGCTTTGGCAGTGTAGGCAACACATCAGCAGTGATGAAGCTGTGGCCCTATGTAGGTGTCCCTGCTGCATCCCGTTTTCTGAGAAATTTAAAGTGAATTAGGCACCCAGCTCAAATTAAGTTTCAGTTGGTTTCATTTTTTTGCTGCTGAAAAAAATATTTGTTTTCTCCTCTTTTAAATGTTTAAATCCTCAGCACAAGTACAGAAATATTACCTGTGAATCACAGATCAAATAAAACTTAAATATCTAAAGCAAAATTTCTAAACACTCGGGGAGTTGCAAGTTGTTGGTGCAGATAAGTGAGAAGATATTTACAAAATTAATACATATAAGCTATAGTAATTTGTAACATAGTAATCTGGCCATTTTGCTAGCAGGAATCACCTATTGCTATTTAGTAAATGCATACACCAGAATATAATTAGATTTTTTTTTTTAGCCAGGCACACACACATATATATGCACATAATATATTTATGTATATATAATGCACAAAAATATAGGTAATGCACAAAATCAGGATCTTGAAAACTGCCGAAGATGACACTGATACATTGTTTTAGAGATATTACATTTAAGAAATTTGTGACAATTAACATCCCCGTCCAGAGTGCCTTTGCTGAATGCCTGTTTGTAGTGTTTGCATTGCTCAGTTTCCACGCTAAAGAACAAATGTTGTATGTTATGTTAGTATCAATCAATCTTATTTATTCATCTTTATTTGCTGTGTTATCTAATAGAAGCTTGAAGGCAGCAAGAAAATCAAAGCTAGATAGGCTAAGTGTATGATTTAATATAGTAGAGAAAATATATGAAGACCATCAATATAGATAAAAGTAAACCCTGTGTTGGTGGCACTGAAGCGCAAAGAAAAATTCATGGGTAAATAAAAGCATGCAACTAGAATTTTATTTAGGATGTATTTTAACAGTGGTATTCAGAAAGCTTTTCCTGGAGATAATATATCTGTTTTTCAGTTGTAAAAATTCAAAAGAATTCTCCTGAAAGAAGATACCTAAACCAGACCAAGAATGCTTAACTATTGCAGACAGACCTAAGTGCCTATATCTATTAATCTTGACCACTTTTCCTGACAGGTCTTTAGTCACCGTTGTGATTATTTCCCTGTGTGTCAGTTCTACCTAACCACTCTGCAGCCTACAGGGACATAGCCAAAGTCCTCCTGAAGGCTGACAAAGGAAGGAGCTGTCAAGGCACAACAGCTTCCCAAAGACACCAGGAGCTGCTGATGCTCTACCTCAGCATCACTCTGCTCTCTCCACAGAGCTCTGCCTCTTGGATGTTTATGGTTGTGTCTTTGCAGAAACACCATCTTTCCACACTGTTGGAGAATAAATTAATTAATTTCTAAGAAACTGCTGAAACCTGTGCAGCTACTGCTCCACTTCTTCTCACCCAGACATCACCTGAGCAGAATATCAAATTGAACCTAGCCAGAATATAAAGCTTAAATAAGTTAGATATTGGTTAGGACTCTAAAGAATATTTATCCAGTTTTTAATTCTTCTTCTATGTTACAATTTTCAATGGCCTTAAAAGCATTAGCCAGATGGGAAAGAAATAAATTTTACACTGATCCAGGCATTTCTTAACAAAATCAAAGATGATTAAATTAAGGTATTTTCTTCAACTCAATGGAAAAAAGCCTATGGCTAGCAGAGACAGCCAAAGGACAAGGAAGAGCTTCCATGTGAGAACTTAAGACAATTTCTCATCATTTTTTACATTACCCTAGCTAATTTTGCAGCACAGAAAAAGGTTCAGTATTTAGCAAGAACAGGAATAAGGCAGCACGACTTGTTGAGTTTGCCACCTGAGGTTGTTGGCAAAGACAAATCAATGCTGCCTTATCCCCCAGTGCTAACAGATATTAGGAAGCTCTTGGAGACCTTTTTAGTCATCCTTGGCAGTTGTGCTGTGCACATCTTGGAAGAGAATAGGGTTGTATTTCTAATTTAGACACAAGTAAAAATATGTCTACCTTGAAAAAATCCCAAGTTAAAATACATAGTTTGTCAGAATAAAAACTGAAGATGTTTCATTTGCTTAATTCTAAATACCAACCCTAGCTATTGAAATTTAATTTTCATAAACCCACATTTATACTTGTATAATTCTTGTAAATAATATAAAATCAACTTTGCGACAAACTCCTAAGGACATCAAAAAGGGAGGGGGGAAAATGAGGTGGGGGGGGGGGGGGGAAACACACAGAATGGAGCTTATCAGAGAAGTGAGGTGTGAAATACACAAGCCAAAATGAGAGAGGATTAAAATGTAGGCATCTCTGGGTAAATTGCCTAAAAAGGCAACAGTTTATGGATAGTTGGATACCTAACAAAAGAGTGGAAAATCCCTTGATTAATCCAGGTTTCCTACTGACAAAACCAGATTCAGATAGAGACTTTCAAACAATGTTAAAAGGAACTACATGCTCAACCTTTAGAGGTATTCAGGCTTCTTTGAAAATCCAAATCATGGTGTGAACTGAGAAACTTGAAAGGAGAGTTAACAATGAAATATGTTGAGATTAAAACAAAAAGTAACTTTCAAAACTTTGAATGTTCCCTTGACACCAAAAGTGAGCTGTAGGTAGACTAAAACCACTTATTACCATAATCAAGTCTTGCCAGTATTGTCAGAAACTCAAAGTAAGAAACACACACATCACTTGCCAAGGAATGGTGTGACTGGAGGTGATTTTTCAGTGATTTGAGATAAAGACTGATAATTCCATTTGGCCAAAACAAGCATAAAGGCACAAAACAGGCTTCAGCTGGAAAAACAGTCTTCCTGTTCTAAGGATTTTCAATGGCTTAACAAGATTAAAGAGTGAAATAACAGTTATATAAACCTCTAATAAATTTTCGTAAATATACAATAGTTTAATTAGACATGTATGTAATATGGAAGCTTTTATCAGGCATGAAGAAAAACTGAAATAGAAAGATTTCTTAGCTTTATAGATGAGAAAAAAATAATTGAATTGGGCACAATATATGATATGGAACTGTAAAGATTATTGATTCCACTTTGATAAAAAATAACATTAGTCTTCAGTATAACACCTTTGAAACTATCAGAGGTTATAATATGGGGACAGTTACATTATATAAAAGTAGGTTAAATACTAGAATGGCACTCTATACTAAATCTTACAGTTTGTTTTTGTCTCAGAGTAACATTATTTCTTAAAATAAATTGCATGGATTTCAAGTCCTAGGGAGTGCCACTATTTTCTATGTTTCACGGATTTCAAATTCATCAGAATTTGCTAAATTCTTTCCATCTGAAAACCTGAACAAAAATACAAACAATCCTTACCTTGAAGAATTTTACTTTAAAAAATGAGTAAACAGACAAGAAAACAACAGTTAACAGAATAAGGAAGGTCTCTCAAAAAAAAAAAAAAAATAAGCTAAACCAAACCACATTTAACCCAAACCAAACATTCACTTTTCCACTAATGTTTTGTAGTGTGGTTATAATCACTGCAAATTCAATGTATGAACTTACTTAAATCTTAAAAAAACAACACTTTCCTCTTCTGGAAAGTTTAGTATTGCCATGATATAACAGTTGTGGAAGGTGTCTGATAATTTCAATCTCCATACATCATCACAGGCTAGGCCTTAATACTTTAAAACATACTTACCATTAGAAATAATCAAAGTTCTAATTAGTTCTTCAGGAAGATGTGAAAATCTAGTCCTTTGATATGTAAACATAGAAGGAAGGTTCAATATCCCTGGCAGATGCTATAATTAATAACAGGATCCAGAGAGAAAAATATATAATCTTTTTTTTAAAGCAAGTTGCAGAAATTTTACATCTCTCAGATGCTGAGTTATTTTTGTAAATGATATTAAAGAACTTGAAAATATGATCAGTAAGTAATGGGGCTTTTGTGTGTTTTGGGTTTGTTTTGTTTTTTTATTTTTTTTAATTTTTTTAATCTAGAGAGAAGAGAAAAATAGAGAACCTATAAATGTTCAAAGAAAGCACTGCCACTCTGTCAGAGGTCTATGTCAGAAAAAGCGATAAAAAACCCAAAAACAAAGACAAAAGCTTCCCTTTTTGGTAATATTTGTGCAGTCTTGACCACCGTGTGATTGCAACGTTTCGTGGTATTGTCCAAGAACATGTCCCAGCAGTGAGCTGGGACTGTTGGCCTCCCTAAGAAACACTCTGGTTCTACTCCTTGACTCTGCCACCTTACAAGGGATATAATTTCAGCTTTAGTTGACATTTATGTATGAGGATCAGAACACAGTATCATTCAGTGGGGTTCTTTCGTTGTGATGCATTATTTGTGTGCATAACATCTCCAGAAAGTGCATCATGTAAATCATAAAAGTTCTTGACACAGAATTTACACTTTTCTTGATTTCAGTTTCACAGCTTGAGGGTTTTAAGTCACCTGCAGTTATAGTTTCTTTCAAATTAACACTGCAGAAATGGTGGGCAAAGCAAAATTCTCTTAACTGAACCTCTTCTGTCTCCTGTTTGCTACAAGTGGAGAGCATTGAGTACCTGAGATCTTCCTTCTGTGTCGATGTCAGCTCAGAGGAAAAGGTGCTGCCAGCAGAAGCCTTCCAAATGTTTATGTGAATATTAAGAATCATACAATCTAACTAAAGGCCTTCTTAAGACCATATTGTTATACAACTTTACTTTGTTTTCTTTCAGAATTCTCTCTTCAGAGTCCTTCCAAAAATCCTGCAATGTCTTTGCAGTTGTTTTGTTTTTTTTTTTTAGTTAAAACATATTGGCAAGAAGTTGGGTTCCTGAACAGCCAGTTTTTAAAGAGCTAAGAAATGTAATGGTTTTGTCTCCTCCACAAGCACTGAAATTATGTCAATAAGTAGTAGGGAAATGAAGACATCAGAAGTTGATGGTGATGGGTTTGTACAGTGTCCTTCTGCCTAAAGAAACATCATCAAACAAGGCACTAAGAGGAGCAATTCACCTGGTTTGAGCAAAAGGCTTTTGAGGATCTATTGCATGTGTCTATCCATTCATAGCACCTATTACACATCCCACAAAAATTCAAATCAGAGAGAGAGAGAGAGATGTAAAATAGCATTTGAAATGCATTTTTATTAAAATTTATTAGACTTCTTCTAATTTCTTTTCTTCCACAGCAGTTACTCATAATCTATTAAAAGACAGCGTTGCAACCTTTGCCACATGATAACTGACTCTGGCCATGAGCAATTAGAGCCCTATTCTCATTTACCCAAAACACTCTAAAATCCTGAGAACTTTTAGCATCACTTTTCCCCCATGATGTAAGAACATTTGAGAATCCTAACTATTTCAAATACTTTTGGTAGATATTTTTGTCCTGTACAATTCCTGCCATAAGCTTATGCTTTCTTCCTGAAATTACAACTTCTTATCAAAGAGAAACTGGCAAGTCCACTGTCCATCTTACTATTGATATAGCATCTGCTTTTTAATTTGTACTGCAGTGTAGATATACAGGAGAAGTTATTTTAATCTTTCTTCCACTAGAACATTCTCCTCTAGAATGTTAGTCACAAATAGTCTTTGAAACTGAAACTGGTTTTTATTAAATAAATTGTGATGTTGGTAGCATTAACACTGCACAGTGAACTGAGCTAACTTTAATGTTTTTCAGGTAATGATTCTCAATTTGCCATAGGGTTTTCACAGGAAAGCCTTGAGTATGTGAGGTGGGTGCCTTGAAAGTTCATGATCTTTGGTCACACAGTGAAAAATAAGACCTTGAAACTTTTAGTTGTGGCAGGATATAGAAGGCATGGAAAAGCATTCGCTTATAGTGCTGACAGTTTTTATCAATTTAAATGCCACATTAATGTATTTTATGTGTGTTGCCTTGAATATACTGCCAGATTTCATAGATCCATTATCTGTTTTCAAGGCATGCAAACATCAAGTTAATCATTTAGCCATCTTACACTATCAGTCACAAGTTAGTGACAACCAGAGTTCTAACATGCATATCTGCAGAAGTTCAGTCTATCTGCAGTGTCAAGTGAGTCATACAACAATGGTTGGGCTTCTAAGTACTTTCTACTGGAGTCTAAGCATTAAATCAACTGACAGTGACCTTGCTGTAAGAGCTCTACTGTTGACATGCATATGTATTTGAAGAACACTGTGTCCTCATTCTAGAACTGAGGATTTGGAACAATTACAACTTTTTTTTTTTAATTAAATGCTTGAAGCCGGTGCAGATTAAAATCATGTAAGCATATAAGCAATAACAACTATTCCATTTCAGAATTAGAAACCAATAAAATGAAACAAATTAATTACAGAATTTCAGACGGAAATGCTGGAAATGACCATAAATCTGTGTCAAGGTTTAATCCCAACTGGCAATTAAGCACCACCTTGCCACTCAGTCCTCCACCAGTGGAATGGTGGAGAGAATCAGAAGTGCAAAAAGTGATAAAACCCCATGGGCAGGCAGGTGTTGAGGCATGTCCAGGAAAGGAGTGCTTGATCACATGTAATAGTGACTTGGAATGACAAATGAGTTCACCCTCAACCTTGCCTCCCAACCCTTTTCCTCCCCCAGCTCTATGCACTGAGCATGATGACAAAGGGTGTGGGGTATGCCTGTGGTCAGCTGGGGTCAGCTGGCCCAGCTCTGTCCTCTCCCAGTCCTTTGTGCATTCCCAGCCCACCCACTGCTGGGACGGTTTGAGGAGAAGAAAAGGCCTTGGCTTTGTCCGAACCTTGCTCATCAATGACAAGAATATCCCTGTGTTTTCAACAATATTTCCAGCACAAACACAAAATACAGACCCAGACCATCTACTGTGGAGAAAATTAACTCTACCCCAGCCCAAACCAACACAATGCACCACATTAGGCTCTGTTTGATTGGTTGCTTACAGAATCTCAAATTGTGTGATTGCATTGCCACGAGCACTGATTTACATCCTATAGTTCTACCCACAAATTTTAAAATTCACAATTTGATTTTGTGTTAATGGGCTTACCTATTCCATACTAGCACTTTCAATTTTTAATTTATTTCAGTGACAAACGGTTCACTAACATCATTGTAAAGAGTGTTAGAGAACTGGTGTTACCTACACATATTTTAAAGAACTCTTCAAGTCAAAACCTAGTCAAAGCCCTGAAGAAAGTAATACAAATGAAAACACTTTCATTTAGTTTTTGGAAGGGTCATAAGAAAAAAACTTGAAGACTTCATTAAAAAAAACATTGTTTGAACTTTGAAACAATTGAAATACTACCAAAAAAAAATATCCAAAAAACCCATATGGAAAATGACGACTCAAAGTATAATTTAATAATAAAAAGAAAAAAGGAAATCAAGGGAAAATATGAAATTTCCATTAGTTTCCAGTAACCTAAATGTTGTTATAATGCAGAGAACACAGAACCACCTGTTTCATTGATTTTCTTTCAGTGAGTAGCATTAACAATGCTATCTCTTGAGGCTAAACCACTGCCATGCCCAGAACTTCAAGTTCATCTGTGCTAAGGTCCACAGATGCCTAGCAGGATTTGACACAGGACAGCCTTTGAAAATATTAGTCAATAAGACTTGATGTTCATTCATTAACTTTATTTTGCAAAATAACCTGTTGACATATACTGAACGTCTTTCTCCTAGGCATCTCAGCTTTGCATAAAATTCCCCACCAGACTATGTTATAAGTAAAAATATTGATGAAACACTTCTATGCTCTTCTGAGTCTTTTTCTTGAACATCAGCTTTTCAAAAAAGGACAGTGAAAAGCAAATTTTTTTTTCTTTTTGTTGTATGGTATTCATGGAAAGAAGAACATTATGTTTGCTATAGTTTTGAGAATATACAAAAGATATTGGCTATTGTGACCAAACATTCAAAATTTGCAAGTTTTTGGAGAGTTACAAATCTTCAAAGTGAACTTATTAAGTCATTATTTCTGCAAATGGAATCTTAGTTTGCCTCAGTTGGTACTGTCAGAACTTGAATCACATTGCATTGAAACAAGTATTCAGATTCAGATTTAAAATGCACTGGGTTATCACAGCCTTTTATTCCTTTGGTTAACTGTCCTTTCTGAATACAGACAGCTCCCACAGATCTCCTTGAATCTGTGGGATATTTAAGTCTAGGCACTTGACTCACAGAATAGATTCATCTAATCCCCGAAGCAACACACATATGGATGCAGTAACCCCTTTGCTAATTTGCTAAAATGCTCTGTAGGCTCACCAACAGTGCCAAAGTCTCTCATTTAAATCAAATAAAATACTAGGCTGTTTCTTAGGAGAGAAATTTGTAGTGCTTAAGCAACAAAATAAATAATAACTGAAAAGCTATTTTTCTTGCTGTTCTCCAGCATTAACTTGGAATAACTCCTGGATTCAAAGGGCTTTTGGGAATCACCAATGCTCTAGTGACCCTCTCCGAAACCTGTACCCCTTGCCATTTTAGGCAATCATAAATTACATAGATGATCTTTGGAAAAATAATGCTCTCTCAGGAGAGCATCAAATGCTGTTACTCCTCCTTTTCTCTTCCAGTATTCCCTACTGCCATACGTTTTTTCTGACACAACACTCCTCCACTGCAGAAAAGGGAGAAGGGGGTTGGAGGTGGGGGTATAGGGAAAAAATATGGTATAAAGAGCAAAACTAATTTCTTTGGTCGTGTTTTTTCCTCAAAACATTTATACTTATACTGTGTTCTTTTAATATACCACAGCATGTTCTTCTGAAGCAACTTTCCATACTTTCCTGGCAAAACAAATAACATAAAGAGTCCAAAAATGGTAACATCATTGAAGGACAAGAGGAATAATTTAAATTATAAACAAACTGCATATAAGAGCAATTAATTTTATAATATATATTTAGAATATCAACATGAAAAACCATTTTCCACTGAGCATTTATTCCTTTTTTGGCTTTAGTTAGTATGTTATTTCTTTTTTTGGAATATAAAGACATTGTCCTATTTGTACATTTAAAAGACTGCAGGTCACATATAGCAGAAGTAACCCATTTGAGAATTTCAGTAATAAATATTAAATATTTTTACATTTTACTCCTTCTCCTACTTTTTTCTTTCCTGGATGATCTGATTTATCCTTTATCACTACAGCAACAAAAAGCTTAAAGATATCTGTGTATAGATATAACTATAGAAGGAAATAACATTAGCTAATTAGACACTAATTAGCAGTTGTTGATATGTACTGACAATGTTCAGTTTGAAGCAATAGTCCTCTTTGATCTTCAGGCTGAGAAAAATCAAAAACTCAAATCAGTGGTGTGCATGCTGGTAAGTGAGGATATCAATGATGTGTCAAGATCGGGTGAATAAAAAAGGTAGAGTTTCCCCCAGTAGGACTAAGCAGGTACTTGCATATGCAACACTACAACACCAAAAAGTAGCTCCTCATAAAGGCCAAGAGAGTTTTGTCAAAGAATTCAATTGTACAGTTTAGGTGTATCTTCTTCCTACAGGATCTTGGACAAAATTCCTGCTCTGATACAACAAAGTGAAAGATTAGTGTAAAGCTGGCTTTTACCCACTTCAGTTAATTGCAAGATAGAGGTTATGAGTAAGCAGGCATTAAATGACATTTTTCATTTCATAAGTGAATATGAAGATCTATGGAAACAATGAAATTCGTATTTAGCTACTCATATTTGCCTCCAAATTCCATTTCCCTAGATGAATATTAATATTTTAGATTTTTTTTTTAAAAGGAAGCCACCCAGCAAATGCTACATTTCAGTGATGGCACATGCTCACTGGTAAGTGCACGGTTAAGAAGCCTGCAGTATGGAAAAACTGAGTTTAAGCTTCCTACTTTCTCATTTGCTTTGAGACCACCTGGGAAAACGTTGGCATTTGACTTTAAAAAAAGCCCAACCTTTTGTAAGACTGTAAAACAGCACTCGAGAACATGCCTTAATTGCTTCTTGTACTTGGATCCTCATTTACCAATAGCACTGGCTCTCCAGAACAAGATGTGATTTTTATTATATCACTGCCACAATCCTTGTGAAGTTGAACCAGTCTCTCTTAAAAGACTTCAGCTTGCTTTGATCTTGCACCAAGCTGTCCAAAACTCCTGTGATATAGGCTAGCCATCTCATCAAGCATCAAATGGCCCAGGCTGAGTGTCAGGGTAGTGTCATGTTCCAGCAGTTACACGTATTTCAGACTGGAGTTATCTCACTTCTGGACAGCCTGAGACGATCATCTAAGCCAGCTCGGATCTGTTTATTAAAGATAAATTTGATATAAATTTATGTCCTTCACATTGTTATAAAAGAGGTTACTAGAGGTATGTATAATTAAGGCTGTACAACAGTCATCTTTCTAATATACTGCTTTTCAATTTCACCTTCTGTGAATGAAATGGGGAGATGTTAGTCCACATAAAACAAATCTTAACAAATTTATTTCAAACTTATCACAGTTTTGTGTTTTGGATTACAGGACTGTGGATAAGTCCCTTTAAATAAAGTTCCATTTACCTGACCAAACCTAGCTGTGTGGGGTCTAGGGGAATCAAGTTTCACATATAATCAATGCAAAGTTGCTATAATTTGACAGAAAAAAAAGGTCAGAAAACTCTGTATTCTCAATAAGGATTTTCAAACCTCTTGACCTGTCTTGTTTATACCAAATTGCAAATTTTAAAATCTCTGGGTTTAAATTATTTATTACAGGGTTAGAGTGGAAAACTGAGTTGCTTTGAAGTTTCTTAATTCTGTCTTTAAAAAGAAAAAAGAAAATTCAGACCAAAAAACACCTTATACTTGTACTTATAAAGATCCTTCCATTTAAGAATTAAGTCAATAACCCCAATTAAATTTCAAGGTGGACTGACACTGTGCCATAAGGGGGTCAATTTGCTCTAACACCTTAAGAATGAGATTGAGAAGAAAGAAGTAAAAAATCTGATTAAAAAATTGGGTGGCAGATGAAATAGGGGGCATTTTAGATCAGATAAGGAAAAGATAACTGTAAGGAAGAACTGGGGTTACCTACATAATTAAGAGAGACTGACACCAGAAAAGCAGTAACTGAATAGGAACACAGAAAATACACATAGTCAATGAAGAGCAAAGTAGAGCATAGCGCAGGTAAGAAGCTAAAGAGATTTACTCAGAAACTACATTGTTGTTAGGATAGGGTTGTGAGAGAGATTTACACTGTCAGTTTGGAGATTATGGTTGATGGAGTGAGATAAGAAGAGGTAAAGAGCAAGGACAAGTTAACAAAGCTTTTCTAGGAGAGGTAGAAAGGAAGAGTGTAGCAAAAAGTTCGTCTCTCAGAAGTATTTTGGGATCAAGAGCTAGGAGTCCTCAGCAGCAACAATGGTTTTCCCCACCATAATCCTCATCATTCTCTGTCTAGCAGTAACTTCTGCATTCCAACATAAGCATGCAATTTTTGCTAATACTGGTGTATCACAGAATAATTACCTATACTAGTAGCCCCTACTCTGTCACTTGAGGTGAGACAAGACTTGTAGGAGTGGATGAAAAATCATCAATCCATGCTCAGGATCCATCTATGTATCAGTATGTCACAAGATTACATGTGCTGTCTTTTTCCTCTAGTTAGTTTCCCTTAAAACCAAGAATCTGCATAATGCTCAAACACTACATTCTAACAGCACTGAGTAGATAATTTAATTGAGAAAATGAGCTTTTAGGTGAAGTGGTCATGTATTTTATCTCCATAAGATCAAATTCACTGTGTGACATGGACTGCCCTTAGAAGATGAATCAAAGTCCTTTACAACCAATATTGTTGTCTGAGGAACTTCACCTGAGTCCTTAGATTAAAAAGTCTAATAAGTGGGCAAGACAAATAAATTCTGGGAAGGTAAAAACGATCCCTATAGAAAATAAAACAAAAAACAAAACCAAACCAAAACAAAAAAAACTACAAAGAGATTTCTACTTAAGCATTTTGAACATCCAGACAGCATAATATCTGATTCTGCAAGAAAATTATTCTGTTAAATAATTAAAATTACTTTTTTCCAGGGCTAACATTAAGAGAATAGCAGTGTAAAGATAAATAATTATTTAACTATTTTCTAGGTTTTCACGTAGTCACACAAAGTTTGAGATTGGATGGGACCTCTGGAGGTCATTTGGGTTCAGCCCTGCTCCTGATCAACCAGTGCCACCTAGAGCATATTGTCCAGAGCCATGTCCAGATATCTTTTGGATATCTCCAAGGATGGAGAACTCACAACCTCTTGTTGAAACCTGTGCCAGGGCTCAGTCACCTTCACAATAAAACAAAGTTTTCTGATGTTCTATGGCCATTGCCATGTCACAGAGTGGTGTCACCAACTACCCTTGGTGATAATGAGAACCTACCATGAAGGGAAGAATATTGGTGATGACCATGTCACACAAGAGTTGGTGAGAGAGATAACCCAAGTTGGGTATAAAAAAGACTGAACCAGCCAAGATTGACAGGTTGGTATGGATGTGAATAAAAGCAGGGAGAAGTGACCAACGAGGTAGGCTGCTCCTCTTTCCTTCCTTGTTCTGTGTATTACAGCCAGATGCCTGGAGAGGGGTATGACCAGCTCAAAGTATCCTCCTGTCTTCTACCTCCTTAAAATTCATTGTGAGAGAGGACAATGCTCCAATGGACAGATAAAACAGCCCTGTCATTATCTTGCATTTTCCCACAGAACTTTCCCACAGCCATAAGAAAAGAGAAATCCCCAGCTTGTTTTGTGGGTAGCCAAGAGAGGGCTGGGCCCCACATGAGCCCTGGGCACAAACCTTAGTCATGCTGTGGCCATAACATAGCTGGTAGAACACCTGAGGTGTCCTGTGTCAGAGGGATGTCAGTGGTTAGCCCAACATGGATATTTCATGCCTGTCTTGGTCCGAGGGTGAGAGAGTCTATGCAGGAGGCAGGGTTTTCTTGCGCTGATAGAGAGTCTCAGCTCTGATTGCTGATTCTCCTCCAGCATGGGAGCTATGTGAGCAGCTCATGACATTCTCATTCTCCTTCTCCTGTCAGATGGAGAGTGCTTTGTACTGGGAGATTGTCCTAAGTGTAAGAAATGTCAATAACCCCAGCATTTGCCATGCCATGGTCCTATAAGCAGCAGGATTATTCCCACAATGTGGTCAAATGGAGCTCTGCACCACCTTCCTTCCTAACCTGCCATCATCTCACTGGAAACTGGAAGACTCCTCACAGATATGTAGGGTCCCACCACCCAGCATCTCTGTACCTTGTCAGTCTCTTTTACGACTGAAAGATTACTGCAGATGTGGGAAAATTGAAATTTATTAATATCCACTCCTCAACCCCAAGGACATATTTCCACTTCCCATCTTTTGTTTTCATAAAATTTCTAAGTATAGCTTTAGAGGCTGCTTCTATGCAGCCTGCATAGAAGGCTGTACATATATATGTATGTATGTATGTATGTATGTATGTATGTATGTATCTCTGCATGTATGTCAGATATTAATTTCTCAGTGAAGAACTCACTACACCTCACTAATGTCTATTTTGGGGGTTTATGTTACTGTGAAGTACGGACTTGGTTTTTTCAAAATAATGGAAATTCAAAGAAAAATAGCTCAATTGAAATACTTTTCTGAAAGAAATACATTTTTTATTTTGAAGACTAAGAAAGCCCCACAGGTACGACAAACAGTCTTGATAGTTGCATGGAAGGCACTGCATTTTGAAAATGTCATTGCCAATTCAATGTCAACTTTAGTTTCATTTTAACTTTTTTTTTTTATTTTCATATCTTGAAAGCAAACATAAAGCAGTATATAAAACTTACTAAAAATACCATTGGTCTTTTAATCATTTTCAGTTTTATATTCCACACTTTCTTCCTGCCCAATACGAGTCTCAAATACCCAATCAGCACAACTGCTGAGAACTACACTACTGCTGGCAACAGCACTCAACAAAAGCAGTGCTAGAATACATAAAGTGCTAGATAAAGCTTTCATTTTGCGGAGTATATCAGAAACTGTGTACAACACTGAAAATCATAAATATATCAAACATTTTTTACACTGATTCACTTCTCCTGTTGTAAACCACATTATAAAAGCCCCTTGTGAGAAGAGATAATAAAGATAAATAATGGTTTTGAAATGCTTAGATATCAGAGTAATGATCCATACAGACAGATTTAATAATGTTGTTCTACAGACAGGTTTTTCACCCCATAATAAAGTAGAGAAAAAAGGGGGGAAAAATAACAAAACGAGGGGAGATGTAGGAGCTATGAAATATCTATTCATTAACAGCAGTCTATCTAGTCTGCAGTCTAAAAGAGGAATAAATCCTCTTTTCTGGGGAGGAGGAAGAGGGGACACAAATGTTATCAGCTACAGGACTACTTGGTATGTCAATACATACAACCAGTGTCAGCAGTGGAAGATGCAAGACACTACCTAAGTCTGTACAAATAGCCTTAATTTCAGTGTTCTCTGTCTTCTTGGAACTTGACTCCTACAACACTGATTTTAAGCAATACCCATTGTACAATTATGCTTGTAGAGACCAATGCTATCTCTGTCTTCATCCTCTGCCTTTGCACCTGTATAACCGGTTCTTTACTGGGAATGGTGAATTCTCAGTTTTCAGGCAAAGCCAAACAGGTGCAACTTACAGCAATGCTCTGAGACCATCCTTTATCAGTAGTCACTTCACTTCTCTCTGAGACCTTCCTACAGCTGTTCACCAGCCTTTTCCATAGCTCATTGCTGCTTTTCTACATCTTGTGCTTGTCAGACATCTAAGATGAAGATAGTCTTGCTGCTCAAAAAACACTGAGAAACAGCACACAAGCAAAGGAGTGTTCATCCTGTAACAAACCAAGTTCCTAAACTTGGAGCCTATTTGTTTCTTTACACTTTCTCTAGCAAGAAAGGAAGGGTAATAGCTCTCTTCTCTCTACCACAGTACATGGCTGCAGAAGATAGAAAACACCATCTCCAATCTCAATTTAAAAGTGCAGTTTAAGAGAGATTTTCAATTATAAGAAACATAACTTCAGTAATGATATGTCAAATCAAGTTGAGATCACCCTAATAAACAAGATTGCTTATTTATGTCTGCAAAAAAAATATATGCTTTAAACACACAATTAATTTCTCTTATATATCATTATAAGCAGGAATAAGAATATTGAGAAGAGAAAAAAACCAAACAAAATGGTGACAGATTTTTAATGAGAAAAATTAAGATCAACAGCTGAATGTGTAGTTTTCATTAATGGTATAGCTCTCATAAATGCTGTAGGGCTAACTGTAAAAGAAAATCTCTCCTGCACTATACATATTTTCTAGTTAAGTCATTCTGCTCTTCTGGAATGACTACATGACATGACAGTAAAATACATAGAACTTAAAATTCATATGTGGCCTCTAGATGAAGGATTGATGAGTCCTTCAAGAAAAAGACCATCCCAATTTGAGAGGCTTATGATCAGCCCATGACATTTTAAAGAATACAGTATGATCTTAACAGAAATTACCAGAGCCTCTCTTAGGGATGATGGGAATCTGCTAGAAGCTGCAATCCATTACTAAATTCACAATTGCAATGCTAGTAAATCTCTTCTTACCAGAGGGCTAGCTAAAATCCTGCTCTGTAAGAAGTGGTATCCACAGGAATACTTAGGACAAGAATTACATAAAAAGTAAGGTTTGGGGAAAATAATGTTGGTAGTGAGAAAGCAGGAGCATGTAAAGCCATTTGACAGGAAAAATTCACTGGACACACTTCACACCTTTAATCATGGATGTAGTGGAATTTAAGAAAGAATAAGTAAAGAGATGAACTACTGAGTTATTATTATACATAAAGCAATTGTAACACTGTGAAACTAAGCCTAGCTGGGGCACCAAAATATGTTTTTTCCAAAACTGTGAAGCTTCTGAAAGACAGATATCACCTAATGTTGCAACAGAGACGTATTTTTTGCAGAAGTTTATAATTATCTAAAATTCATGAGTCTTATCTGTAATTATAAAACTCATTGTGAGACACAGATTTTAATCCAAGATGTAATGTATTCTGGGATATGCAAATTTAGATTGAGAAAGAGCTCCAAAACAACAGCTTCAGACTGTGAAGTGCTACAGCAATAATGGAAAAGGACTAAATGAGCAATAGCAAAAGGAACACCTGTAGTGAGAAGAATTAAGATGGAGTAGTAGAATAGAAAATTGAAATTAAAGAAAGAAAACCCCTGACAGTAAAAAAAAAGAGCAAAATAAAGAGATTCCCAAAATTCCAAGCCAGAGGAACTGCCCATGATTATACTCCTATTCAGGCAATGAGCAAATGAAAGGGTAAGGCAGGCACACTGAGACACATACACAAAGATTTTCTTATGCTTCATATAAATTATTTATCAGGTGAAATAAAACCGGCTCTATATTGAAGAGAGATGGACAACAAGCTAGGCTCCTGGTAACATTGTTGGAAATGAAAGAATAGAAGGAGCTGGTAAACAGATGCATCATGAACTCAAACAGGCCACAAAAAGTTCTTGAAGTGAGAAATGTTCTTCTCAAGGTCCTTTTTCAAATCATTCATGTAATAATTATGCTTCCCCCCTCCCCCCTTTTCTTTAAATAGCTTTTCTTTTTGAGAGAAAGGAAATCAAACTGGAAGGCTGAATAGAATATTTTCTTCACAAATTTCTATCTGCATATTTTTCTTAAGATCACTGCAAAGATGGAGCTGTGTTCTTTCTTTTCTTCTGCCAAATCTTTTGGAAAGAAGGATTAAAAGCAAAATTCAGTATTTGTGAAACCCAAATGCTAAGAAATATGGACAGCAAATAGGTCTTCTTAAGTTTGATGAATCCCTGTGAATCAGTGACACAAAACACTTTTTAGAATGAACAGCATAATGAGCTAGGAACAAAAGAATTCCAGTAGCTGCTAATTTGCTTCCAAAAGTCATTGTTTCAGCCTCTCAAAGAAAATTCAAATATACATTCAGATTCCTAATCTGAACTAATTTTAAAAAAAGTCATTAGAACAGATATAAGAACAAATTTCAGAGAGTTCCAAGTAAATGATTACTTGCTGTACTGCATAACCATGATGTAGCTTAAGAACAACTAAGTGAAATTCAGTAGAATTGGAGAAAAAAAATTTAAAACCATGCAGAACTGGCCAGTTAGAGGAAACCTCATCCTAAAGGACAGTGTCAAGCTGCCAAGTCACAGCAGAAACACAAGAGTAAATGATTACCAATAACTGTGCTTTCTGTCTATCTGCTCAGTACAAAAATGTTACAAAGAATAATTTTGTATCTTGGGAATCTTGTCTATTGATTTTTATACTCAGCAGAAAAGAGTAGGTATAGAAATAAGGAAAAATGGCATTATGTATTAAGACTTTTCAAGATCCAAAACTTCTAGAGCAAATGTTTTTGTAAGCATGATACAAGAGGTCCCCCAAGAACCTGCTTCTGAAATTGCATATTTCAGAAAGTGTTCAAGGAGGATTTTAGTGCCAAGGGAATGTAAGAAATCAAGATAAAGAAAATTTTGAATTAGATGAAGAATAAAATAAAGTAAATTATAAATATATATATGTATACCTGATATTTTAAATTAGATGAGAATTTAAAAATTACCCAAGTATTTTACTGTAGTCCCTACTGAACTGTATGGCAGGAGGATAATACCAGAACACAGAGACACACATTTCATACAGACTTGAGATCACAAGTTAGTCCCACATCTCCAGCAGAAATAGAGCACTTTTGCTTAATTCTTTTCTTTTTCCCTTTTCCATATCTCTAGAGGGGCCTGGAGTTGCAGTTCACATACAAAATCTGGCTGATTTATATAAGTTTAAAGATAATCTGTCCTTTTTTTATTTTTGCTTGTGAGTGCTGTTCTCCTCTGGGACATCCAGAAGTTCCCTACAACCTGCTAACGGCTACTCATAATTTCATTTTTTTCCCCAAATAAAGTTCTGGAAAGCAAGAATGTAGAGAATATTTGCTTTTTTTTTTTTTTTTTGAAGCTGAAACACATAAAATTTCTTTCAGTAAATTTGCAGTTAGAAACATACAAAGTGCCAATTTTTTAGGCAGAGTATTTCAGTTTGCAAGAGAAATAATGATTACTGTTTTTCCATATTAGGAATAATTTCCTTGTAGATCGTACCTTACTGCTAAGCAGGCACCAAACAAGTTATTTTGCTCTTGATGTCCTGCCCATGTAGAGTTGGTGTTTGTTGAAGTGAAGGTTTTGGTACGAGCTCAGACTCATTAATCTCTTTTCTACTGGGCTGATAATAGCCATAAAGCCTGTAATGCTCAGGGACCTCTTGCCCTTCTTGCTAATTTCAACCAACAAAGTGGACAGACCCAAAACTGTAAGGAAAAAGACACCCAGAGACACAGAAAAGAAGAGGAAGCACAACTGCTTAATCCTTAGCTCTCTATTGTTAGGGAGACACATTTAAAAGGATCACTTGACTGTAAGAATTTTAACAGGAAGGATTTCTTTATGGATAATAACTGGTTCGGTTTGTTATCTTTTTGTTGCTATGAGGTTTGCTGATTATCATAGGAATATTTCAGTGAGGAAATTTTACCCACATGAATAAAAATGTGTGGGACACACCAGTATTATCAACATCAACACCACTGTCCTGAGGCAGAGCTTACTTGCTACTTAACATTTCTGAATCTGTTGTGCAACAGGCTATCACAAAGTGAGTCTGCCCAGGTGTTCAGCATTACTCAACTGGGGCAAGCAGCATGCACCCTGGACAAGTAATTTTTGCACACACAAGTGTGACCTACCTGAACATTATGTAATAAATACTGATGATTGCCAGTGGCATCATTAGCCAAAGCCACTAAGAGTATGGCTATGAGATCACCTAGCTAATATTTCTTTTTTTCCATTTTCACATGAAAAAAATTCTGAAGGCCAAACTAAAATGGGACTATGATCAGCTTTCCATTATATATATATATATATATATATATATATATACTTCTTTTTTTTTTTTTTTTTTTTGAAGTCTATGGCAAAGAACACTGGACCAGAATGCTGTGGAATACCTATCACAGTGTTGTTCAAAATACAGTCTAGGCACTTAGTAGAGTTTCTTGTATGATACCAGTTGGTGTAAGAAATATAATTTCATATACATTACTTCAGAGATTCAGACTCCCTAAAATTGCTAAAGTATTATGCAGAAAAACCTAACAAACAGTATCAAGCCCATAAGGTGTTTTACATCCTATATAAACAGGATAATATTTTTATATTTCAGGGGATGATTTCATTTTGAGTCACTGCAAAGAGTCATTCAGCTTAGATTATGAAGTCTCAACTGGAGCTAAGTTTTTCAAAGCTTCATTTTTGCTGCCTTTATTTGTACCATATTCAGATGCCTCACTGCTGGTTAAGACATCAAAATATTAATAAAGATAAATTTGTGAAGTACTTTAGTACTATGAGGGTTCCTGACATTCTTTTCGAGTGCTGAAAATCCTGCCACAGTTCAAGCCAGATGCTGACATGAATTCTTGAGCTATTCTGGAGTTTATATAATCCATCTGCATCAGAAGGAGTGGATCATTTTATCAGTTAGAGCAGGATGTGTACTTGATAAAATTACACTACTGAGGCAGTTCAGTTTCAGGGGAAGATTACAGCAGTAGGTGCTTGAAGTTGTAGCAGTCAGTAGGATGTTAAACCAAGTAAATTAAGGTTAAGAATTGAACCATTACATTATTTTTTCCCCACAGATAATAGCAAATGTGTGGATATCTCCCACAGACCTTTGTACAGATATGAGTAAGAGTGCAATTAGACATGTCTTTGAACATGAAGTAGTCCTGAGCTTTCAAAAAATTTTTGTGACTGAACTAAGAAATTGGATAGGCTATTTGATGTAATTTTGTAATCCATTAAAAAAAAAGTACAAAGCAAGAATGAAAATTAGTGGATGTTCAGAAGAGGTTTTCTGTTGGAGCACTTATTTTAAAGTGAGATAATTGTTTGTTCCTTTCTTTTTCAAAAATATTGTCGATTTCAAAACAATCAAGGAGGAAAAGACCAAATAATAGTAAAGGTAACAAAAGAAGGTGTATCTTTATAAATTAAAAATAAATTAATTCTTATTTTCTTTGGTGATAAAAAGGAAAGAAACACAGCAATTCAGGCCCTAAATTCTCCCTATCTTGTTCCTCATAGTGATAGTTTTTATGCTCTCAAAATTTCAAGTACCCTTTTTAGGACAGAGGCCACTTTTTAAATATAATCTATAGCAGAAAATAAGTACATATATTAAAAAAAGAAAAACCCTATCCTCTCCCCCAAGATTGTTCTCATTCTCCTCAATGGAACTTTTTAAAAAAGGGCAGCTCTTGAAAATTTCCTATAGAAATAAAACACTCTAAGTATGTTCCTAAATGTCTAGGACCTGGTACACATGAATCAACAAGGGAAGACATAATGGCCAAGACTTTTCACATATTTTACATCAACACTGAACTTGCATTAGAAATCTGGAATTAGGCATGGGATCTGTATGTAAATCACTCAGGAACACAAATGAATTTACTTCTTCTGTTCTAGCCAGAACCTAATAAATATTAGAGCCAGCAGAGAAATCAAAGAAAATAAAAAGTCAATGGATATACAAGATAGGAAGTGTCTTACCATGCTAAAAAGGAAAAAAAAATGGGATGGCTACACTTTCAAAAATATAAATATATCTTATTTTTAACTCCTCAAAATTTATTCCTCTTAAAAAGAAAATATTCCTGTGTTACATCAGCAGAGGAATCTGAGATGAGAGAAGCCAGAGTTTCCTACTTTAACCTGTGTTTGATTTCTATGTCTATTTTCAAATTTTCAGATATTGAAACTTAATAAGACTCAATAGAAGAAGCAGATGTTCACTTAAAAGATGAACCTCCACCAGACAACAGGAATTCAAAAACACTTTCACAATACTCCCCTTCTGCATCCAATGATGTGTCTAAACCAGCACATAAACCATGTAATGACTTTGAGCTAAACAGGTTTTGGTGAATTTTTCCTTCCACTTCTCTAGTTCATTCTGAAACCACCTAAGATACAACTTGAGACAGACTCCTGTCCAGTCATTTATGACTATGCTTCTTTTATTCACAAACTCAAGAGAAAACTAGATATTATTCAAAAATGCTAATAAATGACCAATCTAAACAGGGAGAACTCAGACCAGAATTCTCTAGGCTGATGAACTCATTACCTCAACTTACAGTTAGCACATTGCAAAATTATAAAAAAGAATAAGCACACAGTTACATTTAATAGAGCATTTAATAGTACACTTCCTGACTGGTCTTCTGCATTAATTAAATTTGAGTGACTTCATTATATTTGTGCAAAAAACTGCATTAAGCCAGGAATACATCACAGCAAAACACAGTATTGCTCTTTCCACTATGGAAAACTCAGCCAGGAATGTTTTACATTTTCTTTTTAGACTTATATTTTCTACATAGCAAACTATAAGCATCACATACCTTCTGATTATTGAGTAATAACTTTCTCTTTGCAAAGATAAACTTCTACCAAATGGCAATTACTGAAATTGAAGGCAAAACAGGAATATAAAAAAGTAAGCTTACTCCTGCCAGACCAATGTTTTCTTTCACAACTTTGGCAACAAATGTTGACTTCTTATAAGTAACACATTATTTCTAAATTCTGCTACATGAGAAGAATAAATGCATACAGAAAAAAATCAGCTAAACCCTGCATTTAAAAAAATAAAGTGGTTTTATATCTAAGCATGTCAGATGCACTAAAAAAACCTTAAAGATTTGAACTATATTTATAATATATTGATAAAAGTGAATATTAGCAACAACAGAATTTTTATATGTGACACATTTCATGAAGAAATACTTGTGGAAATGAGTCTTCAGGCAAAACTGCAATCTAACAGGCACTAGATAACAGGAAAAGAACCACTCAGTAGAGTGTCAGTGTGGCATAGTAATTAATTTAGAGACCATTAATAGCAGAAAGGCAATTATATTAGAGAGCCATATTAGAATGTAATTGAGTACCATTCACTGGCTAAGTTTATGGTATTATTTATGAAGTATTTAGCATTGTTATGCTTTGAATAAAACCTGCTACACATATTATTCAACTAATTCTTCCACATTCTGATTAAATAGCATCTGTTAAATACCAGTAAAGAAGAATAAACCTCTTTCTGTTTTGACATAAAGCTTTAAATCTGTTATATTTTACTCAAGCTTTTAAGCTGTGCCTGTATAATAAACTATAAATGAAACAAATACAAAAACTCCATTTTTCAGTGTCAGGAATTTTGAATACTTTGTATTATTTGAAAAATCACCCAAAGAATTGTGACTACTTTGCAGGTTTTCTGATTAGTTGCTAAATCAAGTTTCTCTTTCACAGAATTCCCCAAAGATATTTACAAACGAATGTCCAGGTGTTGGAATCACTGCACAACTCAGAAAAAGACTTTGTATAAAAACTGTCGCTATCACTAATGAGCAAGATAAGGAAGCTTGTTAGAAATCATGACACATTCTTGGGGTAAAATGCTGTCATAGAATGGTAGAATGATTTGTGTTGGAAGGAGCCTCAAAGATCATCCAGTTCCAGCTCCCTGCCATGTCAGGGGTTCCTTCTGCTAGACCAGGATGCCCAGAGCCCCATCCAACCTGGCCTGCATCCACAGCAGCTCTGGCTCCCTGTTCCAGGACTCCACCCCCTCACACATGTAGCTAAAGACACATATACATATATACAGAATATACATGTGCACAAAGAAAACAGATGTATTTTTCCTCCTCCCTCAAACAAGAAAAAGAGAATCAGATACAAAACTTCCTGTATTAAAATAAATAAGTTAGCCTAACCTTAAAAAAGATAAAAGAAAACATACAAATGAGGACTGAGAGGAACCACCTCTAATAAAATCCAGGAAATCATGAATGATAAATCTTTTTCGAAATGCACTGGAAGAATGTCTAGCAGAGCAGAGTCTAGAGGATGAAATGATAAAGAAAATAATCAAAATAGGTAAAGTACACTAGACTACTAATTGAAATGAATTTTCCTTGTTTATTCTTCTGCGATTTGGATATATTCCCATACCAGAAGCTTTTATTTCCAGGCAAAATGCTGAACAGATCTTTATGAGATTGAAATGTAAGTAGAAAAGTCTTTAAAGCAAACTTACAAAACGATCAGCAGCAAATCACTAGGCCTAGAAGATATTCAGCAAAGAGTCTGTGACCAGCTCAGAAAATGAAATAGTTCTTGTGGCATGCAAAATTCATACTAAAAATGCTTTGGAACAAAAGGATTGTGAAGTGGATAATGGGACACTGCCCATCACTAAATGTGTTTAAATCAAATGCATACATGTTAAAACATTCAACCAGATTAAACTTGAAAACCAGACACATAGGATTCTCTGTTGATGAAGCTCTTCAGCCCAAAATACCAGAAAGTGCAAAAGTTCTGCTCATGCTCACATGTATTTCTTGAAATACATTGGGTATAGACTGGGACAGAAGCAAGACTGTAGACTAGTTTGGACCCTACACATGTGGGTATGGTTTACATTTATTTCTTTTTGCTATTTCAGGATTTTTTTCTAGCTTATAAATATTAGTCACAGAGCATTACTGCAGATGAAGTATGCCTGCTTCTATTCCATTATAGTGTCCCAAGTAAGAGTTACCTTCTGTCTACGTGACAAACTGCAGAAAAGTCATCCCTGAAATGAGCTATCTTGACAATAGAAATAATGAGAAAGAAAAGTGCATCCTACAGTAATCTTACCAAGTCTGTATCAAGTATAGCACAGCACTACTCATTGAACCTACTCTCTTATAAACCATGTGTAATTCCTAGTGTTAAGAATCTCTAATAATTTGCAGCTAAACTCTTAATAAAATGTTGAACTTCTAACAGATGTTCGAAGACATTTGCAAGATTTATTTTTAAAAGCCATATAATTACAATGGAGACAATTTAATTAGAGACTCAAATATGTTCTGTAATTGAACCCTGCAGCACAATCTTCTTTCCAAGAGAAAGGAAGCTTACTTTTCTTGACAGAGACGAACCAGTGTAAAAAGGTAAAACCATCCTCAGAAGCAAAGCCTTAGAGGCAGTTTTTTGTCGCCTAGAACAAATAATTGTATTTGAAACCAAAATTATTTTCACCTTTGTGCAGGCTTGGAACAGCTTACCATTGCAGCTTTCTCTGAATGTTTCTATGATTCAATATACACTCAATAATTCTCATGTAACAGGTAAGATGAAGACCAAAGTATTAATAACATATCTCTGGGCATTCATTTGTAAGTATCTTTGTTGCCTAAAGATTAAAGTTTGACTCCAAATCCAGAAAAAAAGAGAAGAAGACAACAAGCCTAAGCTTCTTTGGAATCCATCCCTAAAGCCCTTATTTCACAAATAAAATGCATATCAGAAACAGGATGCTAAGTAAATATTTTTTTTCTACCTCCTAAGTATGAGTTCCATCTCTCTTACCTGTGGGTAGATAAATGTAAGAGGCCAAGGAAATGCTGAAAAAATAAGAAAACTTAAACATATACTGTGACAAATTGCTATAAATAAATATAAATATGTAATTATATTAAAATACCTGGGCATGAAGCAATACAGAAGAGTAATACCTGCTTTTACGATTTTGCACTATTCAAAAAACATCCCTATTTCTCAGACAAACTTTAATTCCTTTTGTTTTTTTAATGATGAGAATTTTTTGGAAGCCTGAGCAGCATCTCTTGAGCCTAGGTTTTAAGCTGAATAAAATTAGATGTCAATTGCTGGTCTTCAAGCAGTTTCATAAAACTGGTCAAGGTCCTGCAACAAGCTAAAATATGGCAAACAGAAAAATGAAATACGTATTTGACTAAGTTCAGCTGCCTTGTAATGTCCAGTTATTATATGAAATATGATCCTTCTTAAATAATACCTGGATTTAGTTCATACTGCATTGAAAGTGAAAAGTAGCATAACTTTCACAAAGAATTAAAAATACAGATACAGTACAAAAGTTTTATAAGATTTAGATTGCAATGTTTTATTAGAAATGAAACCCAAGGAAACATATTGAGAAAACTGAATTCACAGTACTTCTCGGTGTGTTGCTGGATGACAAAGATTTTGATTTTCTCAGATATATGTCTTATCTGCAACAAAGAATTTATTTTTTTAAATGTAGGGTGACACCACTGTAACCTGCTTCCAAATTTAATATTAAAAATCCCAAATTTAAAAATTTCAGTAAAATAATTGGAATTTTCATTTTATTTTGATAAACAAACAAATTTTGTGATAAGAGAGGCTGCATAGTCAGAGCTAGAATTGGACATGAGAAGAGCAGAGGATAGGAAATATGAATGAAAAGACAAGAGAAAGGACTAGGTTCTTGAGTGTTCATAAGGTCAATCTGATGGCAAGGTTTTGCATCTGACTCGATAAGTAGGATGTCATGCAAAGGTGAAAGTGTGGTAGAAAAAAAATAAATAAAGCCCCCTGAGCCTCAGAAGCATAAATGGAAAGTCTTCTAACGCACATCAGAGGAAAAAAAATGGTTATCAAAGTGAATTTCTGAAGAAAAGAAGAAAAAAAAGAGAGATTTTTAACAATTTTTGATTAGTGGAGATGTTAAGCAATATAGATATAAGATTTATTTATTTTTCAGGGACACGACAACACCTTAGAGATACTGTAACAGTATAATGCAGCAAACTTCTGCATCCACTTAGAGATATGACTGATTCTATAAGTTTGAAGTCCATATCTGCAAAGTTCAGAGAATAGCTGGACGTTTTTTGTATGAGACTGTTGTCAGAGAGAAAGACATGACTTTGATCTCTAATTGCTGGTGGACTTTTGGAGCAATATATCAGGACTTCTTAGCAGAATTTGACTTTCAATATCTATATTTATTCATACTTGTCAGAAAATTAACCACTGAAAATAGCTTCTCTGATCATTGTTATTTCAGCAAATCAGGTCAACAGCCTGACAGTTCTCTCATGTAGCATGCTTCTTGTTACAATTCTAATCCATCAAGGTAACTTCAAGGGTAGTTTCAAAACATTTTTCCCCAAGGTAGCATTAGGTTGACACTTACAACAAAAGCTCAGCATTCTCAAGTCCTTTCCATTCCTTGTCATGAGCAGATGGCACAATAAAGATAGAACCATTTCCTTACTCTCAAAACTTGGAGGAAATAGAATTCATTAGGAAAACTAAAATTGACGCTATAAATATTTCTGAAACAGTTTTTATTTTAGTATATAACAAGTACAGTAGCAGCAATATGTTTCCTGGCTTCTGGCTTACATCTTGAGTTTGTGTGACCCGGTCTTGTTAGCAGGGGTGCTACAGGGGTGGCCTCTGTGAGCAGCTGCCAGAAACTTCTCCTGTGTCTGTCAGAGCCAGTGCCAGCCAGCTCCAGGATGGACCCACTGCTGGCCAAGCCCAAACCCATCAGTGATTGTAGTAGCACCCCTATGATAAGATACAAGGAAGAAAAGTTTTTGCACAGGAGTAATTACACCCAGAAAACAGATGAGAATATGTGAGAGAAACAACTGTGAGGAGACACCAAGGTCACTGGAGGAGGGACAGGAGGTGCTCCAGGCACCAGAGCTGATTCCCCTATAGCCCATGGTGCAGACCTTGGTGAGGCAGGCGTGCCCCTGCAGCCCATGGATGTCCAGGGGGATGCAGAGATCCCCTGCAGCCCATGAAGGTCCAGGGGGATGCAGAGATCGATCCCCTGCAGCCCATGGAGAGAGGATACCCATACCAGAGCAGGTGGATGCCTGAGAGGAGGTTGTGATGGGTGGGAAGCCAGTGCTGGAGTAAGGTCCTGGCAGGGACCTGCAGAACTATGGAGAGAGGAGCCCACCCTGGAGCAGGTTTCCTAGCAGGATTTATGACCCTCCAAGGGATCAACACTGGAGAAGACTGTTCTTGAAGTACTGCACCCTATGGAAGAGTGAACCACTTTGGAGCTGTTTGTGGAGAACTGCTGTCCATAGGATGGACTCCCACTACAGAAGTTTGTAGAGGACTGTCTGCTGTGGGAGATACCCCATGCTGGAGGAGAACAACTCCTCTCCCAAAGTAGCAGCAGCAATGACCTGTAATGGACTGACCTTTCCCTGTCTCCCTGCACCACTGAAAGGGAGGAGGTAGAACCTGGCAAGAAGGGAACACTGAGGGAAGGGCGTTTTTAGGATTTGGTTTACTTCTTATTAACATGCTCTAATCTCGGTTGGTAACAAAGTCAATTAATATCCACAAGTCAAGTCTCTTTTGTCATTATAGTAATTGGCAAGTGATCTCTCCTTGTCCTCCTATCAACTCATGAGACTTTCATTATATTTTTTCTCCCCTGTCCATTTGCAGAGGGGAATGATAGAGCAGCTTTTGTGGGTGCCAGGCATACAGCCCATACTAATGTCATCAAAAAGTGATTGAAATTTAAAAGAACTCAAAATATTAGAAATTAAACACTTTTGCCCTTTTTGTGTCATCTCGAAAGCTGAAAATTATTTTTCTTATGTGGTAGTGAGTCCTGAAAAGCTCAGATGGTGTTTGCACCATCACACAGTGGGCAAAAGAACTGTTGAAAAATAGATGGGTAGTACACTATGGGGTGTACGGCATCCCGACCAATATCAGTACACCTCTTGCTGCTGTAAATTGAAGTTCTTTAAAAGTTAAAATTCATTATAGGGTGTGCTTTAAGTTGACTTTAGTTTTACTCATCTGGAGCCTTCATGACACTGTGTCAAACAGTGTCTCTGCTTTCTAGTTCCTGCTGTTCTACTCAACACAGCAACAAAGTAGTCACCCCACACAGGACACACACTGTGACTACAAACACACATTAGGCCATCCCCCAAGGACCCTTCTTCTGTCAGGGTCACACATGGAGCTGGTATGCGTCTTGCTCCTCACTTACCTTGTATGACATGGCCAGAGCTGAATCTACAATTTAGCAAAGCCTAAATCTAGACTGCCTAGAAGACTCCAGAATGCTCTAAAAAGAAGTGGTTTAACTTGTGTTTCCCTAGAATTACTAGACTCTTCATAACAAGAATACTTTGTCACTAGTCAAGAGAAGAATTTCTTGACTTTCTGAGTGCAGGACTAATTAATTAACCTACCTAGAAATTAAGGACCATAAAACCTCATCACTTCCAGGGCATAGCATCTCCCTTTCCTCTTTCCTTTTCCCAGTTTAACTTACTGAAATATCAGAAAAGAAAACTCTTGCTTCTAGAAGTAGACACAGTACTTGCATTTACCTTTTTTACAGAAGAGCATAAAACCTTACAAACATATAGGTTATATAGTTTGCACAGCTTGAAGTATTTCTGAAAGGGGAATGGAAAATAGGAGATGTTGAGCATTATATGTCATCCAAGAAAGGTGGTGGCTTCTCTCCGCCAAGTAACTGAGACACCTCAATATTCTAATTCAGCTGAGACAGTGAGTTTAAAAAAAAAAACCCACACAGAAAATTCTTTTTTCCTTGCTCTTTGACAGGAGAAGGAATATGCAGCTGTTAACAGTGAATTATAGGATAAAAATAATAAATAGAGCTGAACTCACTAAAGGAGATATCATACCAATCACTCTGCATTCAAAAATCCTCTGAATTATGCAGTGCAAAATCCTAGCATATAAGAAGAATATGCTTACACAGAACCACCTGGTCATTATACACTGCTTTGTTTCTTTTGTGATAAAACTTAATGTAGAGAGGATGCTGAAGAGAAAAAATAAATGAAAAATAAAGGAAAGAAAAAAATAAAGCATTGCTGCCATACAAGAAAAAAAATAACTAGATGGGAGGAGTATTTTTTATTTTTTCTCTCAATAGAAACTTAGAAACCCTACAAGAAAACAATTAAAACATGAAAATCATCATATTTGATAGTTTTTGAAGAAAGGGGAAAACAAAAATTATTTTTTTTTAAAAAAAGAGTAACTTGGATTATAGAAAACTACTATAAAACTCTCAAAATGATGGTATCGAGGAAAAGAAATCACCCAGATTAATTAAGGATGTTTGATAACTTTGCATTTGAAAGAAAGATTACAACACATATTATACTGATGTTCTTACAAGAGTATCCTTCCATCAATAATAGCTCCTATATTGATATTTATGATATGCATATTGGCTTTTTGCATTGGATGCAGTTTGCTCTCCTGTAAAATATTTTAGAAATGCTACATATCTGAAATTACCCTGTAATTCCATCAATGGTAGTAAGACAGCTTTAGGGTTTGACTCAAAACTTGGTGGCTTGAGGGCACTCTTTGACTTTAATAAAGAAACCTATGCAAAGAGCAAGCTGTCAATTTAACTTTAACTAGGTCAGTGCTAAACTAGGACACTTTTTCTTTGGGCCAAATCACAAATAAGAGGGAAAAGGCTAAGCTAAAAGGGTTTTACTAAAAATGCCAATCAGTAGTTACACAACCAAAGAAATGAATCAGCCAGTGGCTTTTAAAAAGCAAAGAAATGACTGCCCACAAGTATTTGGAATCACTTATGGGAGCAGAACCATTGAAAATGTCCAGTTCCTGCAAAGGAAAGTTATGCATGGGTGGAACTGGAGACATTTTATTTTCCTGTAGATTGCACTGTTCAAAGGAAGGGGAAAGAAACAAAATTTAAGAATTGATACACTATATGATGCATTAATTTATTTAGTGTTGGTTTGTTCTTTTCTGTAAATGATCATTGCATGAAAGAAAGGATTGAATGCTGTAGGATACGTAACTATAGGTATATATGCATCTATACATAACTATATATACTTCCACATTTCTTATTCAGTTGTAACAGAATTCTTCTCAAAACACCAACAGTCACACTGTAGCATTACTTGAATCAACAGCCTGAAGACTTCAGGGTAGGGCAAGTGCCATCACTGAATAACTAAGTATGACTCTGAACATCATTTGGCATCCTTTTATTTTTTTACAAATAGGCATTTCTATGACACAAAACTCCATCCTTTGGGTCATCATCCACACTGCATTATTTAGGAACCACCTAGGTGTCTTAAAATCTCCCTCAGAATAGAATCTTAAAATGATACACACCTCATGTATAAAGGAATCTGCCTCCAAAAGCAAATTCAGTGTCAAAACAAAATAGGAAATGAAGAAACATCACAGAAATAAAGCAAAAGAGAAAAGAGAAGAAAAATAAGTCAGGTCAGTCTTTCGTTATCTTAAGTTATCTGAACTTTTCATTTAAATCAAATAAATGTGCTAAGATAGAAGTCGTGTTTGATTTACATATCAGATATTTCATAAAGTGAAATGCCTCATAGGAAATGTTTAACATCTTCCTTGTCCTGATTCTAGCAGAGCTGGAAGATGAGCAGTATGATGGAGACCAATACTCTGCCCTTTGGTACAGTGTTCTTCTCACTGTACCCACTATGACTTCCTGGCACAGTACCTTCCCTTCTCATCTTCATTTAACTACATCCCCACTACTAACATTGAGAAATCAGTAGCCAGCCTCAATGTAGTGTGTAGGAGAGATAGCTATCTTATGGAATTGTTCCATTCGGTACACCTGCAGTCAAATGCTCTAAAGTTTTGCTTAGATCAGCAATTTAGAATTGCAGAGAACATTCCCTGAAACTAGGATTTTATCATTTATACTGCTAAGCTATTAGGATTGTCCCATATGCAGTTTTTATCGAGATTAACTAGCACTCTTCAGGCAATCCCTGTACATGTTTGGTATTTATCAAGTTTAGTTTTTATTTATAAGTTTAGAAGCAGTCACTGTGTTTGGATAGTAAAACAGAAGTATGCATCTATGGAGAGAAAATGTTGGAGAGGTTTGAATGGTCACACTAAAGCTGTATACAAATATTAATCATTAGAAAAAGAGGAAAAAGGAAAAGAAATTCCCATTTCCTATATGGGGGTAATACAATTCTGACCTATGGACTTCTGGATATGTTGTTAAACAAGAAATGGTTGAATACATCACGTGGTCCTTCAAGAATATAAAATATTGCTTGATTTTCTGTCAACAGGAAACTACCTCTGCAGAAATCATGTCAGAAAAACAAAGGCTGTGGTCTTTGTATAAACCTCTGTGGAAGATGACAAGAATTCAAACAACCAAGATTTGTTTAAAAATAATTTTAATGATAATCTAGCCTACAGTCAGTCAATTAAAAAAGAGCATTCTTATCTCATATTCATAAGATAAAAAATCACTGCTAAGACAAACCTACCAGTGGGAACTATAAAACCAAACAACCTATAGTATCAAAGAAACTGAGCCTTAACATTGTAGTGCAAGGTTATCACAAATAGCTAGATCACAAATGCTAGATATACAAATAAAGCAGAGTGAAATACTACTGTGGAATATGATATGCAAAACTGGACACAAAAAGGCGACATAAAAAAAAAACAAAGATAAGAAAGGAAAAAAAAGAGTTCACTTGCACTGAACTAGGAGAAAGTGTTTTGCAAAAATTATCAGCCATATTATTCTAAAAGTTTACATCAGGAACTTCTTCCAGCCCCAAATACTTTAGTTAGTAAGCTAGGTAGTAGAAAGTTGTAACCAAATTTTGGTAGACCAGGTTGTTATATAAATGCATAGCTAACCCAGACAATATTAAAAACTCGTTTTAGGAAAATAAGTTATGATATATTACTGTATTATAATTTGTTCAAAAAAGTACAATTGCAGTCAAATTTTGAAAATCTGCATTAATTTCCTTTTTATTACACAATCACAGAATCACTAGGTTGGAAGATACCTTCAAGATCACCAAGTCCAACCCATGCACTAAAACTAAAACTAAAACTAAAACTAAAACTAAAACTAAAACTAAAACTAAAACTAAAACTAAAACTAAAACTAAAACTAAAACTAAAACTAAAACTAAAACACAACACCATGTGCCACACCTAGTCTTTTTTTAAACACATCCAGGGATGGTGACTCCATCACTTCACCACCTCCCTGGGCAGACCACTCCAGTACTTTATCACTCTTTCCATAAAAGCCTTTTTACTAATATTCAACCTGTATTTTCCTTGGCACAGCTGAAGACTGTGTCTTCTGGTTCTGTCAGTTGCTGCCTGGAGAAAAAGACAACTCCTACAACCACCTCTCAGGGAGTTGTAGAGAGTGATAAGTCACCCCTGGGTCTCCTTTTCTCCAGGCTAAATGACCCCAGCTCCCTCAGCTGTTCCTCACAGGATTTGTGTTCCAAGCCCCTCACCAGCCTTGTTCCCCTCCTCTGGACATGCTCAAGCATCTCAATGTCCTTCCTAAAATGAGGGGCTAGAACTGGACAAGTCTCAATGTCCTTCCTAAACTGAGAGGCCAGAACTGGACACAGCACTCAAGGTGTGATCTCAGGGGAAGTACAGGGGAAGAATGACCTCCCTGCTCCTGCTGGCCACACCATTCCTGACAGAGCCCATGGTGCTGTTGGCCTTCTTGGCCACCAGGGCACACTGCTGGCTCACGTTCAGTCAGCTGTGGAGCAGCACCCCCAGGTCCCTTCCTGCCTGGGCACTGTCCAGCCACTCTGTCCCCAGCCTGTAGCAGTGCAGGGGGTTGTTGTGGCCCAAGTGTAGGACTTGGCACTTGGACTTGTTAAACTTCATCTTATTGGACTCTGCCCATCCATCCAACCCTTCCAGGTCTGTCTGCAGAGCCCTCCTACCTTCCAACAGATTGACACACTCCCAACTTAGGGTTGTCCACAAATTTACTAATGAAAGACTCAATACCCTCATCCATATAGTAATTAAATATTGAATTTACGATTTTAAACTTGAATGGTTGAAGACTCATATATTTCTTGAAATACTATTTGAGGGTTTTTATTCTACCACCCAGGACAAAACATGGACAAAATCCTGAACCTAAAATTGCCTCTCCTCTGTCCTCCCTCATTCCAGCTGGATTAATGGTATTCATATTAACTGATTCCCAGCATTTCTAATTCTTGCCTTTTCCCAAGCTCTGCTAGGAAAAAGAAGCATTATTGTGCTCCAGTTGTTCTATCCATTGAATATGAGACTTTTCCAGTGCACATACAAATTACAAAAAGATCACCTTCCTGGTGGTAAGTGGATTCCTCAGATTGCTTCTGCAGTAAGAAAGAACATTTTACTTCTGAGAACAGGCCTTTTGCTTGTTCTTCCATTGTGCATTGTTTTCATCCTTGCTCACTCCAACTACTGCACCAAATTCATGTTATATTCTTTGCTCTAATGTTTGTATTCTTCTCTGTCTAACAAGTCTGGAAGTTTGTAAATGCAGATTATAAATTATGCATTAAATACCATATGTAAAGAAACAATGACTGAATATATTTTTTTCTATCAAATTATGATATAGCTTAATAGAAAAAGTGTTCTAGATATTATTATTAAATATAGATGTACTCTCTCATTCCATCATATCTTAACTCCTCTCTCAGTTATACACAACATAATTTTTGCTGCATTTTCTTATAGGCTTTTCATTCTCACATGTCTTGTTACTCAAGCAGTGCAGGTGTTTTTAGAAACAGCAGCAAAAATACCATACAGAATACCCTTTTCCATAAATAAAAGTGAGATAGATTTTTATTACTCAGGATTTATTTTACTAAAAATTGACATCTGATCCTTTCTTCACCATTCATAAAAAGCATCACAGGAAAGTTTCTGATGTAGGTGAAGAAATTTCCTCTGCACTGATATTCTCTAGGAAGTCTCACATGGACAGAACTACCATTCTGAGTTTCATGCACCTACTGAGATATGTGTAAGCTAAGTGTTCACAATAACTTCCTCTCTTAACACCTCCCTTCAATGTTTTTTTTCTATCCACTTGGCTGTTTTGGTAGTTTAAAATTATTTGTTCAGACCCAGTGCAGAAACAGAGTTCTCTCTTCCAAAGCTATACATGATTATAGCAGAAAAGATGAATTTAAGATGCTTACTGTTTATTTAAACTCATCCCTATTCTCATCTGTTCCCCTCAGCAGTTAGTTGGGCAATGAAATACTAATTTCTTTATAATTTTTGTCAAAAATTCCCTCACAAATTACCTGTCAGTATTTTAAAAGTAATGTCTGACAGATGATAAACATTGTCTCATTCAATTTACTTGAAATTCCATAGATGGGATTTTAATTCCAGAAGTAATTTGATAGTTTCTTAGCTGATTGCATGGATGTTGAGTTTACAAATTACTGCTTGCAGCTGTTTTTGCAGTTCTTCCTCAGGGTTAAGCTGTTCAGAAGGAAACTATCATATTTTAATTAAATCTAATAGGAAATAGAAGAAATGTGGGTGCTTTTTTTTGGGGGGGGGGTAGGTTTAAAAATATTTATATTTCAATAATTATTCAGAAATTTGTTTATGCAATAAGTCCATTTATTGCATATTTCTTGCAATTTTTATTTCAAAGTGCATTCCACATCTTAATCAAGATTTGTACAAGTGATTGAGAGACTGCTTACAAGAAGTTTTAACATTTTAAAGTGGTCACAGACTTGACTTTTAAAGAGACTGCAGTAGGAGGAAACCTTGCTGGAGAAAGCTAATGACTTGGCTCCCAGTCAGGCTGCAAAAAGGAACTCAGAATAAAAGCACAGATTTTCCCAAGCCACACAAGCTTAGCAACCTTTTAGGAAAGCATATTTATTCTTCAGACATTATTATCAGACAATACCTCTCAGATACAGAAGACTATTAGGCTATGAAGCCAACCATCCCAATGTTTATGCCCTGACTGATCCCCTTCTGACTACAAAGATAGCCAAAGATTAAATTGGAGTGATTCCTTACAAATTTTGGCATTTTCAATTCATTGATACTCCCACTGACATCTTATTCCGCACTCTACTGTAAATGTAACGGATATTTTCATAATACAGAGCAACAGAATCGCCAAGACTTTAGGACAGAGAAATGCTGGAGAGTCTTGTACTTTCAGAGCATTTCACATACAGATATTAGAGTGAAACATAACTTTAATTTCCTTTTTCTTTGAGTCCCTCCCTGGTAAATTATATTCTAACCACTAGACAATTCATTGACTTACCACAAAAATTACCCAGTAATTCTTCACCACTGCTGAATTTTTTGTTGTGAACACAAATCTCTCTCTTCCATTCCATGACATCTTTTGTTTGGGTCTTGGGATGATTCCCTTTAAAATTCTGCTGACTGGGTAGCCACTGTACATCAAAGGAGGTAATGACCCACCCAGCAGTTACTGGGAGAACCTCTGGCTGCACTGCTGTGGCCCTCAGGCTCTGTTGGGCACTCCACAGCCCCTGTCTTCAGGATGAGCTTAGCCAGTCTTTACATAAGGAGCCTGAAGGTTTCTCCCACATGGTAGAGATGACTACACCACCTTGGTATCCTTGCTTTTATCTAAAAGTGCAGCAAGAAGTTCTTATGCGAACACGCGTTCTGCTTGAGAGTAGAAGTGATGAACTGAGTTATTTTCTTGTAAGATAGGTCAATAATAGGTCAAATGATCAAAATTGGATAATGCTTTTATTGGATGGGATCTTCATGATGTGCTGATCCTTGATACTTAAACCATTCAATGATGCATTATTTGGGATTCTCAGTATCTAACATGTAAAATTAGCCATACTTGTCTTTCTCCACAGTGTTAGCTCAAAAATCCACCATTTTGAATGATACTTTACAGAGTCTTTTCTTACTGGCATCATAAGGAACCAGCACCTCCTGGTGCAAAACACATCCAAAATACCTACTATTCCACAAGAACCACATGGTACATGGAACCTGAAAGGTTTCTTAGCTGCCAGCTGCATACAAAAAATTTGAGTATAATTCCTGCAGGCATCCATGGATGTTACCTTGATCTTTCCAGACCACTTATACCTGCTGCTTGTTTGAAAAGTAACTTCTTCTTTTCTCTAAGAGGTGTCAGTGGAAATTCTAGTATTAAATAAACTTTTTTTATTGTAGTTTGCATGTTGTTTGTATTGTACTGATGGTTTAACCTAGTATTAGAAAGTAATAAGAATCAAGTTAATTTAAATGATTCTGAGATTTACTGTACTTAATTTCTCGTAACATAGAGCCATTATATTCAGAAAATGATTGATATGTTCCCTTCACACTTCTGTCAACAGGCATTTTTAAAAGCTCATTATTGATTGCACTTAGTACAAGGAAAAAGCATCATGCAGTTGCATAAGCTTTTGCCCAGTTCTGCTGAAAAGCATGTCCTATTTACATCACGT
Source organism: Cinclus cinclus (assembly GCF_963662255.1). Lineage (NCBI taxonomy): Eukaryota > Metazoa > Chordata > Aves > Passeriformes > Cinclidae > Cinclus > Cinclus cinclus. The sequence goes on along the minus strand of NC_085046.1, from coordinate 111,194,499 downwards.
TAGAAACTTGGAAGGTGAAAAGATGGTGATTTTTCAGATCCAAAACTTTTCAGAGTGATAACTCCTTTTCAATAAATCCTCTTTGAGAACAAAGGGCATATATTTTTTCCTGCCAGCTCATCTATGTTGTTCATAAACCCCTATATCAACCCAATACTTTGATTACATGTATTCCAGATCTTTGGGATTTTCAAAAAAAATTATTGTTAGGTTAAGATACAGAAAGAATGTGTGCCCTTGGTCTAACCTGGGATGGTTAAAATGAGATTAAAAATTAAACAATTTCTATTATTTCAGTTGGATATTTTTCCCTGGAGAATGGGAAAAGGAGGCCACCCATTCCTAAACTTTTACACTTCACACTTTGAAGGCTCAATTTTACAGTCGGATTCTTCAGAAGAAGAATTTTTGAATTTTTGAATCTTTGAATCTGAATTTTTCTATCTCCTTTTCCAGATAGCATCAATTTTCTTACCTTGCTTTTAGAACTCAGATTTACAGGATTCTTAATTTTTTTTTCAGCCTCTTCACTTTAGAGACACAGAAGTTATTATCTAGTATCTCCTGCATGTCCTGGTAAAGACAGGAGGATCATCCTCAATTGCTTTATTTTCACTATCCACAGAGACTAAACAAACAAAAATCCTTGCAAGTATACCTTTATCAATTTCTCAAAATGCCTTACTGAAATGAGATTTAGACAGAAATAGAGCATCTTATTCACAAATTTTAGGCTATGTCCTAAGGACACTGAAAAGCCTAGTTCAACTTAATATTGGTTTTCAGCACTGACATTAAAGCTCCTCAGAAAGACTGTAAGGTTATTAAAAACTATTTGTTGCAAAATTATACTTCCAGTTGTTTATACATGTGTTTCTATCTGATTTCAATTAAAGATTATATGTTGGTTCCTTCAGCTTCACCCTTACTGTACAAGCAAAATACTAAGTATCACACATTCTAATTTTAAGGAAATAGAAAAGAACATACGAAACATTAAGTGTAAGAGAATTTGCAAAACTGTTGTTTAGAAAAGTCTAGAATGACAACAGCTACAAAATATTGTGTCTAAATAGAATTTAGTGCATAAAAATAATTTTCATATGGCAGAGGTAAAAGAGAAAGAGCAGAAGTCAGCTACAAAAGCAGTGCTGAAGCACAGGACTAAACCAGACATCCCGTCCTGATACATAAATTCATCACTGTTAGAGGGAATTGAAGAGGTGTTGTTCTTTTCTTCATGAGTTTATGCCCAGGAACTCAGTAAGGAGACAACTGGAATATTTATATATCTATTTCTCTAGAAAGGGATTTTACAATAATATCAGAAATGCAAGGAATATGTAACAATGTTAGGGAAAAAGGTCACTATCACATTTCCAGACCAGTGATTTCAAAAGCCAGAGCCTGAAAAGACTAAATATGAAAGTTGCATATAGGTAAGGACTTGGATTAAAAAGGACTTTGCATGATTTTTTACTCAGTTTTCAAACTCTCTCATGTAATTCATTCCATACTATCTGTTATAAAGCCCAATTTTAAAGATGGTGACAAATGGTGACTCTTTTAATATAAAATTACAATTACCTGCAGTGAAAATTCTTGCACATTTGATATTTCAGCTAAAAATATGTCTGAGTTATTTCAATTGTTTCTTCTTGTAATCCAGAAGGAATTTCCCCTCTTTGCACACAATAGTTGAGAAAAATATAGTAAAAGTTATTAAAGTGGCAAATTATAACCAACTTAAAATATCAGCATAAGTTGCACACTTTCAAAAAAATTATTTCTCTTTGCCTTTTTTTTTACCTACTGTGGAATCCTTAAATGTGCTTTTAAATACAGTCTTTGAAAGTGTCAGACTGTCACAGAAGCTCCATTTATAGCCTTGGCATTTCTTCTCATCTAAAGGACAAAGCTTTTCATCAGACTGCCTAAGATACACCTAGACCCAACACATGCCTCTCCATCACTCCAAGGGGAACCAACTCCAGCTTAAGTTTGATTGCTATAGATTTCACTGAAACTCTTGTCTTAACACTATGAAACTGAATAAAGTTAACCACTTTGGCTCTCAAAGGCTCTATTGTGTGGCCAGGGTGAAATAAAAACGCTGACTTAAGTCTTTCTTAACAAATTACTGGAGAAAGAAAAGAGAAGGCACAGTCCATTCTTCCATTCAAGCATTCCCCAGTTCCACCTGGGCATTCAGAGCACTATTCTTGCCCAGCAGCTGTAGAGACACCTGAACTCCTGCAGGAGTTTGTACTCAGAAGTAGCATATCATTTTTTCACATGTACTGCATGACTTACCAGCCCCAATAGGTGCAACCTTCGTAAGTACATTGTTCATTTCATTTTTAAATCTTCATGTTTTAATTTTGAAAAATGCAAGACTATATTTTGTATTAATCACATTTTGTCATAATAAGATTCATTCCCTCCAATATAGCAATAGTTTTAGAGTATTCTTAGCAACTCTTAATAACCTCAGTTATACCATAGCTGAAATTAAGACCCAAGCTCTAAACTGCAAACCAGTAAAGTCTCATGTCATGTTGGCTGTGAGCTAAATACTGAATGGATTTCCAGAAATATTATTCTCAAAGTGCTGTGCCACTGGGTATTCCATATAATTGTGAGCTTCATTTGACTGAATAATGACTCACCTAGAATTACATGTTCATATACAAGAAACTTGTATATGAACCAGACTCTTGAAGTGTGCCACCAAGGAAAATTGTTTTAACTGCAGAATAGTGATTTTTCAGTACAGTTGCAGGGCAAGACATGTACAAATAAGGAGGGTTTGCACTGCCTTTTATATGAACACTGTTAAGTGAAAAACCAAGGATTTACAACATAGGAACATGAAATGCAGGTGAAAAGGACAATGTTCATTATTGGTCTTACGTCAGAGTTCTATTTCAGTGACATTTTCCCCCACAAATTAAGAGCTTGAATAGAAGACACACATCTTTATGTAATACTTTTTCAGTAAAAAATTGAGGCAATAACAAAGGGCTATAAGTCACATCCCACAGTTGCGGTACTCTGCAAGTGATAGGAAGGCATGTCTGCAAGCTCCACTGTTCAGACCAGGGGTGCATTCCATCTCTGTAGCAGCTTCAGTGACTGTGAGGTCCGCAGGAATTATTCAAAGGTAAAATTACTTTGTATGTTCTTGACCACCTCCTTATAGCTTTATTTATCTCAGATTCTGAGGCAGACTTTGGCCAGCAGTCAATAAGTAGAGAAAGACCTGTAAAGTGAAGTCTACCAACTCCATTCAGAGTTGCAGTCAGTAGTCTGATGACATCCTTCTAAAGCACTTGTTAATGTTAGTCATAGTTAAAGCCAAGAGTTGTCACCGGGACATCATAAAAGATTTGTTCAAGTCAGTTTCACAAGTCATTAGCTATCAGCTTAAATTCCCATTTCCCTAACTCAAATTTAAGCCATTAAATCATACTGCTCTCAACTGAAAAAGATGACAAAAATAACCCCTCCAAAGAAGCACATTCTTACATTTTCATTAATTTACATCCTTGCACTTAACCTTTCAAACTAAAGAGAACCCCGAATACTTGGGAAGGTGAATCTATAATATTTTCCTCTGAAAGGGAAGCTGTAACTGAGAAAGCATGGCATGCAAATCTACTTTATTTTTAATATGTACCATTGTCTTTCTGTGCCCTGAATGCTTACATGCATAAAATCAATAGAGGAACTATGTTCCATAAGCAATAGGCAAAAAAATTTCAAATACATAAACCCCACAAAAGAGAGAAAATATGAAAAATAATTTATATTGAATACTATGTGATTTTTTCCAAGCATCTACGATACAAAAACATAAACTTAAACTGCAGGTTTTTAAAATTTTGTTAATCTACCCTTCACAAATCATAAAACATTGAGAAAAAAAACACAACCATGCCCTCAAGAGGAATTAAGACACTTGGCAGGTACATAAATCATTCACACACAAAGATAATTTAGTCAGTTTTACAGTGTATTAAAATCAGTTCAAATAACCCACTATTCTATTTACTTAGAAGGATATAGTTTATCACTCTCTTCTCTATGTAGGTACATAAGATAAAAGGGACAGTCACTTGAGCTGGTTTTTTGGGGGTTTTTTTGTTGGGTTTTTTTTTTTTTTTTGGTACTAGTGAGGCAGAAACAGGCAGCTCACCAATGCAGAAAATTAGGGGAGGAAACGTGACAGATGCAGAAGAAATGCAAGAGACAAGCAACAAGGCTGGCCAGGAGAGATTAGAAGTACTGATGGGAACAAGCCAGGAATCTTTAGGCAGATAGAAAGATGGGGAAGCAGAGTTCAGTAAGTCACAAAATTATGCATAATTTCAACTCTGAAATCATAACTACTTGGGAGACATTTAAGGTAATACTTGGTAGAGTTTAGAGTCAGCAGCAAGGAATAAAAAAGACATGTTATCTTTTTACAATATACAGCATATAGAGTTGTTTATATAGTATACTCACCCACTGCATAGTAGTTTACAGGTAAAATAAAGCTATTTCAAATTCCAAAAGAAGGGCACAATGGAGCAATTCAAGCTGGATGTAGGAAAGCAGTTAAATCTTATGGTCGGAAAGGACGAAAAGTAGAATAAGGAATCTAGAAATGTTGTATGGAGGAGAAAAACAGCACATTTTCCAAGGGAATATTTCTAACTATTTGCACAGGATGTGAGGAGTGAATTAGAGATGACTCCTAGGACCTAAGGCGTCAGATAAATTAATACAAGCACCACTCTTCAGACTGGGAGGGTTGAGAAGCAATTGCCCACAAATCTTCTACCCACACATTGCTATTCAAGCATACCGTAAAATAAAATAAAATAAAATAAAATAAAATAAAATAAAATAAAATAAAATAAAATAAAATAAAATAAAATAAAGTAAAATAAAATAAAATACACCCCAGTAACAACAACTACAAATAAACCAAACCAGAGGACTACATGGAACAAATTAACTCAAAATGGGGACAAATTTTGGAAACACTATCACCAAAGACAGCATTATTATACCACTGCCTGTAGTCCGTATCGATGATAACAAGCATGGCACTATACTAAATATGAAATGACTGTGTCTTACCAAAAGAATGGACAAAAACTCCTGCCCCCTTGCTCCATATACACTCTGACTCTGAAATTCCAAGATTCTATTATAAGACTGATATAAGCATGTATGAAGAATCCAAACATTAAAAAAATGTGAAGACAGTAAAATAAAATTAATGTTGAGTAATGGAGCTCTCTTGTGCAGGTAGCCAAAGGCATCAAGATCATAAGCTAAAGTAGGGAAATTTATGTGGAATTTACATGTCCTGCAATGAAACTCTTCTCAAGCACAAAGCATCAGAAAGGCAGATTGTATATTCCTCTGTTAATAAATCCAGCAAAAAATTCCAAGGTTTACTTGTTACAACTGTTGAAGTTTAGGTAATAGAAAAGACATCTTTTACTGAGGGACGTTGGTTAAGGTGCAGCTTAGTTAACTATTTCAGCAGCTGTGATCAAGTATTTAACAGCTAAAAGCACACATAGTTTTGGAAGACCATTAGAAAGACTTAAGGTATCATCTGATAAATTCTTATACAGGTTCAGAGGTAGGTTTTTGTTTGTTCGTTTGTTTGTTTTATTATTAAATGATACACTGAAATAACAGAAAGGTGAGTCAGAAAAGCACCTCTTGACCCACACCTGTTACATCTCAGGAATTACATCTCTGTTGGGAACAAAGCTGTATTGAAGCCTGTAGGCAATCCTTTAAAAACACAACTTCATTATTAATACAAGTAACATCAATTGTAAAGATTTAGGAAGTTGAAGGGTTAACAGAAGCAGAAAGAAGCATAAAATTATAAAGTTACCTTACTGCTATTATCTTGTGGCTCAATTTTAAAAGATTAAATATCAAGATGGGAATTGACTCATTGAAATGTCACAACTTTTCTTTTCTGTAGAGGTAGTACCAGATCCTTGAAGTGACAGAAGCATTTTCTATGCAAGGACCTGCAAATATTTCTTATACTATTACTGATGGAAAGCAATAGTTGGTAAGATTTTACTACATGGTTTATCCAGAGGAATTGTCTTATTTGTCAATGTCAGCTCCTCTGTCAGCTAAGTTTAAATCAATTGTAGTCATAAAAATGGCAATAAGCACTGCCCTTAGGAAGAGTAATTCATTTTAGGTTAAAAATTTGCATTTTTGCATAGTTGTCTGTGCACAGATGTAGGCTCTAGCAGCCTTTGGAAAATACTGGAGCTCTTCAAATTAGTGAAAGTGGAAGGGTGAAGATCAATGGAAAAAAGATGCATATGAAAGAAATTATCAAGCAGCAAAAGAATATTTGACACCCCCAAAAGCCTGGAATTACATTTAAATATAAAGACTGACCATATATTATTTTCCATGTAAGTCTTAATTTTTCTTTTTAATGATGTCTCAAAAATATTAGAACAAACATATAAATAAAGCTCAAGACCAAGGGTGATATTTGAATCAAACAAGTGGTTAGAAAGTTAGCATTTGGGCAATATAATATAGCATTCACCAAAACTGTTCACAGAGCTGTTATTTAAGAAATTTTTCCTAAGTCCCTGTATCAAATATTGTAGCATTTAGATATTAAGGATATTGAAGTCATAGATAGAAGCAACAGCGCTTATTCAGAGCACTGAAGTGTGGGCAAAGAAATTAAAATAAAATGGGTTAAAAATAAAGTACGTGTAATTACACCTTCTAAGCTGCTTCTTTTTGAAAGCACTCCACCTTAGAGAAGAAAAAAGTTAGCTCTGAGTCACCTCATATTCTCTCATATTCTCTTCCAGAATAATTTGTTTTTTAAAAGGGGAATTAGTGATTTGGTATTAGAAACTAAAAATGATTTTGTGGAAAATACACTATTTTACCTGCTATAAAAAACCCTTTTGAATAAAATATTATGAAAGCTTAAATTCTATATAGAAAAGTACAATAGACTAAAGGTGTGACAGAAAACTGGCCTATAATCACCCAGGCAAGCTACTTGTGAACAGCTTCCACAGTAAAATGTTGGCTGCTCTTCGTGTTTTGCATGAAAGAGTTGCTATGGAAAAATATCTAGTTGTTTTTTATTTGCTAGATCAAATACTGATGATCTAGCCAGGCACAGTTGCGATAATACATTATTACTAACAAAACTAACAAAGCTTTTATTTACTCAACGAGATGATGGACAAGAAGTCATGCACAAACAGTAAGGGAGTCAGAGTTTAAGAATTTTTTTCTGATGAAAAGAAAGGTAAATACCTTTAGGTAATGCCAAATATACATATGGTGCCAAAAGGTATATAAATAAATTGTTGCTTTTTAAACGTGAAAAACTATCTTATGGAGAATGACAACTATGCTACCTTAACCTATCATAATATATGGTCAAATGTATTTATCATTGCTATCATAACGTGATGATTTTTTTTATACCAAGAAACAAATAAAAATCTTGGATGACAGCAGCAGCCATATGAATGAACAAAGAAAAAGTACGGAGACAACTGCAACAGTTCAACCTTCAAATCTTATGCACTCTAGTTGCAGATTAATATTTTCATAGTGTTATTTGCTTATAAATTTTAATTTAATTTTGTTTTATATATTTATGGGATATGAAAAATGAGGTATTTGGTTATGGTCTTCATTTTAGAATTATGAAGCCAAGGAATAGAAGAAATGCAATTTTTATGCTCTTATCCATTTTTAACCTTTAAAGGACTTTTCTACTTAGTATTAAACAAAGAAAAAAAATATTATCTTGTGACTGCTGGTTGCATTGTCAGAATTATGAACAATGGAAGGAAGAATTTTAAAGAGGAGTATTTAAAAATTACTGCTGTAGGAGACAGAAAGAAACAGTGTCCTTGTTTTAATTCTTCATTTTCATAGCAAACAACAACATTGAATGGAATAATTTTCAGCCGTAACATGGTTTCTTATACCTATATGATCCCTTATATCTATCACATCATGTATATGTCTTTATTTCCTAATGATAAAATAAATGAAGCCGTTAACACATTCAGATATAGTTATTATCCTTACATTAGCTTCACTAAAATTGCAAAAGGCAATATCTGTGTTATTGGCATCTTCACTTGACAAATGATACTGCACACATATTTTCAAAGAGGAGATCTGGATCTTCTGATTCGTTAATGATCACAGGATATTTTTCAACAATTAATAATTAATATCACTTAATGAACTGCTGCTCACTCATGATTCTTTTCCAGGATGGACAATTTAAAGGGCTATATGGAGATTTTTTGATGTTCCCTTCCTTCTTTCTGTTTTTTTTTTTTTTTTGTTTAGTTGGTTTTTTGTTTTTTGGGTTTTTTTTGTTTGTTTGTTTTTGTTTTTTGTTTGATTGGGTTTTTTTGGTTTTTTTTGTTTGTTTTTGTTTTTTGTTTGATTGGTTTTTCTTGTAGTTGTTGCTGTTGTTTTTGTTTGTTTGGGTTTTTTTTGTTTTGTTTTTAAAAAATGAACTAATAATTAACAGCAACAGTTAATTATAAATCTCTAAGGTTTATATTCCCCATAGGATTTTACCAATTTTTTCAACTAATTTTTAAAAAGTTAACTTAAGTAAATTGTTCACAGATTTGTAGTTTATTGCAAGCAACCTATAAGGATTCTCATTTACATAAATTTAAAAATCTTATTGCACATGAGTAATAGTTTATTTATAAACAACATTAGAACTTCAAGGTTTTACCCAAAAAATATCATTACCAAAGATTAGATTGTCTAGCATAGATATTAATTCTTTGCTGATGCTTAATGTACCTAAGCAACTGAAAGTTTATATAAAATATTATCACATGCTCACCTTAAAAATCCTATTTATCTTTCACATATTCCTTTACATAATATTTGATAACTGTAATAAAATAACTTTCAAATATGCATTTAGAAGGCCACTAAAATAAAATTTCTTGAATAACTTATTAAATTCTTAATGCATAAATACAAACCAATAATTTAAAATAATATTTACTGCATGTAACATATAATTATTTTGTACATATTCTATGATATAATGCTACATATTTTGGATGAAATTATTATTTAGTGTCTACTTCTGTTTGCAATCAATTTAAGAACAATTGAGTTTTCTGTGAGTGGCATGGTATTCCTTAAAAGATTTATTGATATAAATAGGTTAATTTCAGAGAAACCACATCATAGGTTTGTTGAAAATCATTGCTTTAGCAATCACAAAATTGTGAATTTTGCAATTTTTTACCAAATGCTTTTTTATCAGGATGAGAAATGTTTCCCAAGACTGGAATGCTTTTCTTCCATTTGAGAGCTCCCTTATGGTAGCAGTACCTGTATGGAAGTTGACATGTGTTTACAAAACTGGACTTGATTTTCAGCCTTTGATACAGAAGCACAGAATATTCTGTGTTGGAAGGGACCCACAAGGATCATCGAGTCCAGTGCTTAGGTGTATACCTTGTATGGGATCAAACCTGCAGTTAGAAAATCTTCATTAATTTTTCCCTTTCTTATGAGTATAGGAAGACTGGTACCCTTCTCGTGAGTGCAATAGTCATACTGGATACTCTGCAACTGGTGTGGATGCTCAGTCTCCTCTTCACATTGTTGCATTCTGTATAAATGTAAGTCCCTTATGCAGAGGTGCTAACCTGTTTTCTACCCTCTTGCATTTACCAGAAACAAGGATATAGGATCCTTCTTTATAACAATCATTTTGCTTAAGTTATTTTATTTGTGGCAAAATACTTATCAGAGAAGAGAGCAAGAGAAGGGCATGTTGATATTTTTACTGCTAAGCAGTTGACTTCACTGATTCCTGAGATAAAAAACCATGCTTGACTTCACAGTTCCACTTTAAGTTCTTCAAGGAAATTTTTAAATAATGACATTTTTAGAAGTCTAAAACAGTCACTACCGACCCTTCAAATTACTTGGCAATTTCAGTCTCCCTTAAAATCTAGTATATTTTTGCTCTTTATAGAAAAGGGGAAGAAGATAAATTTTTTCCTGATTTATTTTTAAGACTGTGACAAATAGTGTCCTTCTGGTCTGTACTGGGACCAGTGTTATTTAATATCTTCATTAATGATACAGATGAAGCAATCAAGTGCACCCTCAGCAAATCTGCAGATAACACAAAGTTGAGTGGTGCAGCTGACACACCTGAGGGGCAAGATGCCATCTAGATGGACCTGGACAAGCTCAGGAAGAGGGTCCATAGCAATCTCATGGGGTTTGACCAGGCCAAGAGCAAGGTGCTGCACCTGGGGTGGGACAACAATATCAATACAAGCGGGGGATGAACAGATTGAGAGCAGCCCTGCTGGGAGATGAAAGGCTGGACATGATCTGTCGATGTGTGCTCACAGTCCAGAAAGGCAATTGTGCCCTGGGCTGCGTCCAAAGCAACATGACCAGGGCAGTGGAGAGAATTCTGCCAGCCTGTTCAACTCTGGTGAGACCCTCTGGAGTGCTGCATCCAGGTCTGGGGTCCCTAGCACAGGAAGGATGGAAACGGTATTTATCTGCTGGAGCGAGTCCAGAACAGGCCACAAAGACAATCAGAGGGAGGGAGGACCTCTCCTACAAAGAAAGGCTGAGGTTTGTTCAGCCTGGAGAAGAGAAGGCTTTGGGGTGACCCTATTGCAGCCTTCCAGTACTGGAAGGGAGCCTAAAAGTGAGCACGTGCTCCAAGGTCTAATGACAGTATGTCCTGCACAGGCACCATGAGGAGAAAGGATGTATTTTCTGATGAAAAGCACTTTGGTCTCATCATGGAAACTAACAGAAAGTTAAAGGAGGAGATTAGTATCATGAAGATACTAATATCTTAGTTAATATATCTTCCAGAAATAACGGCCCTCTTAGGGTGCTCATTTTATTCTGCTGAGTAAAACAACAGTTTCTACAATCATGTTATTGTGGGTATTTCCAATAAAAGTAGATGGCTCATAAGTCTCATTCTCAGGCCCAGATTTCTTTTAGCCTAGCATGTAGGATATGTGCTCAAGCATTGATTTAAGTACACTGAGTCACCTCTTGAACCAATACTTTTCTTGATGGGGAGGTGGGAGGGAAAAGATGTGTGTGCACTCAGTTTTCACATACAGGTAAGGCTTTTCCTTTGTTATAAAGTATTGAAAAGAAGAATTTTTAATTTCAATGGATAAACCCGTTTCTTGCAAAGGGGATTCAAAATTATTGAAGACATCTTCAAGTTCCAGACTTCTGCTGAAGGAGGAAGGGTCTCACATCACCCAAGTACAAAAAACTTAACCTCTTCCCTTTTCTGCTTGTTTATGTGCAATGAAACTTCAATTACATAGCAATAATTTATATCAGAGCACTGTATATGCTGTGCGTAAGCCACTGCCCAGCAAGGAATTCTCACTGAAGGACTGTCAGGAAATCATGCCCGGGGACAGTCATAAAGGTGACCAATGTTACCAGAAAATAAAATGGGATTATTAAGAATTTTACTTTCTAAATTTTTGGCTATTAAATCCCATCAACTCTTTTTTTTTTTTTAATTAAGAATTCATGCACCATTCATGGCAGCTTTTAATTTCTTTTTTCTCTCAGTGTCATTCAGGCACATAACAGAGAGTAGCACTGTTGAAGGTTTTAATCATATCTACTTGCACAGGAACAGATATGAATATTTTCTTTTGGCAAACTGAAGGGTAGTTTAAAAAAACTACTAGAAGAGAGCATTATTTCATTTCTTGGATATTTCATATAATCTTTCTTGTGCAATGAATTTACTGTGCTATCAAAAATAGAGCTGTCCTTTCACTTTGTCTGGTTCAATGAAATGCCATACTTGGAAGAATATAAGTTTTAAAGAGTGACAAGTTTTATTGAACAACTTCTAGACTGTGAGAGAAAGTCAATAAAGTATAATAAGATGACAGTTGATATAATGTTGATAATCTAACAAATCCTTTAATAAAAATAGCAAGGAAATGTAGATACAACATAAATTGAATATACTTCTTGGTGACACAAATATGTCTGGTAAATCTATTGAAAAGAAAAAGAAGAAAAGAGTGCTACTCCAACACCCTGAAATCACAGGGAAAGTCTTCATATACTAGAGATATACATCCTTGACAATGTTTTATAAGGATTTAATGGTGATTTGCCTACTCCTCAGTATTTTACAAAGATATTACTGAACACAGACAGGATATTTGGGATAGGAAATCATGAGCAAATTTGAAATTTAAATGCTTTTTTATGATCCTGACCACATAGAAACAAGTACAGATAGCGACATCCAGACATGAGTTCATTTGTCATCAGTATAAAGCACAGAGCAGTTACTAAGTTTGGTTCCATACAGCCATATTAGGAAAAGACGACTGCTATTAGGCGAGCTCGTCTTTAACAACTAGAACTAAAAAAGGGGAGGAGAGAAGATGTGAAATGTCAATAATGTTTTATCTCAAGAGTGACTGCAAAGAAAGGTGCTTATTCAGACTGCTACAAGAAAATATATTACAAATTCTTTGCCAAAGGAAGTGACGGGCAAAACATGAGAGCCTCGTATAGCTTTGATTGCAGCTAAAGTTTAGCTAAACTTTACTGTCAGGAAGTTATGTCGTATGCAGAACACCCAGAATTTAGCAGAGTGTAAATTACTCAGTGGTAAGTCATAATAAGAATGTGCAAAGTACATGTTATTGTATATGCATTTTATTCACACTGACAAAGAGCAGTAGTTTCATGGATATCCATCAACTACTTTTGCTTACACGCTTGATAATTTTTACTTCCAACCTACTGCAGCACAAACTTTGCCTTCTCGCCAAGCTGCAGTTGTATGTTTTTTTCTTATTTGTAGAGATTTCTATTCTTTTAGATAACCAATATGTTTAGTTGCAATTATAATTAACATCAGCCTGTGAAAATGAGTTGTAACTGTTTCCTGGTTATCCCTTGAAAATATTACATACTGGAGAAAATCATACAAAAAAATTTAAAAGGATAAAGAACTTGCCTTCCAAGATGCTTTTTTAGATGTTCTCCAGCAGGGAAAATACAGGGAGACACTTAAATACCAAGATGAGATTGCTTGCTGTTATTTGTTTTAACTGCTAAAAGGCAGGCTCTTGAAAAAATTAATTTAACCATACTAGTACATGGTTACAGCTCAAAGACAGATGTTTAAGTGAACAGATCATCACCCGCTAATATGGAAAGGAAGTTTCTACTTAACACTGAGTGCAGCTGAGACTACAGGAAAACTCATCTTTTCACAGATTAAAATGTTGGTGAATTAGATGGATCAACATTAAATATGATGAAATTTTGAAATGAAAATGAGAGATAATCATTAAACAAGAGATGTTTTGAAATATCTAGAAGTAAGATTAAGTAATAACCAACAGCTGAACTTTGTTAATTTTCAGTTATTCTCATTTTAGAGACTTTGTTTCAAATAGATGTTTATTTAGCACAGTAGATTTACAATACAACAATGTTAAATTGAGCATCAGGTTTCGGTGAGCTAGATCACAGGCCACCATTATAAATCTATTGGATTTAGAATGGCCTAATATATTAAAAAAAAATATGTGTTTGATTAGATAGCAACCAATGCCATTTCACAGACAGTAGATGACTATTCTGCAGCATTTGTGTAGGATTTACAGCTTCACTGCTTTTTAGATTCTCAGAATCATTATTAATGACAGTAATTCACTCTGAATCAGGTATTATTTTAATATAGACTACTATGACAATTATAAATTTCTGGAGGTGACTGCCTCCTCATAGTGAAATAGTAACAGTAATTTTCCCGGTGAGATCATCTTTTCCTGCTCACCCAGCCTTCATGAAGAAAAAATGCCCTTCTTGCTCTCTTATTCTGATTGAAGGGGTATGAGATTCCCCACAGCACTCCATGCTCCCCGCAGCCTCACTTTGTCTTGGAAGATTAAATAAGAACCTGTATTTACATACCCGTAGCCTTCTCTGTTCCTCAACTAAGGAAGAACTGACTCAGCCAAGGAAATGGTGATGTAACAGCCAATGATTAAATAACATTGCATCACAGGGATGCAGTTATTCTTTTCTGATTATAGCCTGCCTGTGAGATTTTTTTTTTCCTGATTCAGGCCTCAAGTATAATTCTCCTTTCTGGTAATAATGTCCTCTATTAATTTTTTGCATTAAAACTGTTCAGGTTGGGTTGGCAATTAAGGAAAGGATAAACCAGCTGAAAGGGAAAAATCTTATTATAACAGACTTGTTTTGTAACATGAGATCCCCAAAAGAATAAGTTTTGTATCACACAAATGGTGCACAAGATTGAAGGCTCCTGCTGCAAAAAGAAGCTTCCTTGACATACTGTTTTCACCCTTGGAGCCATCCTAATATAGGGACTTGTCCAAAGGCCATAATCTTCTAGATTTTTAATCACCATGTAAAAAGCTTTGGCAGCCCTACCAAAAGAAAGAATCTCCTTCCACAAAGTGGGGGATTTAAAAGTCCAAGCACTACAACCTTGGCACTTAGGTGTACACAAGTAAACCTACAGATGCAGAAAGTTCACCTCAAAGCTTTAGTTTTAACCTTCAAGGTTCTGGTAGGTTTTCTCCAAGGCAGTGCAGGCACATGCTGGAAACCCACCAGCTGTAACTTATGCATGACTTTTTGAGAGTTATGGATGCCAACAGCCTCAGTCAGGAAGCTACATGGAGGAATTAATTGAGGCTGTCACTTCACTGGTTTCACATTATATATTTTTATCCACTATGCCAGCAACATTGGTGCTCCTTTCTTCACATGAGGAACTCTTGCTGAAGTCCAATGTCAGGAATCCAGCCTATAATGGTTTTTATAAAACACTCATAGGGAGTCAAGTTCACAAAGATTCCTTAACCTGTAAACTTATTTTAATTTTATTTTTATGTTAATACATAAATGTTGGGAACGGGTTTGAGAATCAAGAGACAATATGAGTTAGCAACTCATTCCGTTTATTAGCCAAACACTGTACTCCTTTATAGTGTTAATTATCTGACATGCAACAATCAGGCGTAGCAGCTAAAATTATTATTGGACAAAGCTGTCTTACCACACAACAACAAGACACATTTCATGGTGGATATAACTGCATCAAGCTTCTGCTTGGTCAGCCTTTGCGATTTCCAACATCCTGTTAAGGCATCCTGTTTATCAGTCTCCAGTACACTGCTTCCTTCTTTTGCTACTATCAAGGTTAGTCACAGACTTATTCAAGCTCAATGTTAGGATTATGCAGACCTGCAAGAGACCCTTGGCCTCTTGGTTCTAACCAATCTCCCACACATAAACATTAAAGTATGTTTATTGGGGGGGGGGTGTTCACTCACCTGTTTGTTTCAGTCTTCATGGATGTCAAATTTAGAACAAGAACTGTTCAAATAAAAACACATAAAATGAAGTTTTTGATTTTAAATGGAAGCTAGAGATAACACTGAGAAACAAAGCAAATTAGTATTACAACTGTTACATCTGTAAATGACAGAGGTGCTGTTAGATAACTAGTGCTGCTAATTCTTCACTGTTAGACACTGTAAATCATTAATATATTTTTTCTCTAATAGAAACAATTTCAGCTGGCTGATGCTTTTTCTGTAGCATTAAAATAACTCCCTGTAATAGAAAAATTGCAAAAAGGACTTAATTATACAACTACAGAGTGTTATGAAATAATTTATCTGCAAAACCATGACTTTTCTTAACATTCTTATCATGTTCCCCAGAATTCTTACACTATGGCTTCCTTCATAAATCACCTCTTCGCCTGTAATTATTTCTAAGAACACTTAGTAAAGTATTTCCTCAATGCTAATTTGTAAAGTAGACTATTTAAAGAATATGCTGATTTATTGACTGAGGAAAGTGTGAGGATAAAACAGTAGAGAATCAAGGCACCTCACCTAAATTTCAGAGGTTATATGGTTTTAAACCATGTTTCTTCTATGATTAAACCTAAGTAAAATTACTTTTTATATTAGCTTAACAATGAATTGTTGAACCACAACAAAACCTTGCATGGACATTGTGATTCAAACTATATCTAGGTCATATCAATATGAATTAGATTAAACCAATATTTTAAATATTTCCTAAATATCCACAGGGCTTTAGAGGTTTTTAACAAAATTATTTTAAAATGTCTTCTTGTCAAGCCTACAGGACTTTCAGATGCAAGTAAAGATGCTTGAAACTCAGAGTAACCCTCTCACAGAGTTTCAGAGCTGTGAGATGAAATCAAATCATATACAAGATTTGCAGCCACAGGCAATCAAAAAACAAGGGACAAATAATTGAGGCTGTAACAACATCAGCTTTGACAGCAGCATCTGCTGCCCTCACAACAGGGTGGTGTAAGGAAGCCTGTGCAAGGAGAGAATCATCCCTAGTTCTCATAGCACTCAAGTACCACAATCTGTCTTCTGCCATTCCTCCTTCCTTCCTTCACAGGAGGGGGGAAAAGCATACAAAAGCACAGAAAAAACTAACATGCTCCCTCAGATACTGGGAAGCTCTGAAAAGCTTTTAGCTGTTCAGAAACAACACCAAGAAATCTCTACGGGTCCATTTCAGGAAAGGCAGAGGGACAATCATACGCAGTTGCTTGAATGATACTTAGTAAAGAAAAAAAAAAAAATTAAAAAGTAGTGATACATCCATTCAAGAAAAGATGAATACATTATGACTAAGATGTTTTCAGGCACATTATATTCTACTGAAGTGTGAAGAATAAACATTAGCAGCTGGGCAGATGGAATTCATGCTGAGAGAGTAATGCAATATCCAGTACAGTTAAACCACAAAGAATAGTCACTACTAAATTGCAACATATTTGCCTCTGCCCAGAGCTCAGTGGGAAATTCAGGAGCAACTCCTGCCACTGTTATTCAGTACCATTTAGAGTTCTTGTTTAGTAGCTTTGCTCATAGAGTATTGCAGGAACCTTAATAGACCCTTCATCAGCTGATTGCCAGATTCTCCACTGCAAAGTGTCGAGGAACACTACAGCATCTCACCCCCTCATACATACACTACACCACACCACCTCTTCAAGTGTCCTGGCAAACTAGTTAGTTTGCCTTATGCCAGGGATTTTTGCATAATTTTTTTTTCTACATCTCACTCATTTAATGATCAGCTGAGTGGCACATAGGGTACCATATTTAGACTAGAGAATCTGGCCCTTAATTTCTAAATGTTGTCATCTGATTTGGCTTTCTATAGCCCCATTGATATGATATAAACTAATAGAAAACTTCTGCCTTTGCCACTTTGTAGTTGCAGGATTGTGCATAGAGAAGTAATTCTTTAAAAAAATCAGCTCCTTTTAATAACTGTGGGCACACTTTTTTGAGAAGTTGTCTTTATGTTATTGTTTCTGATGAGATAGCTCTAAATTTAAGTCATCATACCTTTACACTTCACATTTATTAGACAATATCTCATCCACTGAGAGAAACACTGTGATTAGAGATAGTATCGACAGCTTCTAGTCATGAGTTTCAATGCAGAAGTTCACAAAGGTAAATAGAGGTCAATTATCTGAAGATTAGTTGAATAACACCACTGTAATGAAAACGACTCAATAAAATAGTGTTTTAAAAAAAGCCTTATGTTGAGTCATATACAGAGCTAACCAAAGAGGGAATTTTGTTTCTTTTAAAATTTCACATGGGAAACCTCCAGAAAAGAACATGCTCATTACCAAAACTTAATAACTCCTATTTTTCTCTTTTTTAGACTGTCTTCAATGTACCTCAGTGTGTAATGGGCATAGTTCTTCAATATAAGTGCTCATCATAGCCCATAATGTGTTTGTAACTAAATATTAATTTATAGAGTAACATAATGTTAATATCAAAGTACATATAGATAGTATGGGTTCCTTTCAAGAAAATAAAATTACAATTTACTTTTAAATAGGATATGGAAGTTTATAATTTCTACACTGAGTAAATGTGTTTGCGGTACATTTTAGGTGTTGTTAGGTTTTTTTCACTACTAAATAACAATATTATTATCCCAAGCAGATAAAATCAATAAGCCATGTCCTTCCGAGTGCAGCATAACTTTTATTTTTCTATTTTGGAATTTAGCAGAGGGGGGAACTGTTCTGAGGAATTTTCATCCCATAGCATTATCTCTCTTTAAAAAACCACACTCAAGGCCTGAGTAAAACTTATTTTGCTTTGGCTACAAAAGTAGCATCCTCATAGAATTGTAGGATATGATTCCTCTCCCAGATGGACTTCTTTTAATTGTTGCATGGAGAGATTACATTAAGGAGTCTCTTAAAATGGACTGCTCGGGCTTTTATCTAAATACTTTGTATGAGTATTTGGAGAAATGATTTCACACAACTTATCTATACAGTCTTTGAAATTATGAAAACTGTTGCACAGTTGGCATATCAAGACCAGAAACAAAGTGCCTACACCGAATGTAAAAGTTTTGGTTTCTTTTTCATGAATACATGCACATAGAAAATGATGGTATGAAGTAAGGAGGAATGGTGTTATAAAGAAAAGATTTTTAAATCAATTGGTTTGCTTGGGTTTTTTCCTGTGTTTATAAGAGGCTGAACAGTACCATTTAGAACATAAGAGTCTTTTTGGTTTGGGTTAGTTTCTTGAATGAGACCTTTTAAGTATTTTCACAAATTTCATATAATTTTTTTCTACATTCTTTATTGTATTCTAAGTACTCTACACTCAAGCTCCATAATTAGCCAGTAAATCATATACAATTGACTGGATTTTAGCCTTAACAGACAGGAGATTGGGTTTAAGGTATCTCAATTACTGTCCTTTCTGAGATCATAACATCATTCAGCTGTAATTCACACCCTCGCAGCTGAATTCTAACTAACTGGATTCTAGTTCAAAAGAAAGCAAATATCTAAACATGTTTAACCTAAACAACAACAATTTAAATTATTCTTTTACATTTTCTCCTAAAATATATTAAGAGCAATTCTTTCATCAAAAAATGCAGATCCTCTTTAGGACATCAATACATTTTAGCTGAGGCTTTTTAAAAATAACTGCAACAGGTCACAGTGCAATCAATGGCTTTATTTGTTGCCTGATACTAAAGTATGCATTTGAAAAATACAAATACAGTACTGCTTCAGTCAGTACAGTTGAGTTATGCTGGAACCATTGTAAAAAGTTTTTGCCTATATACCCTTATCCTGAGTATTTGGATGCATGAAATAACAGAGTTATTATTATTTGGCTGATTTGTTGTTGAATAAGCACAAAGGAAAAGCCAAGCCAAGAAGACTTACTGTCTTTCCAAAACTGCCACTAAACATCAAACATTTTGAGTGGGATTACTGATTGTATACTTAACACTGAACTTTTTTTGAGAAAATATTTGCAATACCATACAACAATTTGTACTTTTTTCTCATCACAATAATCACAAAAGAACTGGGATAGAAAATTACCTAATGGATTTCTTCTTTTCTCTACACCTTCCAGAACATAACTGTCTGCCTCCATCCACACCTTCCCTCATTTAGAAAAAAAAATCTACTAGCTGCAATGCCTGGTCACATGTTAGCACTTTTTATGCTGTAAAAATAGAGTGAAAAGATCCAAAGATTCATAGTTAAGCCTTCATGCCTAACTAGAAATGGAAATATTGCACTTAAAACTGCTTTTGTCTGAAAATCTAATAAAAACAAAAACCAAACAAACAAACAAAAAAAAAAAAAAAAAAAAGAAAAACTTCTCAGCCTGGAATGCATATTCCTATCTCTGGTTAATAAATCCTAGAGGAGGAATCTGAGCAACAGCAAGAAGAACAGCAGTAGGAGAAAAGTGTGTCAGCAGAGGCAAATTTCTTTTTATTGTTGTTA
This sequence comes from Cinclus cinclus, assembly GCF_963662255.1. Taxonomy (NCBI): domain Eukaryota; kingdom Metazoa; phylum Chordata; class Aves; order Passeriformes; family Cinclidae; genus Cinclus; species Cinclus cinclus. The sequence goes on along the minus strand of NC_085046.1, from coordinate 111,174,524 downwards.
TACAACAAAGGTACAACAAAAGTGGTCATTGAATACAGGTAACAGAATTTACCACCAGAAGTGACAAACTTTTGCAATAATTTTCAAATGTAACACTCTCTAAAATGACTCTGTACCTGCCATTAAAGTGTTGATGATGGGACGCACAGAAGTGACAGCTGTATTTTTTGTGACAGACTTCCCTTCCAGTTTGGCTGTGAATATACTTCTGCACTTACCATACTTAATTACTGCTTATAAAGAAATTAATAGAAGTACAGACTCGCCAATTACCTTAGTATACCTGAACACATTCCTATTTTTCTTTCTAATCCTCTCATCATCAGTGTTAGATTGCCTTAAAACAGTAAGTATATACTTCAGACATCAAAATTCACCTCCAACTTCTCATAAAATTGAAATTGCACACCATTTTGCAATCTATCAGTCTTTTGATTGACACAGATTGTTAGCTTTCACGCAGTAAGACTTGAACACAAGCCAGCTGCATATCAAACATTCACTGACTTGGCAGGAACATAGTTGCACTGGGCAGTTTTGGGAGCTGATAATCCAGCCCTGGCACTCAGCACCTAAATTTCCTTCTAACATCTGTTATTCAGCAATAAACGCACTGGACTGTGAAAAGCAGGTTCATATTTTATGAATGTTTCCTCTGTTTGGAATTTGCATGTGGTGCATAGCTAAGTCCATGGCTGAAGCCGGCTGGAATCAGTTTCATGTGTTGAAGCAGATGAGTTGAAAAACACATTCAATGATATCAGCTGTTCCTTTTATACAGGTATGCAGATTACTTGGATTTCAAGAGCCTTTTAGAATAGCTCTGGCAAAATCCGCCCCCCCACCCCCCTTTTTTAAATGTATCTTTTGATTTGCAAAAAGAACACATACAAGTTCTCATCTGTTTCAGAGCTGAAAAAAATAGTGTCACACATTAAAATGGTATGCAGCCCTGAAGAGATCATTCTATTTCCTTGAGCCAGTAAATCCTATCTAAATTTGCATTTTGTATCAACTCTGCCAAATATCCCAGTCTGAACTTGAGCCTGATCACAGTTTTCAGCAGCTTTAACAAGTCTCTTTTTCAAAAGAGATTGCATTGTACCTATTAATTTGACACCTGGACAATATGCAAAACCGATGTATCTTTGTCTCCTAATGAAACAAATTGACAAGTTAGATACCCTCATAACAGGTAAGTTCTATAATTACTAAGAAATTTGAGTAAGAATTTTCAGGCTTGACTTGCAGAACTGACTTTAGAAATGTTCTCTTTATTATTTGCACAATAGAGCTGCACATCTTTCCCCTTACACCATCAATTGCCATGTCTTGGTAACAAACACTACAAGCTACCTATAATTGCTGGCACCCTCAGGTTGGGTGGGGTTATACAGTTATATAAAAACTGAAGGACATCACACATTTATTTTAGTTCTGTTTTCAGTATCTGCCAACATGACTGAAATTAAATCCTCCTGTAACTCTTGAAAGTCAAATGTATTTAAGCCATGAGTGTAATTTCTTCTTCCTTCAAACCCCCAGGGATTTGCTGCCTAGGCTTAATTCCAGGTCTTGGTTCAGCTGTGTGACCTCAGGTCAGACATCTGTGCAGAAAGAGCCGTGCAGAATGAGCCATGAGAAACAAGGTCTGTCTTGCCCTGCCCTGCTTTGTAGTTCTTGTACCTTGTCCTGGCCAAGCTGTGCCATAGCAGTGCTGGCATGTCTCTGCTACAGATCTGTGTGGTACTCTCAATTCCTGTTTACACCAGAGCTGCTCTGCTCACCATGAGCAGGTGAGGGGACTATGGGGACAGAGTTGGGCAGACATCTCCATCTTTGCCTGCCTCATTGTCATCCTCAGCTGTTGGCTGACTGCAATCTCTGGAGTCTGTCTGCGCTTGATGCAGCTTGGTGGAATTCTGCTGTGTCCTCAGACACAGGAGGATTGAGTCTTACCTTGATTACATCCTTGAGGAATCATCTTTCAAATCTGTGTGGTTTGTTCTTATTAACCTAAGCAAATACTTTGGAAAGGTTAGCTTAGGACAGATAAAAAGTCACAAGAATATTATTTAATTTCTGTGTTCCCTCTGGTTCTCTTCCAGGAAGGTACATATTTATCAAAGAAGGTAACTAGCATAAAAACCCCAAATTGCTGTTAGGTGTCCTTTCTTTTTACCTCTTCAGTAGTAGATGCACCACAAAATGTTACCCAGTTTGTGTAAAAGGAAAAAAGCATTGGCATATATTGAAATATTACAAACACCCCTCTGTGCATCTCTCATAGACAGCAGCAGCAGAGTTATCCTGCAGCCTAACACCTGCAAAACATCTCCTGTGACTTTGTTGGACTAAACAGATGATGGATGGCTCTGTGGAAGTTTCAGCCTAAGAACCTTGGGAAAGCCACACACATGTAGAAGTTTTGTCACATAAACTGTCCAGTTGTCCAGTGTGGACAACGTTGACTTCGTGAGTCTCTGACTCAGAGCAGGGAAATCTAATTTAGATGTACTTCATAATCACTATTACTGCTCTGCATGTCCTGATATTAACTCATAGAGCACAGCCTGCAGTCTAATTCTTGTAAAACAGCCCCAAGCAGAGGGATGATCATTTTTCTTGAAATACAGTTTACCCACTGAAGACTGTACTGTTGAATCATGCAAAAGAAATGCCAAAAAGGGAAAATAATAATGTAGAATGAGGGTAGAATGCCAAAACAATTTTCTTGAAAAGTAGAGTCACATATAATAGTATAAGCTATTTTTCAGTAGACAATTGCAAAAAAAAAAAAAAGAAAAGGAAAAAAGCCCTGAAATAAAATAAACCAATTATATATTTCTACTGAAAACCAGCTTGACCCAGAAGATACCAACACTTCTATTTATTAGAAGTCACCTCCAAGTTTTAGTTTTCTTAAACGAAACCTTAAGCTCCGACAAATGGTGAAGCTGAATATTTCTATGAAATAGTTTGCCTTCAGAAAGCAGCATGAGGGCAAAAGACAGTATATGATATTAATAGAACAAAAAGATAGAATTTTTTTTTTTTTACAGCTGCTATACTGGCAAGTAACTTACTGTAGATAGGAAAGTGACAGTCTCACAGAAGTAGAATAAACATTAAATTGATGGCACTGAATGATTCATGACATCATTTTACATGATGTAGAAATCATGTAAACTCAAAACACAGATTACCTCCCTTGGAGAAGTTGCAGAGAAAAACCATTTTGAGGAAATCCTTCCCACAGGAAAAAAAAACCATGGGGTTTGTGAGAACTCACAATATTATATAGCAAGTGAGATATACTTCTCCCAGACATTTCAGAATCCTTTAAATGTATGGCACTGACATTTCTCTCTCCACTGATATTACCAGACTTTTTTTTATTACCCCACAGGGGTAGCTTTCACTTAGTATACACATAAATATTATAAACTCTTAAAAATTCAAGGTCATGTATCAAAGATAGAATATATATTCTTGATTTTATGCCTACATTCTCTTAGCAGAGAGACTTTAAAAACAAAAAGAGGATAAACTTTGCTATCTCAGTAGTTCACTCTGAATTCCAAGTGTGGCAAGTATGAGAATAATTACAGGGGACAAGCTGAAAACACAGAAAATGGAAGGCAAGACAAATTAATATCTTACAACTAAGAATGAGACACAAATAAATATTGATCATTAACAGGAAAAAATATTATTCCAAAAATATAATTTGTTTTCCTGAGAAGTAAAAAGCTTATAAATTTTTGTTTTGATATTTTCAGACATACTTTCCTTCAGGGTATTTGGAACCCTAACCCTAGACGCAACCGTAACCCTGGGGAGATCATTAAAATCTGCATGCGGATGAAGTGGGTGCAAAGCAGATAGGTGTGGAGAGAGCCATATTGCAGCAGTCCTGATTTCTCCTTGGCATGAATTTGCAGCTGCAGTGTGCCGGAAGATATGGGCTTTGTGGCTTTCTAAATCTTAATGCTAGATATAACCCTAACCCTAGACAAAGAAGTAAAAACAGCTTTAGGCTGAGGCAGGTGCCAAGTAGAAAGGTGTGGAGGGAGCCATGTTGTGATAGTCCTTCCTTCCCCTTGGAATGATGTTTGAAGCTGCAATGTACCTGGACCTTTGGGCCTTCTGGTTTTCTGAACCCTAACCCTAGACATTAACCTAAACCAAGATATAAGCCTAACCGTGGATTAAGCAGCAAAGGCCACATGGGAGTGAGACTGCTGCCAAGCAGAAACCTTTTTGCTTGACACCAGCCTGCCCCTAAGGTACCCCACCTAGCATTAGGGTTACATCTAAGGATAGGGATCAGGAAACCAAGAACACCAGAGCTCCAGGCACACTGCATCATAACACAAAATGTTAAGGGGAACACAGGACTGCTAAACATGGCTCCCTCAGTAACTTGCTGCTTGCCACCAGCTTCAACCCTAACAGGCATTTAGTGCTTTGACTAGGTTTAAGTACCCCCAGGGTTAGGGTAGAGAAAACCTAAAAGCCCACAGCTCCAGGTACACTGAAGCAGAAAAATCCATGCAAACAGGAGCACAGATCTTCCAAATTATGGCCCCCTTAACATCTTTCTGCTTAGCACCAGCCTCCCCCATGCAGCTTTAATGGCACCACCTACTCTTAGAGTTACACCTAGCAAAAGGGTTCAGAAAACCACAAAGTGCAAAGGTAAAGGCATATCACAGAAACAACAATCAAGCCCAGGAGAACACAAGACTGCCTACACACTTTTCTTATTTGCAACACTCTCACACTTATGCTACTTTCAGTCCTCCATCTCCAGTTAGGGTTAAACCTAGAGTTAAAGTTCAAAAAATTACAAAGCACACAGCTCCAGAAAAGGTGCGGCAGCAGAAGATATGCCAAAGGGGATATATGACACTCAAAACATGATTCCCAAAAAACCTGTCTGATTGGCTGCATAATCACACACTAAATTTATATTGAACCCCTGCCTGGGGTTAGGGTTATGCCTATGCTTAGGGCTGAGAAAGCCAAAATGCCCACAGTTCCAAGTACATTGCAGCTGCAAAAGCCATGACAAGAGGAAAACATGAATGCAACAACTTAGCTCATATCATGCAATTTATCATAGAATCTGTCTTACTCCCATGTGGCTCCTATTCATCTTCCTTGGGTTAGGATTACATCTAAGGCTAGAGCTCAGAAAACAAAAAGCCCTTAGTACCAGGCAAATTGCAGATGCAAATCCTACAACAAGGGGAAAAAAAAAAACAAAAACAAAAAACCACCAAACAAAAAGCCACAACCTGCCAAACTATGGCTCCCTACCTACTGTTCTACATGAAAGCCGTCACAGTCCATACATGCTTTTACTTCAGTCCTAGGGTTAGGGTTACACCAACAGATAGAGTTCAGAAAACAACAAAACAAAATTCCAGGGAAAAATGGACCTGCAAAAGGCATGCCAAATGAAAAAAAAAAAAAAAAAAAAAAAAATCACAGTATATAGCACAGTCCATATTTCTACTTCAGACAGGCAACATCCCTTGTCCTCTTCCAATCCCCCAGTGAGGGTTAAGTTTATTCCTAGGGTTAGGGCTCTGCCAAGGCTTAGCATCCAGAAAACTAAAAAGCCCACAGCACAAAGCACACTGCAGTTGCAAGAGCCATGGTGAATAAAACACAAAACTGACAAAATACGACCCTTTCTACACATTTCGTCTTTAGACCAGCATCAGACCCAGGGCAGCTATCAATGCCCCAGCTAGGGTAAGGGTTATGCCTAGGGTTAGGGTCCAGAATACTACAAAGCCCACAGCTCCATGTGCACTACAGCTGCAAAAAGCAAGACCAAGGAGAATACATGACTAACACAACATAGCTTCCATACACAGCTTTTTGTTTGCAACCACTTTCAAACCCATGCAAACATTATTGCTCTGGATAGGGTTATAGCTTTGCCTACGGTTAGGGTCCAGAAAACTCAAAAGCCCAGAGCTCCACAGACACTGCTACTGCAGAAACCATGCCAAATAACACACAAAATTCTAAAAACATGGCCCGGTCCACATATTTCTACTTCAGACCCATACCAGCCCATGGCAGCTTCCACTCCCTCACCTTAGGTTAGGGCTATGCCTAGGGGTAGGTCTATGGCAAGGTTTAGCATCCAGAAAACTAAAAAGCCCACAGCTCCAGGCACACTGCAGCTGCATAAGAAAGGCCAAGGAGACCACAGAACTGCCGCAACATGGCTCCCACCTCAGCATTCTCTTCGCAACTACTCTCACACCCCTGCACACACTATTGCTTCACCTAGGGTTACCGTTAGCCTTAGGGTCCAGAAAACTACAAAGTCCACAGCACAAGGCACACTGATGTTGCAAAAACCACGCCGAATAAAACACAAAACTGACAAAATATGGCCCTTTCCACGCATTTCTCCTGAGACCTGCAGCAACCCATAGCAGCTTCAATCCCCCACCTAGGGTTAGGCTTCCAATTAGTGTTAGGGCTATGCCAAAACTTAGCGTTCAGAAAACTAGAAAGCCCAGAGCTCCATGCACACTGTCACTGCAGGAACCATGACAAATAATACACAACATTCTAAAAACGTGGTTGGGTCCACATATTTCTACTTCAGACCCGTATAGGCCTGTGGCAGCTTCCACTCCCCCACCCAGGGTTAGGGTTATACCTAGGATTAGGGTCCAGAAAACTATAAAGCCCACAGCACAGGGCACACTGCTGTTGGAAAAACCATGCCGAATAAAACAGAAAACTGACAAAATATGGCCCTGTCCACACATTTTGTCATGAGGCAGGCATCAGGCCAGGGCAACTTCCAATCCCCCACGTAGGATTAGTATTATGCCTAGGGTTAGGGCTATGCCAAGGTTTAGCATCCAGAAAACTAGAAACCCTAAATCTCCCTTCACACTGCAGCAGCAAAAACCATGCCATACAATACACAAAACTGAAAAAAATATGGTGCTGTCCACATATTTCTACTTCATACCTGCATCATCTCTTTGCCACATCAAATCCCTCCCAAGGGTTAGGGTTAAGCCCCAGATTTAGGGTTAAATCTTGGGTTAGGGTTCAGAAAACCAGAAAGCCCAGAGCTCCAGGCACACTGCAGCTGCTGAAACAATGCCAAGGAGAACACAGAACTGCCACAACGTGGCTCCCACCACAGGTTTCTGTTTGCAACCACTGTCACACCCATGCAGACATGATTGCTCAGGCTAGGGCTAGGATAACACCTCGGGCTGGGGTCCAGAAAACTTGAAATCCTACAGCTCAAGGTACACTGCAGTTGCAAAACTATGCCAAACGCAACACAAAACTTAAAAAATATGGCTCTTTCTACACATTTCGACTTGAGACTCGCATCAGCCCATGGCTGCTTCAAATCCCCCACCTAGTTTTAGGGTTACGCCTTGAGTTAGTGTCCATAAAACTAGACAGCTCAAGGCTGCAGGTACACTGCAGGTGCAAAGGTCATGCCATGCCTAACTCAAAACTGAAAAAAACATATCCTTGTCCACTCATTTCTACTTGAGACCAGCATCAGCCCTTCTTCTTAAAATCCCCCTCTTAGTCTTAGGGTTATGCCCAGGGTTAGCGTTACACCTAGGTTAGGGTTCAGATAACCACCATGCACACAGCTCCATGAACACTGCAACCGCAAAAGTGATTCCAAGGGGAGTACAACACTGCTGTAGTAATGTCTCCTCAACATTCTGCTTGAGACCACCCACAGTCCACGTCTCTATTTACTCCTGTGCCTCGGATTAGCATTACATCTTGGTTTATCGTTCAGAAAACCACAAAGCCCAGTGATCCAGGCTCACTGAAGCTGCAAAAGTAACATGAAGGGGAACACAAAACTGCTGTAACATGGCTCCCACCAGAGCTTTCTGCTTGGAGGCAGTCTCACGCCCATGCGGATACTAATGCTCAGCCTAGGATTAGGGCTACAACTAGGATTTGGATTCAGAGAACCACAAAGCCCAAAGATCCAGATACACCGCAGTTGCAAAAGTCATGCCAAAGGGAAAACACAACTGCCACAGTATGGCTCCCTCCACACTTTCCTCTTTGAAACCAGCCACAGCCCATGCCTTCATTTATTCCCATGCCTAAGGTTAGGGTTTTGTCTAGGTTTAGGGTCCAGAAAACTACAAAGCCCAGAGTTTCCAGCACATTGCAGCTGCAAAAGTCACGCCAAGGGGAACACATCTTCTACAACATGGCTCCTATGTTGGAACTTTTGACACTTCTATCCAGTCTCTCTCCAATGTAGAAACCATTGCTCAGCCTAGCATTAGGATTATGCAGGGGTTTGGTTAAAGCCTAGAATTAGGGTCCAGAAGAGTACCAAGCCCACTTATCCATACACTGTGTGGATGCAAAAGCCATGCCAAAGGGAACACAAGGCTGCCAGTACTTGGTTCATGTTTTATCTTGGAACCACACTTACTTCTGTGTGGCTCCTACTGCTCTTCTGAGGCTTAGGGTTACACCTAGGGTTAGGTACTAAAGAACCAAAGAATCCACTGCTCCAGTCACACTATTACTGAAAAAGTTGTGCCAAGGAGAACACTGAACTGCTACAACATGCTCCCTCTGCAATTTTCTTCTTGAGACCCACCACAGCCCATGGCTGATTTCAACCCTCTCCCTAGGGTTACACCTAGGGTTTGTATTCAGAAAATTACAATGCCCAAAGCTCCAGGCACACTGCAGCTGCAAAAATCATGCCAAATGTAACACACAACTCAAAACACAGGGCCCCATCCACACATTTCTACTTGAGAAGTGCGCATCAGCCCACAGCTGCTTCAAATCCCCTGCCTAGGGTTAGGCCTCAAGTTTAGGGTTAAACCTTAGGTTAGGGTTCAGAAAACCAGAAAGGCCAGAGCTCCAGGCACCCTGCAGCTGCAAAAGTTATGCCAAGAGGAACACAAGACCAACACAACATGGATCACTTCACCATTTTTATCTACGTTCTGATTTTACTCCTATGTGGCTTCAATTGATCTTCCTAGGCTCAGGGTTACGCTGAGAATCAGTTTTTCACCTAGGTTTAGGGTTCAAAAAACCTAAAAGTCTCACAGCTCCAGGCACTTGGCAGCAGCAAAAGTCATGCCAAGTGGGATGCAAGACTTCCACAACTTGGTTCATTTCACACCTTTTGTCTAAAACCAGACTTATCCCCATGAGGCTTTTACTACTTATCCTTGGTTTAGGGCTCAGAAACAAAAAAAAGCCCAGAGTGCTAGGAAGACTTGAGCTTCAAAGTCGTGCCATGGGGAACACAATATTGCCACAACATGGCTCACTCCACATTTTTCTGCTTGGTACCCACATTAGCCAACATCTGCTCTTCTCCACCTAGTTTCAGAGTTACACCTAGAGTTCAGGTTCAGAGAACCACCTAGCCCAGAGCTCAAGGCACACTCCTGTTGCAAGGAACGACCTGAGTCAGACACATAACGCTCAGAGTTATGGTGAATGCTCAATTTTATTATACAAGCTGTTGTCTTTTATAAAGTTCCAACGTATGTGCATGCGCTCATGCACCCAATACTAATATTTATTGGCTACAAGTAACTGTTCATGTGTCGCGACTACCCTACTAATTGGTTACAGCATTTTATGTTTATGTTCTACTTTCTTGCTCTTGCAATTAACACATCCTGGCTTGCTTTCTCACTCTTGCCACCTGTTTATTTCTTATTCTCAGTCCAAGGTCAGCATATCCTTGCTAGTACTAAAACAGCCCAATTTATCCCAACACTGCAAAGCAAGCTCTCCGTGGCCTCACTAGTCCAAAAAACTCCTCCACACACTCCAGCTGCAAAAGTCAGGCCAAGGACAACACAAGACTGTCACAACACTGCTCCCTCAACAGCTTTCCGGTTGGCACCAGCCTGAATTGTTTTGATAGCAGTGCGACATAACTCTAACCTTGTAACAGGTAGGGTGGGCATATACAATACTCCATTTTGTTCTGAATTCTCAAAGCTCCTTGAGTGCAGATTAGCAAAATTTCAGTACATTGTGTTTTGTTTTACTTTGTGTGTACGTTATGTACAATAAGTGAGAGTGCATTATTTTTTGCTTGACTTGATATTAATGAAGGAATGCATATTTAGTTTGACCAAAACTTTTAAGAAAAACACAGTATGAAAAATCGGATTTTTTAAAATAAATCAATTATGTGTATAAAAATTTCTTAGAAAATTATTACTTTTTACTCCACTGTAGCAGCAAGTTATAAGTACATTGTAATTGATTCATGGCCAGAAGACTAAGGATTTTAAAGCAAAAAACTTCAAAGAGATAAATAAGTCTTTATGTGCATATATGTAGAATCTTACTCAATATGGTCAAGTAGCAGTTACAGTAGCAGCATTTATAGCATTATTAGAAGATGGATAGGATCTAAGCTGAAATCCAGCAAAGAAGAGCTCCTGCCAAACAAGAAATTCCTGAGAAACATTCATGTCAAGGCAGTTCTTGTAAGTTTGTCTGTTGCTTTCTTTCATTAAAAGGGAATATATACCCCTTTCCCCCAAAACTGAATTAAGTCATTCACCCCTTTTTCTCACACTTCATTTAATTAGGTAATCAAACATTATCTGGTATCTGAGGTACTAGACAAATATCTAATCACTGCTGACATTAGGAAAGACAGGCTATAAGCCATTTAATTTAAATTTATGAATGCATGTTTTACTTTTTCAATCTGAACTCCTAGAAGTTTTGTCACATGCTATTCTACATTGACTTTGCATTGACTTAGATCATGTACATGACTATCAGAGTTTTAATGTGCCATTTCTTCCAGTCACAGTACAACAAATCTTCGTCACTAAAGAAACAGATCTTGAAGAATATCACATACTTAATGAATAAACATAGTTTGTTTTTCAAGGATTTACTATTTACAATGATTGATTAAGATAACCGTATGTTATCCTAAAAAGTACCTTCAGGACTTTGACCTCTGTGACTAAGCAAATGGCTATATTATCTACTTTGCCCCAAAGTCTAGACTTCCAGTTTGTTCTGAGCTGGGAAGGACTGGTGCAAAGGCTTAAAAAAAAAAAAAAAAAAAAAAAAAAAAAAGGAACTAAGTTACTTATTTTCATACCAGTATTGTATTTTTCTTCCTCTTATCTGCACTTCACTTATATCAGTGAGGAAGAGTTAATGTTTATTTCTATATATGACTGCCAGACTTTGCAATTTAGAGACAAGGGCGCAGAACAATCCAAATCAATGACTATCAGGTATCGTATTTAAAAAGACAATTTTAAAAGTCTACAGTTACAACACGTTACTATCATCTGTTCCTGAGCAAAGTTTTACAAAAGCCATCAAGCTGGCTGACTCTGAAACCTAACATCTTCAATATTAAAAGTTTCCACTTCAGTAGTTGAAGAAAGTGAGGGATGCTATTTACTAATGCTTTGCTTTTACAGGGGAACACTAAGCTGAATGGGAAAGGAAAATTACTATCCGGACAGTGAAACTGTGCTTGCCAAAGGATTAAATGGCAAACAAGTGACAGCATAGGCAGCATTGACACCAGCATCAGTCCCTTATTAGCTTAAAAACCTCACACCTTCTCTCCATGGCCTTCTCACGGACAACTCCACACAACATTAACTCCTTATTTCCTCCTCTATTCCTTGTGCATGACTGGCTAATGCCATCCTGTCCCTTACACAGCTGCCTAACCCTGTCTGTCCCTCACACAAAATCTTACCTTGGCCCTTGCACAACCACATGGCTCTCACTCTTCACAGCACATCCAGCAGACTCCAGCTAATTCTCAAGGCACTAACCCACTCTTTATAAAACCCATCCTCATTGGATGGCAAAGCTGTTCCACTCTTTAGTGATTAGTACAGCTGTAATTCATCAGGGGAGATTGCCTTCAGCACTATCCTTGCAAACCCCTCCCACAAACAAGCTAGGTCAAAGAATATGAGCTCATGTCCTCATTAATCTCTTCCTACTTCTCATTTAACCCCATTTTTGGACAAGAGCATTTCTGAAGCAACAAAACTATTTTGCCCATGTGATCTCAATGGAATCCCTAAAATAATCTGTTAGATTTGGACAATGACTTGCAGTAAATCAGTAAACAGCCCAATTTATTTTTTTCTGTCAGCATAAGGAGCCTGATTACAATCAGGAAAGGCCAGACTAGAAGTTGCTAACTTGATGGTCACAATAATCCCCTTCTCTTATTCCTGTTTTTTCCTTTATGCATAGACTAAGGGGGAAACAATTTTAGCACAGGCTTTTAAGTTCACCTATTCATTCTCATAATAACTGATCAACATGAACAAGAAGAAATGAAAATCCAAATTGAAAGGGAACCTTTGTTGAAAGTACAATTCTTAGGTTCTTTAGTACAACATATTTTAACACACAAGAAATGGAATCAGTAGGATTACAATGGTGGTTTTTGTAACAATCAAGAGAAGTGTTTCTTTCTGTGAAGTATAACCGTTTTAAGGAAAGACTTGCAGAACTACATTAGTTTTAAGTAACCTCCAGGAAGGAAATCTAGCCAGTTCAGGGTGTTTAAAAGTTTACATAAGAATTAGTAGTTATTTGAAACAGATAATCTTCTGTAGAACACATAACCAATTGGAAAACACTCGATATCATATTTTATCTAATAATTAAACATACAGATAAATGATTTGAGGTTTTCAGCCTTCCAGGGTATGTGATATGAAAATATACAATACACAAAGAGGTCAAAGTTACAAATTTTATGTGAAATGTGTCAAAAGCCTCTCCATTTTTGAAACAATAGTGATTTTTTAATTAAAATAAAAAGAAATATTTTCTTTCTTATTAATGTGCAATATGTTTTAAAGGGTTCTTTTATCTGGCATGCTGCAGGCTTCCGGTAGAGAGGGAGTCCAAGAACTTGTAATGGAAATGGATTGTAAATCAGATATTGCTTGGGTTTTCTCATAAAAAGCTTACAACTGGAAAAATGTCCTTTAACATGTTTTTTTTTTTACTAAAATAGGGAGCAATCTTCCTTTCCAAACACTCCAGTGTTGTATGATTTATGTGTCTGATTTTATTTTACAGCAGTGCATGGTTACTTTGTCAGTGGCTTCCAAACACCTAATTATTTGCAGAATCATTTATTTTCAGAATATCTAAAACCAAAGCTGTGCTTAAACTTATGTCTTGGAGATTCATCATGCTTGGATAGATAAGTAATAAAGAGAACTCCAAGGCAAATATAATTTTGAGACTCTGAAATGTGTATCTATGATTTATAATTGTCTTTTCTGTGTGTCACCCAAAGGGAGAAATCATTAGATAAAAGGGTACTGTAAAGTGGTTAATGTGGTTGGATTTTCAATTAAATTGAGAAAAAATGCCTACACTTTTAGGTTTATGGTAGGATCAATAGAGACAGATGAGTTTTTTCTATTTAGTTATCTATATCCCTTTTCTAAATTAAATCTAAATTTCACACTTTTTTTTGGAGGAAAAGAATCCTCTCTTCTAGGATATTTCCAGATGTCCTTGTTTTCTCCTGCAAGGGTTTACAGATGAAAAACTAATAGAAGAAGAACAGAAAGACTGCCAAGGTATTTTACAGCACTAGATATATTTAGGCACTTAAATTGATATCATCATCTACTTTGGCAACACTCCACAGAGAATAGTCAAATTCTGGCAGAAATAGAGCAGAGGTAGAAGAAAAACTAATAATATCAGCAATCTCATATTATAATCTAAAATATTGCTTAATATGATAATAATTAGCCTGAAAAAAAACAGAAAAAACAAAACCTAAAAAAAAAAAAGACAACAAAACCCAACAAAAAAAAAACTTTCAAACCAACAATCACCTAATTTTATAGCATTTGATATAAATTACTTAAACATAGATGTTCCTCTGCAAGACTTGGTTGCACTGAAGATAGTGCAGCAAACAGACGGAAAGTGGAAATTTAATTTTGAATTTCTCTAGAGCTTCAAAGTTAATTACAAATACTAAATTTCTAGCGATTTGATCTTTATCTTTGCATTTATTTGTGAAATTCCTTGCAAATAGGCGTATATTTGAGAAGCGGAAATCGTGAGGATTTTTTTTCCCAGGGAAAATATTTCTGTAATTATTTAAAAGATAATATCCAGATTTTCAGTTTTACCTTGAGGTAAACAGCAACAATTTAACTATTTTATTTAGACTCACGTTAGATTGAATAAGTAGCAATCAGTTTTTCACCTCCTATGTCACTCTCCGTAAAGCATCAGAGAGCTACTTTCTTCCTCTTGTGGTCACTTGCTCTCTTTCCTGTACACAGCAAAGAAGCAGATGGAGAGAAAAAGTTCTTTGGGATGGAAGAAACTGAAATTTGTTGCAATTCAGAAGTCAGTAAAACTGGGAATAAACTCATGAGAAGAAACATTTAATGGTTTGGGTTGGAAAGGACCTTAAAGACCATTTAGTTCTAAACCCCCTTCTATGGCGTTTGGAGAAACAACTTCCAACAGACCAAGTTGTTCAAAGCTTCATCCAACCTGGCCTTGCACCCTGCCAGGGATGAGGAATCCACAGCTTCCCTGGGCAACCTATTCTGGTGCCTCATCACCCTCACAGTAATCATACACACAAAAGAAGAATGTGGTTGGAAAGACTTATTTACAAAATCATTTATTCCTGTTCTGTTTCACCTTGAGTTTTCTTTCCATAGGTACTTTAAATGTGAGCTTCTTCAAAGTATTACTCATGTGTAATAAAACCTATATTTTGCCAGTAAGAGCTCTTCTCTCTGCAACACCTGCTGTTTAAAAAGGGGAAAATAGTAGGCTGAGCTATTTCTAGATGTTTTCTCCAAATGTCAAGGCACATTTTAAAAATATCCATAACTAGAATGTTTGTTTTGTGTTTCCTTGTCTCCAGTGTGCTTTTTTGTGTTCTCTTTTTTAATTCTTGTGTAGCAAGACCAGTGCTATCTTTTTCTTCCAAAGCTACTGTCCTGGTTTGAGTACCCTAACATGTATCAACAGTCATACTCCAAAAAGCCAGAAGAGTATCTTATACAGAAAAAACCCAGTATCTTTTCAATCTTATGCTAAATATTATCAACTTTTAGATGCTTACGTATGAGCAAATAAGATTATTATTTTTAATATATCTAAATATGTTCAATAAAGTTTATTATAAATGTAAAAATCAGAATCCTCTGGCTTATGAAGTCACATATTTTAGTAATTTAAATGCTTACCTGATTTTCTTTCTGTATCTGTCAGAGTGTAGAAAAGAGAGGAAATTTTCCTGACTGTCATAAGTCTACAAAGAATGACAAAAGCTGAGTTAACATAAACCCTGTTTTGCCAAGTATGTAATTTACTAGTATGCTAATTTTTCTGAGAAGTTTGTGTGGGGAAGTCAAAGATAGTGGGAATTTGCAGTGGGGAAAATGGAAACAGTCTGAATTGCCTCTTGTTTTAGTTTGGGTTTGCTAATTGTAATACATTTACCTTTTGTTGTGAAATAGAATTAGGAGTAAAACTAAAGCAGGCCTGAAACTTAAAAGGGAATAAAGAAAAACTTTATTAACAACACAAAGAAAAAAATAATAATAAATGTAGAACAGATCTTTGGACTACTCTTTCCTTCACCTTTTTACACTTTTACAACACACAGAGACAGTTCAGTCAATTCTTTACTTAAATAATATTTTTTCAGTTCACTTTAGGGAGAGGAGTTTTTTTTTATTCAGCTATAGGGGTCTTTTTAAGAGAGAAAAAACAGTTCTCTCCTGACTTCACTTTTTTCAGGAAAAGCACCCGCCCGGGATCTGCCATCATGAAACTCCTCCCAGCTTCACAACCTTCCCAGAGCTGTGCTTGTGGGCCATGTTAAATTTATGGGGTATTACTTTTAAGGATGAGCTACTCAAAGGCAAAAGTTCTTTTCAGCTCACTTCTCTCTGGTCATACATCATTCCCAGGAACAGAGATCCCCCTTTTTCCTTCAGGGCAAAGGATCTTCCAAACACTTTAATCCACACCCCACCTCGCCATGTCTTTTTCCATAGCTTAAAGGAATTTTTTAGTGTAGTACAGTCCATCCTTATAACTTACAAAAAGATTTTTCATCCAACCTTCATGGCATCTCCTCATTCTCCTTCCATCTAGAAACTTAGCTTTTGCTTCATTCACTTTGGTGTATCCTTTCTGTTTTTCTCCCTCTCACGCCAGGAAGGATGGAGAGTCTGTAAGTCTTATCTGAGCATTGGAAAAGTTAAAATCTCACCCAGAAGTTGCAGGGGCTGTGCCAGGCCATGCCGGAGCTGTGTCAGGATCTCAGGGTGCCCAGGCCACGCTGGAGGGGCAGGACGAGAACTGCAAAGTGCACGCAGAGGAGAAATGGGTGCCAAGGCCGTGTGTCCATGGCTTTCCCCCGGCGCTGCCCGCCCCCAGCTCCAGCCGCAGCCCGGGGGTTCTCCCTCTGCCCTGCCCAGCACACAAAGCCCTGGGGGCTCTCCCG